>NC_135753.1:3242000-3571000 GCF_041903045.1 Epinephelus lanceolatus | reverse complement strand
AAACGTTCACACAGGGAGGGGGAAAGAACCTAATCAGGGCTGAGGCCTAGTGAGTGGACAAGGACTAGTGAAGGGGAAGGATCCACCAAAAAAAGAGAAACCAACTTAAATCACCAGGCACACGTGGCAGACACACTCAGTGAAGCAACCCACTCCCAGGAACACAGCGGACAAGACGGAAGGATGGATACCACCACCAAACACCAGCACCGCCACCACCGGCCTCCAGCAACTGAAAAGGAGAATGATAAAACAAATTAGTGGGGTTGCAATGAAACAAACAAAATCAATAAATCAAAATTTAACAAAAATTGTAATTAATGGGCAGATCACAAGTCTAAACTTAACAAAATGTAACAACTAATAACTGCCCCATTTGAAATACTCAAATATAGACAAAGCAAAAAAGAAATTAAGGCTAAACAAAGAAAACAAACCCCAAACGATTATCCAATTACATATACAAAATCTCTCAAATTAACCTAATTAACAAATAAATTATACAAACAAACAAAATCAGGTTCAACCCAAACAATATAAAAATAAACAAGCTAATAGAATATAACCCACACTCTCACACACTCATTCACTCAAAATGCGGGGGACCAAACCCCGGTTAAAAATAATGTCTTGGCCCGCGACAGGCGGACGAGCAACCATCCTGCTCCGGACGTGAAACAGAGCAACAGTGCCTATGGCGGAAGCAGAGCTGCGGAGCGGCTTACAGTGCCGCAGCGTGCCACCGTACCGTGAGGACAAGCAGCAGCAGAGACAAACGGCAGACGTGATGGAGGCAAGCAGGAGACACAACAGGAGACAAAGCAGCAGCGGCGACAAAGCAGCAGCGGCCCGATAAGCTGGCTACAGTTAGCACCTTTTCCGCAGCGCGGGCACACACACACTCACACGAGAGGAGGGAGGGGGAGAGAGGGCTCCATGCAGCCACCAGCGTTTACCACAGCCAACAAACGCAGCAGCGCATACAGGGGGGCCAGAGCAGCACACAGGCAGTCGCCCTGTCGGACCAGACGACCTCCGACCCGGACGCAGAGGCGACGATAGGAGCGCAAAAAAAGAACCAGTGGGAGGACTGCTGCTTTTATACCGGCCCACCTCATTAGCGGCCCCCAGCGGCGCACATTGTAAACAATGACAATAAGCACCTCTATGCTGCTACATCCATATGTCAACAAAAAAATATTATTATAATATGAAAATCACCTTTACTTGTGGGGGTTTGTCGTCGCCATGCCCTCAGTAAGATGGGTCAGGAACTCAACAACGCCATGTGACAGGAAGTATGTGGAAACATAATTTTTTTTCTTAATATGATTTTCTAAGGTATCTACTCACATATCATTGATATATAAAACATGTATAGTATTTAGAAATGTATTTTTAAGTGGAAAATGACAAGCATACACTTTGGCAACTATTGTTGCCGGTGGACTTAAATGGGTTAATTCAAATTGTGGGCGTACTCAGTAGCGACTTATGATTTTAAAAGTAGCGAGGTAGATTACATGGTGTAAATTGTACTCAAGTATGAGTAAAATTAAACACTTGAAAAAAATACTCATCAAAGTACAAGTACCCAAACAATCTACTTAATTACAGAAACGTGAGTATTTATTTATTTGTAATTCGTTACTTCCACCCCTGCAAACCATCCATTTGGATTGTTATCACTGGATTGAATGGCCATTACCAGTGGTTATCAGCCTCATTTACATGAAACAGTTTAATCAATTCATTTCAATTTGTTACGCATAAAACAACTATATTTGAGTGTCTTTTGGTAAAAGTTTGATGATGGTACCAAGAGAAACATTTCATTCCATCTTGTTTTTCATCACCTCTCTGTTAAGGTCCCTACCACGCTGATCTGATACTAAAAGGAGGAGCTGGAAACATTGTACAACACTGCACAAATCAATCAAACCTAATATGAAAAAGCCCTAAAAGGAGCACTAAGGAGCACTAAAGCACTAAAATGTGCACCTTTATCACAATACAGATGCAACAGATGTTGCAAGTTGATTCAGTGTGCTACCAAAATTTGAAAGAAATAAAGTCTTAGATCTTGTATTTCATCTCGTGTCGTGAAGACACAAGTGTTGCGTTTATATTTTTGCATATTAGTGAGCAGTGTTAGGCTGGGTTGTAGTTACACCTATGATCATTTTTCACATACCACCATAGCTGTGCACAGCTGAAACAACTGCTGCAACTCCTCAACAGGCAGAAAAATATATTATAGTGTTAGTCACGAAGAACGAGAGTTGAGAGGTGACCCATAATAACTGCATACCCTTCTCAATGTTAGCTTTATAACACAGCAATTAATAACCCACCACTAACTCTGCAACAGGGCAATACACAATGTTAAGAGCTGGCAGACGCTCTGTTGCTACGGAATATTTAGGATCAGAATAGAGAGATGGAGGGTAAAAAAAGACAGACCAGAGAAGAACCAGAGGAAATTGTGCCCAAGAGAGGAATTGTGTCTGTTGTTTGGAAGTGCTTCTGGATTTTAAAAAATGACTTGTGTGCATTCGTAGAAAAAAAAAACTTTGAAGATGACGTGGTGGAGCTTATGGATAACATTAGTTAACCCTAACCCTAACCCTGCGCTTTTCCAGAAAACATGGTTGCTGCCGGGGTCGAAGATGACAGAAGTTATTGTTCTTGGCCCCAAACACCTCAGAGACTCTTTATCTGATGACATAGATTCTCTGGATGGCATTGCTCTGGCCTCTACCATAACAAACGTCAGAGTAATATTTGACCAAGATTTGTCTTTTAATTCTCATTTAAAACAAACCTCACGGACTGCATTTTTTCATCTGCGTAATATTGCGAAAATTAGGCCTATCCTGACCCGAAAAGATGCAGATAAATTGGTCCATGCTTTTGTTACCTCTAGGCTGGATTACTATAATTTCCTATTATCAGGTAGCTCTAATAAATCTTTAAAAACTCTACAGCTAATTCAGAACGCAGCGGCACGTGTACTAATAGGAACTAAGAAAAGAGATCATATTTCCCCTGTTTTAGCTTTTCTGCACTGGCTCCCTGTAAAATCCAGAATTGAATTTAAAATCCTACTCCTAACTTATAAAGCTCTAAATGGTCAGGCTCCGTCATATCTTAGAGAGCTCATAGTGCCATATTATCCCACCAGTAGACTGCGCTCTGAGAATATAGGGTTACTCGTGGTCCCTAAAGTTACCAAAAGTAAATCAGGAGCCAGAGCATTCAGCTATCAGGCTCCTCTCCTGTGGAATCATCTTCCTGTTGCAATCCGGGAGGCAGACACCGTCTCCACATTTAAGACTACATTTAAGACTTTCCTCTTTGATAAAGCTTATAGTTAGGGCCGGCTCAGGCTTGCCTTGTACCAGCCCCTAGTTAGGCTGACTTAGGCCTAGTCTGCCGGGGGACCTCCTGTAATACACCGAGCACCTTCTCTCCTTCTCTCTCTCTCTATCTTTTGCTAACACTTGTGTCCTGTTACTGCATGTCGGTAACTTGGCCCTTCTGCATGTCACTAACTCGGCTTCTTCTCCGGAGCCTTTGTGCTCCACTGTCTTGTCTTGCAGGTTAACTTACATCGCAGTGGGGCCTGGATAGTGTGACGTGTGTGGTTGTGCTGCTGCCGTGGCCCTGCCAGATGCCTCCTGCTGCTGTGATCATTAGCCATACTTCTACTGTCAATGTACACACGATTATTGGCACATATGTATACTATCATATATTAACATATAATTTCAACATATTGTACCACAATAGCCGTAATTATAATTATAATATTATTACTTTCATTAATGTTAAGTTACGTAAGCTACTGTCATTACTGTCTGTCCTGCATCTCTCTCTGTCTCTGTCTCTGTCTCTCTCTCTTTCTGTCTCATTGTGTCATATGGATTACTGTTAATTTGTTATGTTGATCTGCTCTGTATGACATCTATTGCATGGCTGTCCGTCCTGGAAGAGGGATCCCTCCTCAGTTTCTCTTCCTGAGGTATCTACCATTTTTTTCCCCTGTTAAAGGTTTTTTTGGGGGGAGTTTTTCCTTATCCGCTGCGAGGGTCCAAAGGAGAGAGGGATGTTGTATGCTGTAAAGCCCTGTGAGGCAAATTGTGATTTGTGATATTGGGCTTTATAAATAAAATTGATTGACTGATTGATAATCACCCTGTGTTGCTGACTGGGCAGACCCTCTGGAAGGAGAGTAGCTCAGCTGACAGCAGCAACAGAAAGTCTGATGATCTGGCAGGTAGTCAGGACAGTCTGGGATCAGACCCCCAGCACAAAAACATTCAGTGACATTGGTGTTGGGCGTTAGTTTTTTTCGAGTTACTTTTGTAATGTATACAAATGTAACGCATTACAGTAATACATTACTTTTTAGCAGGAATGAAGTAATATAATGTGTTACCAATGGGATTTCAGGTAAGATAATTACATTTACAATGTCACGGAACATGTTACCACCCAAACTGAACTGCTTATCTTCTTTCATTTTTCACTTATCCACAGAAATTCACATAGCTCCACTTCCTTCTGTCAGTGCACCACCAGAGAAAACATCCCTTGAAGGTTGTTATGTGTTGTCATTTAATTATACATTAACTTATCGAAGGGTACCGGTGATCATGTACATTATCATGTCCAATATGTTTCCATAATTCAAATCCCTGACAACCCAGAGTTGAGAACAGGACTCTGAGTCGCAGTCCTATGCGCTTCTCTGAGCTTCTAGTGCAGTTACCCACCCATAGTTTTCATAGTTTTATACAAACGGTGTCTGTTCCCTGACTACCTAAATTATTTAAATCTAAAATTAAACATAGAGGAGTTGTGCATAACAACCTCATAAAAATTAAAACCTCTTCTGTGACAGAAAGACAAAACAGGAGAATTAAATGCGGACTGTTAAATATCAGGTCTCTATCATCTAAAGCAGTGTTAGTAAACAAATTAATATCAGATAATCATATTGATTTACTCAGTCTCACTGAAACCTGGCTGTGTCAAGATGAATATGTTAGTCTAAATTAATCCACTCCTCCCAGTCATAATAATACCCACATTCCTCGAGGCAGCGGCTGAGGAGGGGGAGTTGCAGCCATTTTTAACTCTAGTCTGTTAATCAGCCCTAAACCTAAACTAGATTATAATTCATTTGAAAGCCTCATTCTTAGTCTTTTACATCCGACCTGGAAAACCTCACAGCCACTTTTATTTGTTATAGTGTACCGTGCTCCTGGCCTGTATTCTGAATTTGTATCTGAATTCTCAGAGTTTTTATCCAGTCTAGTTCTTAAATCAGATAAAGTTATTATTGTAGGCGATTTTAACATTCATGTCAATGTTGAGAATGACTCCCTGGCTACCGCGTTTATCTCATTATTAGACTCCATTGGCTTCAGTCAGGGTGTACATGAACCCACTCACTGTTTTAATCATACCCTCGATCTAGTTCTGACGTATGGAATTGAAATTGATAACCTAACAGTCTTTCCACAGAATCCCTCGCTATCGGATCATTATTTGATTACTTTTGATTTCTTCTTACTCGATTACACGCCACTCAGCAACAGTTACTATACTAGATGTTTATCAGATAGTGCTGTCGAAAAATTTAAGGAAATGATTACTCTGTCATTAAATTCAATACCATGTCCTTCAGTAACAGAGGTTTCCCGTACCGACTTTAACCTCTCCCGAATTGATCATCTTGTTGATAGCACCGTAGGCTCGCTGCGAACAACACTCGACTCTGTAGCTCCTCTTAAAAAGAAGTTAACAAAGCAAAGAAAGTTCGCTCCTTGGTATAACTCTCAAACCCATAAGTTAAGACAAATATCGCAAAAATTTGAAAGGAATTGGCGATTAACCAAACTGGAAGAATCTTGTTTAATCTGGGCAGACAGTCTCAAAACGCATAAGAGGGGCCTCCGCAATGCCAGAGCAAACTATTACTCAGCATGCATAGAAGAAAACAAGAATAACCCCAGGTTTCTTTTTAGCACTGTAGCCAGGCTGACTGAGAGTCAAAGCTCTATTGAGCCTTGTATTCCTTTAGCCCTTAGCAGTGATGATTTTATGAGCTTTTTTAATGACAAAATTCTAACTATTACAGGCAAAATTCATGACCTCCTGTCCTCAGATAGTACCTATCTAACCTCACACACAGCTGTAAGACCTAATATATATTTAGATTGCTTCTCCCCAATTTCTCTTCAACAATTGACCGCAGTGATTTCTTCATCTAAATCATCATGTCTCTTAGACCCCATCCCAACTAGGCTACTTAAGAAGGTCTTACCTTTAGTTAACACTCATATATTAGATATGATCAATATATCCTTATTAACAGGCTATGTACCACAGTCTTTTAAGGTAGCTGTAATTAAACCTCACACTAAAAAAGCCCACCCTGGATCCAGAGGTGCCAACTATAGACCAATATCTAATCTTCAGTGCATCATAGCACTGAGACAGCACTAGTTAAAATTACAAATGATCTTCTGATTGCTTCAGACAAAGGACTCGTCTCTGTACTTGTTTTATTAGATCTTAGTGCGGCGTTTGACACTATTGACCATCAAATTCTGCTACAGAGACTGGAACACTTATTTGGCCTAAAAGGTCCTGCACTAAGCTGGTTTAAATCTTATTTATTTGATCGTTTTCAGTTTGTTTGCGTTCATAATGAATCATCCTTACGTACTAAAGTTTGTTTTGGAGTTCCGCAAGGTTCTGTGCTCGGTCCAATCCTATTTACTCTATATATGCTTCCTTTAGGTAACATCATTAGAAATCACTCTATAAATTTCCATTGTTATGTGGATGATACACAATTGTATTTATCTATGAAGCCAGAATAAAGTAATCAATTAACTAAACTTCGTAATTGTCTTAAAGACATAAAAACCTGGATGAGCACCAGTTTCCTGATGTTAAAGTCAGACAAAACTGAAGTTATTGTTCTTGGCCCCAAACAAGTCAGAGATTCTTTATCTGATGACATAGTTTCTCTGGATGGCATTGCTCTGGCCTCTAGCACTACCGTAAGAAACCTCGGAGTAACATTTGATCAAGATTTGTCTTTTAATTCTCATTTAAAACAAACCTCACGGACTGCATTTTTTTGTCTGCGTAATATTGCGAAAATTAGGTCTATCCTGACCCGAAAAGATGCAGAAAAATTGCTCCACGCTTTTGTTACCTCTAGGCTGGATTACTGTAACTCTCTATTATCAGGTAGCTCTAGTAAGTCCTTAAAAACTCTCCAGCTAATTCAGAATGCAGCAGCACCTGAACTAACAGGAACTAAGAAACGAGATCATATTTCTCCTGTTTTAGCTTCTCTGCACTGGCTCCCTGTAAAATCCAGAATTGAATTTAAAATCCTACTGTTAACTTATAAAGCTCTAAATGGTCAAGCTCTGTCATATCTTAGAGAGCTCATAGTGCCACATTATCCCACCAGAACACTGCACTCAGAGAATGCAGGGTTACTCGTGGTCCCTAAAGTCTCTAAAAGTAGATCAGGAGCCAGAGCCTTCAGCTATCAGGCTCCTCTCCTGTGGAATCATCTTCCTGTTACGGTCCGGGAGGCAGACACCGTCTCCACATTTAAGACTAGACTTAAGACTTTCCTCTTTGATAAAGCTTATAGTTAGGGCTGGCTCAGGCTTGCCTTGTACCAGCCCCTAGTTAGGCTGACTTAGGCCTAGTCTGCCGGAGTACCCCCTATAATACACCGGGCACCTTCTCTCCTTCTCTCTCTCTCTCTCTCTCTCGTGTCCTATTACTGCATCTTGCTAACTCGGCCATTCTGGATGTCAGTAACTTGGCTTCTTCTCCGGAGCCTTTGTGCCTCACTGTCTCTCAGGTTAACTCGTATTGCAGCGGTGCCTGGATAGTGTGCTGCTGCCGTGGTCCTGCCAGATGCCTCCTGCTGCTGCTGTTATCATTAGTCACAATCCTACTGTTATTATACACATATGATTATTGTCACATATGTATTCTATCAGATATTAATATATACTTTCAACATACTGTACCACAGTAGCCAGCACTATAATTATAATATTATTACTTTCATTAATGTTGTTGGAGGACAGAGGGATGTCGTATGCTGTAAAACCCTGTGAGGCAAATTGTGATTTGTCATATTGGGCTTTATAAATAAAATTGATTGATTGATTGATTTATGTACCTATACCGTATCCTGTTCTGCTTTTGTGGCCCGACAGAGGCAGGGATAAGGAGCTGCCACCCAGTTTGTTTTTTCCTTGTCCAGATGATCGGCACATCTGAGTGATGTTAATATATGTTGCAGATGTTTCGATTCACATCCCCTCTAACTGCTGAGCAACACAGTCACACAGTCCCGTTCTTATGCATGGCACAAGGAGAACAGGCAGGTGGGTCCTCCAGCTGTGGTGTATTAATTTGCACGCGTCATATTGACTTGATTGCATGTCATTCTGTTTGTTGTACTAACCTCAACATTTGTTTATTGTGTTTCATATCATAGGCCTACATACACTGATACATATGTCATAATTATCAGACTTTAATCCTCTGCCTGACCCTTCCTGTATCCAGGGCTATTCATTTATTTAAAAAGGTAAAAAGGTCTGGGCTGTTGAATGGTTCTATATCATCACATTAATATTAATATAAACAGGGTTTTTTAATCCAAAGTTGTAACCACTGTATGTGAATGCATGAACAGGTCAGACCTGCGCAGCACTGGATTTGAAATGGACTGTAATAAACTAGAGCTTCAATCAATCAATCAATTCAATCAATTTTATTTATAAAGCCCAATATCACAAATCACAATTTGCCTCACAGGGTTTTACAGCATACAACATCCCTCTGTCCTTTGGACCCTCACAGCGGATAAGGAAAAACTCCCCCAAAAAAACCCCTTTAACGGGGAAAAAAAAAAACGGTAGAAACCTCAGGAAGAGCAACTGAGGAGAGATCCCTCTTCCAGGACGGACAGACGTGCAATAGATGTCGTACAGAACAGATCAGCATAATAAATTAACAGTAAAACAGTAATCCGTATGACACAATGAGACAGAAAGAGAGACAGAAAGAGAGAGAGATGCAGGACAGACGGTAATGACAGTAGCTTACAACAACATTAATGAAAGTAATAATATTATCGTTATAGTTCTGGTTACTGTGGTACAACATGTTGAAAATTATATTAGTATCTGGCAGTGTACATATGTGATAATAATCATATGTGTATAATAACAGTAGAAGTATGACTAATGACTAATGATGGCAGCAGCAGGAGGCATCTGGCAGGACCACAGCAGCAGCACAACCACACACGTCACGCTATCCAGGCACCGCTGCGATATGAGTTAACCTGAGAGACAGTGGAGCACAAAGGCTCCGGAGAAGAAGCCGAGTTAGTGACATCCAGAATGGCCAAGTTAGCAAGATGCAGTAATAGGATACGAGAGAGAGAGAGAGAGAGAGAGAGAGAGAGAAGGTGCCTGGTGTATTATAGGGGGGTCCTCTGGCAGACTAGGCCTAAGTCAGCCTAACTAGGGGCTGGTACAGGGCAAGCCTGAGCCGGCCCTAACTATAAGCTTTATCAAAGAGGAAAGTCTTAAGTCAAGTCTTAAATGTGGAGACGATGTCTGCCTCCCGGACCGTAACAGGAAGATGATTCCACAGGAGAGGAGCCTGATAGCTGAAGGCTCTGGCTCCTGATCTACTTTTGGAGACTTTAGGGACCATGAGTAACCCTGCATTCTCTGAGCGCAGTGTTCTGGTGGGATGATAAGGCACTATGAGCTCTCTAAGATATGACGGAGCTTGACCATTTAGAGCTTTATAAGTTAACAGTAGGATTTTAAATTCAATTCTGGATTTTACAGGGAGCCAGTGCAGAGAAGCTAAAACAGGAGAAATATGATCTCGTTTCTTAGTTCCTGTTAGTACACGTGCTGCTGCATTCTGAATTAGCTGGAGAGTTTTTAAGGACTTACTAGAGCTACCTGATAATAGAGAGTTACAGTAATCCAGCCTTGAGGTAACAAAAGCGTGGACCAATTTTTCTGCATCTTTTCGGGTCAGGATAGGCCTAATTTTCGCAATATTACGCAGATGAAAAAATGCAGTCCGTGAGGTTTGTTTTAAATGAGAATTAAAAGAGAAATCTTGATCAAATGTTACTCCGAGGTTTCTTACGGTAGTGCTAGAGGCCAGAGCAATGCCATCTAGAGAAACTATGTCATCAGATAAAGAGTCTCTGAGTTGTTTGGGGCCAAGAACAATAATTTCAGTTTTGTCTGAATTTAACATCAGGAAATTGGTGCTCATCCAGGTTTTTATGTCTTTAAGGCAGTTATGGAGTTTAGTTAATTGATTACTTTCTTCTGGCTTCATCGATAAATACAACTGTGTATTATCCACATAACAATGGAAATTTATAGAGTGATTTCTAATGATGTTGCCTAAAGGAAGCATATATAGAATAAATAGGATTGGTCCGAGCACAGAACCTTGCGGAACTCCAAAACAAACTTTAGTACGTAAGGATGATTCATTATGAACGTCAACAAACTGAAAATGATCAGATAAATAAGATTTAAACCAGCTTAGTGCAGAACCTTTTAAGCCAATTAAGTGTTCCAGTCTCTGTAGCAAAATTTGATGGTCAGTAGTGTCAAACGCCGCACTAAGATCTAATAAAACAAGTACAGAGACGAGTCCTTTGTCTGAAGCAATCAGAAGGTCATTTGTAATTTTAACTAGTGCTGTCTCAGTGCTATGATGCACTCTAAATCCTGACTGTAATTCCTCAAATAAATTATTATCATGGAGAAAATCACACAGCTGGTCTGCGACTACTTTCTCAAGGATCTTTGACATAAAAGGAAGATTAGATATTGGTCTATAGTTGGCTAACACCTCTGGATCCAGGGTGGGCTTTTTTAGTAGAGGTTTAATTACAGCTACCTTAAAAGACTGTGGTACATAGCCTGTTAATAAGGATATATTGATCATATCTAATATATGAGTGTTAACTAAAGGTAAGACCTCCTTAAGTAGCCTAGTTGGGATGGGGTCTAAGTATTGAATTTAATGACAGAGTAATCATTTCCTTAAATTTTGCGACAGCACTATCTGATAAACATCTAGTATAGTAACTGTTGCTGAGTGGCATGTAATCGAGTAAAAAGAAATCAAAAGTAATCAAATAATGATCCGATAGCGAGGGATTCTGTGGAAAGACTGTTAGGTTATCAATTTCAATTCCATATGTCAGAACTAGATCGAGGGTATGGTTAAAACAGTGAGTGGGTTCATGTACACCCTGACTGAAGCCAATGGAGTCTAATGAGATAAACGTGGTAGCCAGGGAGTCATTATCAACGTCGACATGAATGTTAAAATCGCCTACAATAATAACTTTATCTGATTTAAGAACTAAACTGGATAAAAACTCTGAGAATTCAGATACAAATTCAGATACAAATTCAGAATACGGGCCAGGAGCACGGTACACTGTAACAAATAAAAGTGGCTGCAAGGTTTTCCAGGTCGGATGTAAAAGACTAAGAATGAGGCTTTCAAATGAATTATAATCTAGTTTAGGTTTAGGGCTGATTAACAGACTAGAGTTAAAAATGGCTGCAACTCCCCCTCCTCGGCCGCTGCCTCGAGGAATGTGGGTATTATTATGACTGGGAGGAGTGGACTCATTTAGACTATCATATTCATCTTGACACAGCCAGGTTTCAGTGAGACTGAGTAAATCAATATGATTATCTGATATTAATTTGTTTACTAACATTGCTTTAGACGAAAGAGACCTGATATTTAACAGTCCGCATTTAATTCTCCTGTTTTGTCTTTCTGTCACAGAAGAGGTTTTAATTTTTATGAGGTTGTTATGCATAACTCCTGTGCTTTGATTACCTGCTGTGAAACAACATGACCCTCACCCATTCAAAAAGAACATTCTTCTAAGCTCATTTTGGCCAAAGTAATGCAAAAGTAGTGTAATAAGTAACGCATTACTCTACACAGAGAGTAATACTGTAAAGTAACTTTTTACTTTCAAATGAAGGAAACTAATATGTAATTTTGAGAGTAACTTGCCCAACACTGCTGGAAATGTTTCCAATGACATGGTGAATAAACTCCCAGTGGCTGTGTCAGAAAACAGATCAACATCAGGCACAAGAGTTGGGGCTTTTTTGAGGTGCGTTCACAAGTTTTTTTTATATGTTATAGATTTTACAGCAATTCACAGAATGAACAAAGCAGACATGACTTATTGTGCAATCCAAATATTTGTCAATTTGATTTTTTCAGTGTGTAAGTTGTTAGCTCGGAGGTGGTTGTTTCTCGTGGCAGAGGCGATTTTGAAATTGGTAACACAGATGGCAGAAGGGAGTAAGAGTGCCCACCGAAATCAGCACTCCAAAGGCAGGTTAATAGTCATATTCTGCATCCTGTGAGTCAGACTAATGCTCGATAGTCAAACACAGACACAGCCATCAGTGGGGGAAAAACATTCAAATAAAAAATCCAATTTAATTGCGTATATATGGACCATCTTTTGCCTTCAGAAAGGCCTTAATTCTTTGCGGCATAGATTTAAAAGGTTCTGGAAACATTCCTCAGAGATTTTGGTCCATACTGACATGATAGCATCACGCAATTGCTGCAGATTTATCGGCTGCACATCCATGAAGCGAATCTCCCGTTCCACCACATCCCAAAGGTGCTCTATTAGATTGAGATCTGGTGACTGAAGGCCATTGGAGTACACTGAAGTCATTGTCATGTTCAAGAAACCAGTTTTAGATCATTTGAGCATTGTGACATGGTACATTATCCTGCTGGAAGCAGCCATCAGAAGATGGGTACACTGTGGTTATAAAGGGATGGACACGATCACCAACAATACACAGGAAGGTTGTGGTGTTTAAACGATGCTTTATTGGTACTAAGGGGTCCAAAGTGTGCCAAGAAAATATCCCCCACACCATTACAGCACCACCACCAGCCTGAACCATTGATACAAGGCAGGATGGATCCATGCTTTCATGTTGTTTGTGCCAAATTCTGACCCTACCATCTGAATGTCGCAGCAGAAATGGAGACTCATCAAACCAGGCAACATTTTTCCAGTCTTCTATCTTCTAACTTTGGTGAGCCCATGTGAAATCTAGCCTCAGTTTCCTATACTTAGCTAATAGGAGTAGCACCTGGTGTGGTCTTCTGCTGCTGTGGCCAATCTGCTTCGAGGTTTGGGTCTTCGGCATACCTTGGTTGTAATAAGTGGTTATTTGAGTTACTGTTGCCTTTCTATCATCTTGAACCAGTCTGACCATTCTTCTCTGACCTCTGGCATCAACAAGGCATTTTCACACAGGGAACTGCCGCTCACCTGATATTTTCTCTTTTTCGGACTATCCTCTGTAAACCCCAGAGATAGGTGTGTGTGAATATCCCAGTAGATCAGCAGTTCTGAAATACTCAGACCAGCCCATCTGGCACCAACAACCATGCGGCATTCAAAGACACTTAAATCACCTTACTTCCCAATTCTGAAGCTCATTTTGAACTTAAAGCTACTCTTACCTTTCTTGCATTTCACACAGCACTTAGAAAAAATTTGAACATCCACAACTCCTGCCTCCCTCCAAAGTCCCATCCCCCTCCTCCTGCAACTTCACCTCCCTCCAAAGGCCTACTCCCCCCTCCTCCATTATGTCCTCATTATGTCTATGGTAGACATAGGCGTTGGCAAGGTAACGTTAGATACACTGAAGAGGAGAGCGAGTGTAACATTACAACCAAGACAGTCAAACGCAATCCCGGAGTTTTAAAACTCAACCGGGGTCAGTGATGACTGATGAGTTTTAGATTAAGTTGACAGTGCTAATGTTAGATAGTATCGTTAACATTACTAGTAAGTGGAAATGAACAAGGAAGATAAGGTTAATGTTTCAGAGGCTATGCTACAGTAGGCTTGAGTTTTCTTACAACCATATGAGAATGGTATAATTATGAGTTTTTATCTCTGGTTGAATTCACTTACATTTTAGTTTGCCATCAGCTTATTAATAGCATTTTAACCTAAACAAAGAAAAGTATAAAATTTCCAAAAAGGTAAATGTTGCTTTAAGCAAGTTGTCTTGATCATGTCTACATGCCTAAATGTATTGAGTTGCTGCCATGTGAAGAAAAAAAAAATGCAGTGATATAGCTGGAACCACCAAATCTTAAAAAATAACATGATACAAATCTTTGGTCATACCACCCTGCACTTTTATCAACTTTTACTCACGCATAAAGTGCTTGTTTGAACATGATGTAACTTTCACATGCATGCAACAACAACAACAACAACACGTCACCACTGCTGTGAACAAACAGCAGAAACCAACAGAAGAACAAAGAGAGAAAACAGGGTGGGATTCTGTCATCCATCCCACCCTCACATTTCTCTTCTGTCTACACAGCTGCTCTCACACACACACACACACACACCAGTTAGTTACCATCACGCCCATAATTTCCCATTGTGCATTGTAAATAGAACACACCCGTCCGCCTGTGGCAGCACTTCAGACAACACACACACACACTCATCCAAACATTGAAATATACACACGCACGCACACACACACACACACACACACACACGCACACGCACACACACACACACACACACACACACACACACACAGCTGAAGCTCATCTAGATGCTGCTTCCTGATGCAAAGCCTCATAGGAGCCGAGCAGTTTTATGACCCACAATGCATGACCTTAAAGGACCAGTCTGATGTGTGTTTAGCCTAGCTTAGCACACAAACTGGATGCAGGGGGAAACTGCTAGCCTAGCTCCATCAGAACATCTTTCCATTTGTTAAAAAGATGAATAAATAAATAGATCTCTGTATTAACATCCATAAATTCGTACCATTTCATTTTCATTAGGTCAGGGGTGTCAGCATGTCATTTGTAGGTCTTGATGAGACGAACAAGCCAATTTTGGTTTTATCTTTCTACGACCATCCTACAGGCCGCAGCGGCCATTTTAGTGTGTCTAGGTGGCGTGAAGATTGTCAGGAGGTTTTGTGGCACATCACCTTTAAGACCCCATAAAATCCAAACCGTTCGAGTAATGACAAAGTTATTCAGAAGTAATGTTCAGCAGGAGTTGGCCTTGCATGTGTGCAAGTTTGAAGCTGATACGATAAACGGTGTGGGGGAGATATTTTTTGAAAAAGAGTATTTTTGAAAAACAGCATCTTACATTGAAAGGGCAAATTGCTCACTTCCTGTTGGACTTAGGTCAGGGTTGTCAGTGCGTGATTTGTAGGTCTTGATGAGACAAACAAGCCAGTTTTGGTTTGATCTTTCTACGACATTCCTACGGGCCGCAGCGGCCATTTTAGTGTGTCTAGGTGGCGCTAGAGAGCCCATTTAGGGACTTTTGGGGTTATTTTTTTCATTTTATCATTGCCCATTATTTCCGCCAGTCCTGACATGCATGCCAATTTTGGTGAGTTTTTGAGCATAAGGTTGCATTTTTGACTCCAGAAACATAACAACTATATGTCTGCGTTCGGGACGAGTGTATCCCTCTGCTGGTATGATCAGATTGATGATTGGACCCACGGTTTGGGAATTCAAGGGAGGAGTTCGAGAGATTTTAATCCCATGTTAAAGTGCTTGGGCTGTCACCTTGTCTCTTCCTCAACTGCATGTGGCTCATTAATCAACATAACAATGGCTTCACTCTGACAGGCACAAGCGTGTGTGTGTGTGCGTGGTTAAAATCTTTAAAGGACAGATTACACCAGCAGAATCTTCATTTGAAACAGCATCTACACTTTATATATCAGTGTTGTCCATCTCTCACATACTACTACAGCCTCTATTAATGATAATACTGTTGCTACTTTTGTGATTATGACTGTTAAATACATATTGTAATGTACTGTAATATACACATAGCGCTCAGTAATTGTAGCACATGTAGTACGCAGCATGACAAGTGACTTATCCCTTTGGTCAACAGTCAAGTAACCACACATATCAATCAATCAATTCAATCAATTTTACTTATAAAGCCCAATATCACAAATCACAATTTGCCTCACAGGGCTTTACAGCATACAACATCCCTCTGTCCTTTGGACCCTCACAGCGGACAAGGAAAAACTCCCCAAAAAAACCCCTTTAACGGGGAAAAAAAAACCGGTAGAAACCTCAGGAAGAGCAACTGAAGAGGGATCCCTCTTCCAGGACGGACAGACAAGCAGTAGATGTCGTACAGAACAGATCAACATAATAAATTAACAATAAACCATATGACACAATGAGACAGAGAGAGAGAGAGAGAGAGAGAGAGAGAGAGAGAGACAGAGACAGAGACAGATGCAGGATAGACGGTAATGGCAGTAACTTACAACAACATTAATGAAAGTAATAATATTATAATTAATAATAATATATTAATATCTGATAGTATACATGTGTGACAATAATCATATGTGTATAATAACAGTAGAAGTATGACTAATGATAACAGCAGGAGGCATCTGGCAGGACCACGGCAGCAGCACAACCACACACGTCACACTATCCAGGCACTGCTGCGGTATGAGTTAATCTGAGAGACAGTGGAGCACAAAGGCTCCGGAGAAGAAGCCCAGTTAGTGACATCCAGAATGGCCGAGTTAGCAAGATACAGTAATAGGACACGAGAGAGAGAGAGAGAGAGAAGGAGAGAAGGTGCCTGGTGTATTATAGGGGGTCCTCCGGCAGACTAGGCCTAAGTCAGCCTAACTAGGGGCTGGTACCAGGCAAGCCTGAGCCAGCCCTAACTATAAGCTTTATCAAAGAGGAAGTCACAAACACAAAACACACAATCTCATACACCCCAGCTGCAACCTCCCATGGCACGGGGAGGTTCATATCTTCTGCAGTTTGGATTTCAGAAGCCATCAAAGTTCCACTTCCAAATCATGTCGTCTGCCTTTCCCGAGGTAGATTTATAAGGAACAACACTGAATGTTTTAGGTATTTCTCATCATCACACACACCTGACATTACAGACACTGACCAAACAGACCAGCTCATATGGCTGATTCCTACAACTTCCTAAGTAAATGCCTAATAACAAAAACATGTAAATGCAAGATTTCTAGGTCAAGCTTTTTTGCCTCATATAGAATTTGAATCAAATCTATAGCTAAAACTATGCTGCAGCAGTACACGATCAAATACATGTTGGCCTGCTCAGTTTCTCCACTAAAATTAACTAGTATATATTTGTGTCTGCCTGCTGTTACTTATATCCTCACAGAAGCCTGTACACATCAATCAAGCTTTCACTAGGTCACATGAATTCAAATGAGTATGGATGTGTCGGCAGTAATGCGTTAACGCTTAACCTGTTAACCCTTTCAGTAAAACAACCCTAAACAATAAAAGATAGTCAAGTCAGATAGAGGTATATGAACAATTCTTACCAGAGCATCTTAATGAAACATGTCTCTCACCATCTCTGAAGTCACTGTCGACCTGCTGGCCTCACCACAGTGCTGTAACGTTACATAAAGCGATAGCACTTCTGTAGAGTTTTAGTCCCAGTAACGTTATATCCAGTGACGTGATATATGTTATCCCGAGGAAGCTTTTGTTGTAGACAGACAATGTCTGTGGTGGGTAACAGACTCGACACCATCATGTAGCTCTTCAAATGTTCTCTTTAGCTCATTTTCCATATTTGTATCCAAGTAATGTTACCGTAGTTGTAAAACGCTTAAAAAGCAGAATACGGTTGCATGTTTCCTGCATGCAATGTAACTACGGACATTACGGGAGTTAAGAAATGTTTTGGGCTGCAGGGCTGATTTTCCCAAAACATGATTCTTCTTAGCAACGTTGTCTTCTTTGTGGCTTAGAAAAACTACACTGCAAAAAAGAAAAGCACCTAGCGCCCTCTAGCGTCCCCACTCAGTCATCTACAGCCAGAACATACTCAGAGTACAGATGACACTAGTGCGCATGCGTCAAGGTCATGGTGTGATGGCAAGCCAAGACAAGAGTCCTAAGTCGAGTTTTTTTGGGGGGTTGGGAATAACTAAAAAGTTACTTTTCTCAGTAACACATTACTTTTTGGTTTAAGTAACTGAGTTACTAACTGAGTTACTTTTTAATGAAGTAACTAGTAACGGTTACTAGTTACTATTTTTCAGTAACTAGCACGACACTGATCATCACACATGTCAAAGTTTCATTAGGTCACATGGCTTATGTCTACAACTTTCAAAATATAAGCTCACACCACCTTCATAAGAACCCTTTACTTTTTTTAAAAAATTAACTTGAAAATGGCCACATTTATTTGTTGTACACCCAAGGTCTTCAACAGGTCAAGATGTTTTATATTACTTTAAAAATGACCTTAAAAGTATTTCCATTTATTTTCATCCATATTATTTCTCTGAACCCAACTGAATGGCCTGGAGGGTTACAGCAAATTACCTCATTTCAAGTACAAGTCCATAACAGAGTGTTATAAACATCAGGAAAGTATACACATCTTTGAGGAAATGTTACACTCCAAATTTACAAGCTCCTTTGTTTAATCACCACTTTAGTCTTTGTAAAAATCGTTTTCTTTTATGATTACTCTCCTTTATAATTCATGTTTTATCCATGTTAATGTTTGTTATCCTGTTAAAATCTATATTATGTATTTATATGTTCATGTACTTACATCACAATGTGTTACACAACAAACTAAGAGTACTGTCACCACAGATCTTTGTTTTTTACAGTACATGGGGAACACTTCAATTCTTAACAGTATGACAGACACCATGTTGTTAACATTATAGAATTTCTTTAACATTACAGTGTATTTCATTTCAATGTGGATGTTTTGGAGAAGACATTTTGTTTCCATAGCTGACATATCACAGTTACATTTTAGTTAATACATCAGTTGAAAATTAAATACATATTGTAGGATACTGTAGTATTAAGTCCCTCTATTATCAAAAATGACCTTGCGTACTCTTGACATTGCTTGTTTTATCGACATTTTGACTCTAATAATTTGCATTGTCTACGTGAGGCCGATAGCGAGAGTCCGAGGGCCTGCCCAACGCTGCTTGCAGCTTTAATTAGGGACCTCGGCTGAAGGGCGAGGACCCTATTGTTTTTCGTGCGTTTATTCTTAGGGACCTTGGCTGAAGGACATTGCATTTCAATAGGGTCTTCGCACCGCTAGGTGCTTGGGCCCTAATAATTCCTTCAGTTTCAAGAGGGCCTTAGCCCGGCTTTCGGTCGGTGCTTGGGCCCACAAATAATAAACAGTGCAATTTCAATAGGGTCCTACGGATGACTTCGTCGTCGCTCTGACCCTAATAATAATAAACAATGCAACCCTATTGTTTTTGTTCAGATTTTTATTTGGGCCCGAGCGACGACAAAGTCATCCATGAGGACTGTATTGTAATCATGCTGTTTATTATTATTTATTATTAGGGCCCGTGCGAGAACGAAATCGTCCGTGAGGACCCTATTGTAATCGTGCTGTTTATTATTATTATTATTAGGGTCAGAGCGACGACGAAGTCGTCCGTAGGACCCTATTGAAATTGCACTGTTTATTATTATAAGGGCCCGAGCACCGACCAAAGGCCAGGTGAAGACCCTCTTGAAATTGAAGGAATTATTAGGGCCCAAGCACCTAGCGGTGCGAAGTCGTCCGTGAGGACCCTATTGTAATCATGCTGTTTATTATTATTATTTATTGTTATTAGGGCCCGTGTGACGACGAAGTCGTTCGTAGGACCCTATTGTAATCGCGCTGTTTATTATAATTATTTATTAGAGCCCAAGTGACAAATAAGTTGTCCGTGAGGACCCTATTGTAATCGTGCTGTTTATTATCATTATTAGGGCCCGAACGACAACGAAATCGTCCGTGAGGACCCTATTGTTATCGCGCTGTTTATTATTATTATTAGGGCCCGAGCGACGGCGAAGTCGTCCTTGAGGACCCTTTTGTAATTGCGCTGTTTATTGGGGTCCGAGCAACGACAAAGTCATCCGTAGGACCCTATTGTAATCGCGCTGTTTATTAGGGCCCGAGCGACGACGAAGTCGTCCGTGAGGATCCTATTGTAATCGTGCTGTTTATTATTATTATTAAGGCCCGAGCACCGACCAAAGGCCGTGCGAAGGCCCTCTTGAAACTGAAGGAATTATTATTAGGGCCCGAGCGAAGACGAAGTCGTCCGTGTAGGACCCTGTTGTAATCGCGCTGTTTATTATTATTAGGGTCCGAGCGACAACGAAGTCATCCGTGAGGACCCTATTGTAATCGTGCTGTTTATTATTATTTATTAGGGCCCGAGTGACGACAAAGTCGTCCGTGAGGACCCTATTGTAAACGCGCTGTTTATTATTATTATTATTATTATTATTATTATTATGATTACGAACATTTAACCCCCAATTTCGCCACTTTCTCAAATTCAAAAACTCACCAAATTTGGCACATGCATTTGGTCTGGCGAAAAATTTGATATTTCGGCAGTGTTGTATGTGGACAGGGCCAAATGGCGACATAGCGCCCCCTAGAAAATTTTGTGCCTCGAGCCCCGCCTGTGAGTTTCACCTACACGCATGAAAATTGATGGGCTCATAGAGCATGCCAAGACGCACAAAAAATCCTCTTGGACCCATGCCATAAACCCAACAGGAAGTTGGCCATTTTGATTTGAATTTTTGACATGTTTGAACGAACTCCTCCTAGGGATTTCGTCTGGTCGAGAACATGCTGATCAAAAGTTATTAAAAACTTTTCTCTATGTCAAGGGGTGTGGCCGCTATGCCGTGACAAACTTTGGCGACTTTTCGTTTTCTCGCCATCGAATTTCGAACGAACCTCATGCCCACAGACTTCATCTCAGCAGCTTCAAACTTGCTGGACTTGATGATGGCTCCGCCCCGAACGACCAGATATATTAATATCCCACCTTACTCATAGCGCCCCCCCGGTGGTAACAGGAAGTGACCAGTTTTTACTTTAACATGTACTGATGCCACAAACTTGACTGCATCAACTTCATTGCACTTCTAATGCATGCAGAACAAGTTGGTGAAGCTACCTTATGAACGCTGTGAAGCTACGTCTAATGGTGTCCATGTGGCGGCGTGGCAACTATCGGTCCCTCGCCACTAAATACGTTTTGCTTTTTGATGGCTTCAACAATCTCATCTCCTCATGAAAATTGATACACAGGTCAAGAATGGCGAGCTCTTGCATCCGATAGGGGTGCCGTCCATGGGGGGGACAAAATGCATCTATAGCGCCCCCTTGAAATTTTCAAAAACCCCTCCCCATAGGGGGGTTTTTTGGAGTAGGAAGATGAAAATTGGTACATATGTGTATGTTGCCCAGATGCACAAAAAAGTCTCTGCCACCAATGGTCTACTCTAAACAGGAAGTCGGCTATTTTGATTTTGACTTGTCATTTTGGTGTGATTTCCACGTTGTATTTTAACGAACTTGTCCTAGGGATTTCATCCAATCGACTTCAAATTTTTTACAGATCATCCAGAGACCATGCTGATGAAAACTTATTAAAAGCTTTCCTCTATTTCAAGGGGCGTGGCCGCTATGGTGCCTCCCTCGCCACCAAATACATTTGGCTTTTTGATGGCTTCACCATCCCCATATCCTCATGAAAATTGACACACAGGTCAAGAATGGCAAGCTCTTGCATCTGATAGGGGCATCACCCATGAGGGGGACAAAATGCCTCTATAGCGCCCCGTTGAAATTTTCAAAAAACCCTCCCCATAGGATTTTTTTTTTGGAGTTGGAACATGAAAATTGGTACACATGTGTATGTTGTCCAGACGCACATAAAAGTCTCTGGCGCCAATGGTCTACTCCAAACAGGAAGTCGGCCATTTTGATTTTGACTTGTCATTTTGACATGATTTCCACATTTTGTATTTTGACGAACTAGTCCTAGTGATTTCATCCAATCGACTTCAAATTTTTTACAGATCATCTAGACACCATGCTGATCAAAAGTTGTGCTCTGCATGTCTGTAGGTCAAAGGGCGTGGCTGCTATGGTGCTGCCATTTTTGATCCATCGCCATGCATATTCAAGCAGCTCTCTCTCCCACATAATTCATCCAAACTGCTTCAAAATTTCTGTACATGATAAGAGCCCCGCCCTCAACACCTCCATATGCTCGAAGGTAATCTTGCTCATGGCGCCCCCTTGTAGAAACAGGAAATGCCATCTTTTACACTGACAAACGCCAACCTCAAGCTCCTGACCTGATCAACTCCATTTTGTGGCCACATGACGATCAAGTTGATGAATCTTCACAGTGACACACGTGTCCTGTCATGTTGCAGGCCGCAGCAGTGGCGACTTTTCATCCTTCGCCACGGAATATCAACTTGGTATAAATCCTTCATGTATTGTCCGATTTGCTCGAAATTTCACGTGTGATGAGGGTCCACCCCTGAACGCACCTGCCCACATCTGGTTTCGCTCATGCCGCCCCCTTGTGGAAACAGGAAATGCCCTCTTATACACTGACATTGTCAGATTTGCTCGAAACTTCCCATGTGTGATAACGGTCCACCCCTGAACACACCTGCCCACATCTGGTTACGCTCATGCCGCCCCCTTGTGGAAACAGGAAATGCCCTATTATACATTGATACTGTCAGATTTGCTCGAAACTTCACATGCGTGATGATGGTCCACCCCTGAACGCACCTGCCCACATCTGGTTACGCTCATGCCGCCCCCTTATGGGAACAGGAAATGCCCTATTATACACTGACATTGTCAGATTTGCTCGAAACTTCACATGTGATGACGGTCCACCCCTGAATGCACCTGGCCACATCTGGAAGCTAGTTTAACCTACATGTATGAAACTCGGCAGGCTTATGTAACACCCAGAGACGTACAAAAAAGCCTCTTGGAGGCATGCTCTAAACCCAACAGGAAGTCAGCCATTTTGAATTTACTGTGCAATTTTGGTGCATTTTTGGCCATTTTCAGGGGTCATAAATGAACAAACTAGTCCTAGAGATTTCATCCGATTGACTTCAAACCTTGGTCTGTCCTATCCCAAGACCTTGAAGATGAAAAGTTATCAAAAGCTTGAGTTTTCGTCAATGCATGTGACCGTGGGATGGCGTCAAAGTTAGGGGTCTCGCCACTAAACAGGAAGTAGTTTATAACTCCAGCATACATGGTCCAATTTTGGACAAACTTCACAGGATTGATGACAGTCCCGCCCTGAACACATCTACATGTCAATAATTAGAGATAAACATAGCACCCCCTATTGGCAATGGGACATGTCATGTTTTAGACTTTAATGTACATCTCCTACAGACTTGACCAGATCCACTTCAAACTTGGTGAAAAAAGTCATAAGACGTTGATGATGCTTTACTGTGGAAACTGTGAGTTTTCGTCGAAGGGCGTGGCCACGGCCTGGCGGCGAACTTTGATGTTTCGCCATGATGATAAACGTTGCTGTAACTTGACTCCACGTGGGAATATCTTGCCAATACTTCACACATATGATGACAGTCCAGCCCTGAACACATCTACAGAGGAATTTTGAATCACCGCCATAGCGCCACCTTCTGGCAACAGAAAGCTACTTTATACATTCTTTGATGTCCCGCTTCTAGCAGGTTAATCAGACCCACCTCAAACTTGCTGGTCTAAGTCCTCAGACCTTGATGATGGTTAAAAATGAAGCTTTTTAGTTTTCATCAAACGCTGTCACCGTGGTGCCTTGTTCACCATCAAACACAATGTTGTTTTGAAGGGACAAGGGATGCTTGAAAACTCACCAAACGTGGCATACACATCACAGGTCACAAGTCCTGTTGTCTGATGTGATTTTTGTGCTTTGATGCACCAAGATGGCTCAATAGCACCCCCTAGAATATTTCAATTAAGCAGCCCCCAAAGCTGGTTTGACCTGCATGTATGAAACTTGGTAGGCACCTGTAACACTCTATTACGTACAAAAAAGTCAAAAGTGTTGGTGTATGTAAGCATGACTACGTTGTGACAAAAAGTTATCGCAGGATTTGCCCAATGTTGAATGGCGCGTCCGCTGCCGAGTGTTGAATCTTGAGGTCTCGCCATGAAAAACGAAATTGCTGTAGCTTTGGCATAAATGGTCCAATCTCCACCAAACTTCACATGATTCATATTAGTCCCACCCTGAACACATTTTCATTACCATATTGCCTGATAATCATAGCGCCACCTAGTGTCGAAAGGAAGTACTTCTTATCAGACACTTATCTTTGGATTCACCTGAAATTTCAGTGCTGTGGTCTATATTTGATGTTCACAAACATGACGTATCATTAGTGTCTATGCGCGCTGCAGAGGGTTTACTTTTGATGTCTCGCCATGAAACAGGAAATTGCTATAAATTTGGAGTAAATGGTCTGTTGTCCACCAAACTTGACATGATTCATATTTGTCCCACCCTGAACACATTTATATGACAATATTCCGTGATAGTCATAGCGCCACCTAGTGGTGAAAGGAAGTACTTCTTACCAGACACTTATCTTTGGATTAACCTGAAATTTCAGTGCTGTGGTGTGTATTTGATGTACACAAACATGACATATCATTAGTGTCAATACGTGCTGCAGAGAGTTTAATTTTGAGGTCTCGCCATGAAACAGGAAATTGCTATATTGTTGCCGTAAATGTTCTGATCTCCATCAAACTTCAGATGATTCATATTAGTTCTGCCCTGAAAACATTTATATGACCATATTTCCTGATACTCATAGTGTTAGCTAGTGGTGACAGGAAGTAGGTCTCAAACACTTATCTTTTGATTTATCTGAAAGTTAAATGCTGTGGTATATATTTGATGTACAAAAACATGATGTATAATTACTGCACTCTCCAACTCCCTCTAGTGGAAAGAGGAAGTGATACAAAATGTGAAATATGTCATTCCAGCACTGTATCAGGGATATGTCAAGTCACTCCTGCGTGCGATGTCTAACTTTGACAGAAATGAATTGACACGTCAGAAGGCGTCCTGCCAGCCCCCCCAAGTTGCGTGAAGGTGCGAGGGCCCATTCATCACTGCTTGCAGCTTTAATTATTATTATTATTCTGCGCATATAATCCCCAATATGGGTCCTTTCCCAAATACAAAAACTCACCAAATTTGAAACACGTGTTTGGTCTGGCGAAAAATTTTATAATCTATTGTCGTCCTGAATTTCCACCACTAGGTGGTGCTATAATCAAGGACAGTGTGTTTTGGGTCATAACTCCCATATACTTTGTGGCACATTCAAAAACCTTGTATCCACCCATCCAGTGAATTGTACTGAATTTCGTGATATAGGCCACGCCCATTTCCACCTACGTTTTTTTTCCGCAAATTCGCAAAATGTCGCAAACCTACTTTTTCAAACTCCTCCTAGGCAATTTCACCGATTTGCACGAAACTTTGCACACAGCATCTGTGGTCTCTTCTGACAGAAAGTTATTAAAAGAATTTTGATATTCCAAAGAATACTGAAGTTATTATATAGCAGCTTCCTGCAGATTTGGTACAAAACAGGAAGTGTTGCATATCTCCACATTGGTGTGTTTGAATGACATTAAACTAAGTTTACTACTTCCCCATGAGCCCCTGAGGCTCTGTGCAAAGTGTCAGGCGATGACCACCAGGTGGCGCTCTTTAAATTCAAGTATTTTATATCTCAACATCGGTTGGGCGGATTAACATGAAACTTGGTATAGTTATTGTCAATGCCCTCTGAGGATATCTGATGAAGGACTAACCGATCCGCCACTAGGTGGCGCTCTGGTGGCCGTCTAATTTAATATTTGGCACTGTGCTAACACCATAACACTCATGGAGATAAAATTGATAGGGGTAGTATAGACTGGCCCCTTTAACTCACACACCAAAAATGACCAGCAGGTGGCGCTATTTTCAATGCAAAAGCGTTTTTGGCTAATAACTCTCACATAATATGTCGCACATTGTTAAACCTTCTATTTACGTGTTCTCTGAATTCAGCTGAAATGTGTGTTGTAAGCCACGCCCACTTTTGTGGTAACTTTCCATTCGCTAAATCGCGACAAATGAAAAACGTACTTTTTCAAACTCCTCCTAGGCGATTTGACAGATTTGCACCAAACTGTGCATGAAGCATCTGTTGACCCTTCTGACAAAAAGTTATTAAAAGAATTTTGATAGACCACAAAACGCCCAAAATATAATACAACAAATTCCTGCATATTGTTTTCAAACAGTCTTTCATATCTTGACCAAATACAGTCCGATTACCACAATACTTTTGCTGATTGTGTTCCATGGCCCGATGAGAGTTTGTGCAAAATTTGGTGCATATCGGCTAATAGGTGGCGTTCTGGTGGCAGTCTAATTAGTGTGAATGGAAGTAAATTGGAAAATCTTCAAATCCTCTTCAAAACTCATCAACTTTCAACCTCTTCTTGTCCCTCATACTTTGAGCTAGAGACACCATGTCAACTTTCAAAGAGTCAGAAGACCTTGAATTATTGGGCATGTATTCAGCTTCTACTTTTTGGAAAAATACATACTTGGGTTGGGTGCCTACCTGTATACTGGAAATGTAAGTAAGAGATAATGTTTATTCTTTAATTTATTACAGCTGACAAGAGATCTAGGTGCATGCCCCCCCGATGGCAGCATGCCCCGAAGCGCGTGGGCTGCGAGGGCCCGTTCATAGCTGCTTGCAGCTTTAATTAGTATTATTATTATTCCGACATTTCGTGTCCCAATTTCGCCCCTTTCCCAAATTTCAAAATGCTTCTATCTTTCCACATTCGTCCGGCCGGATCCGAAATTCCATATTTTTGGGCGGTTGCACATGGTCGATGCAAAATGCCGAAATAGCGCCCCCTACAAATTTTCAAAATCCCCTCCCCTTGGGGTTAGTTTGTCGTAGGTAAATGAAATTTGGTACACACATGTATCATAAGGAGACACACAAAAAAGTCTCTTGACGTCATGGTAAAATCCCAACAAGAAGTCGGCCATTTTGTGTCAAATTTTTTCATTACAGCGATTTCCACAACTTAAATTTGAACGAACTCCTCCTAGGGATTTCGTACGATTGACTTCAAATTGGCTACAGATCATCCCGACAACATGCTGATCAAAAGTTATTAAAAGCTTTTCTCTGTGTCAAGGGGTATGGCTGCTAGGGCGTGACAAATTTTGGCAAATTTTCGTTTTCTTACCATCTAATTTCGAATGGACCTCACGCCCACATTCTTGATCTCAGCAGCTTCAAACTTGCTGGACATGATGATGTCTCCGATCTGAACGCCCCGATATGTTAATATCCCACCTTACTCATAGCTCCCCCCGGTGGTAACAGGAAGTGACCAGTTTTTACTTTAACATGTACTAATGCCACAAACTTGACCGCATCAACTTCATTCCACTTCTAATGCATGCAGAACAAGTTGGTGAAGCTACCTTATGAACGCTGTGAAGCTACGTCTAATGGTGTCCATGTGGCGGCGTGGCGACTATCGATCCCTCGCCACTAAATACGTTTGGCATTTTGGTGGCTTCAGTGACCTCATCTCCTCATGAAAATGGATACACAGGTCAAGAATGGCGAGCTCTTGCATCTGATAGGGGCGTCGCCCATGGGGGGGACAAAATGCCTCTATAGCGCCCCCTTGAAATTTTCAAAACACCCTCCCCATAGGGGGGTTTTTTGGAGTAGAAAGATGAAAATTGGTACACATGTGTATGTTGTCCAGACGCATATAAAAGTCTCTGGCACCAATGGTCTACTCCAAACAGGAAGTTGGCCATTTTGATTTTGACTTGTCATTTTGGCATGATTTCCACATGTTGTATTTTAACAAACTAGTCCTAGGGATTTCATCCAATCAACTTCAAATTTTTTACAGATCATCCAGAGACCATGCTGATCAAAAGTTGTGCCCTGCATGTCTGTAGATCAAAGGGCATGGCTGCTATGGCGCTGCCATTTTTGATCCATCGCCATGCATATTCAAGCATCTCTCTCTCCCACATAATTCATCCAAACTGCTTCAAAATTTCTGTACATGATAAGAGCCCCGCCCTCAATGCCTCCATATGCTCATAGGCAATTTGGTCATGGCGCCCCCTTGTGGAAACAGGAAATGCCATCTTTTACACTGACAAACGCCAACCTCAAGCTCCCGACTTGATCAACTACATTTTGTGGCCACGTGACGATCAAGTTGATGAATCTCCACAGTGACACACGTGTCCTGTCATGTTGCAGACTGCCACGGTGGCAGTGGTGACTTTTCATCCTTCGCCACGGAACATCAACTTGGTATAAATCCTTCATGCACTGTCCGATTTGTTTGAAATTTCACGTGTGATGAGGGTCCACCCCTGAATGCACCTGGCCACATCTGCTTACGCTGGTAGCGCCACCTGGTGGATGAATGAAACATTGCGTTTTTTCGCTCCTGCCAGGTTTTTTCTCCCTTCTCGCTTCGCACCACAGCCCCTGCGGTTGCATGGGGGAGCAAGGGCCAGATCACAGCTGCTTGCAGCTTTAATTATTATTATTATTACAAACATGTAATCTCCAATTTGGCCCCTTTCCCAAATTCAAAAACTCACCAAAATTGGCACATGCGTTTGGTTTGGCAAAAAATTTGATATTTTGGCAGTGTTGTATATGGACGGGGCCAAATGGTAACATAGCGCCCCCTAGAAAATTTCGTGCCTCGAGCCCTGCCTGTGAGTTTCACCTACACACATGAAAATTGGTGGGCTCATAGAACATGCCAAGACGCACAAAAAATCGTCTTAGACCCATGTCGTAAACCCAACAGGAAGTCGGCCATTTTGATTTGAATTTTTGACATGCTTGAACGAACTTCTCCTAGGGATTTTGTCTGATCGACTTCAAAGTTGGTACAGATCATCCTCAGAACATGCTGATCAAAAGTTATTAAAAGCTTTTCTCTGTGTCAAGGGGCGTGGCCGCTAGGGCGTGACAAATTCAATGACCTCATATCCTCATGAAAATTGATACACAGGTCAAGAATGGCGAGCTCTTTCATCTGAAAGGGGCGCCGCCCATAGGGGAGACAAAATGCCTCTATAGCGCCCCCTTGAAATTTTCAAAAAACACTCCCCATAGGGTTTTTTTTTTGGAAACGCACAAAAAAGTCTCTGCTACCAATGGTCTACTCCAAACAGGAAGTCGGCCATTTTGATTTAAACTTTTCATTTTGGTGTCGATTATGTGATTTCCACAACTTTGTATTTTAACGAACTCCTCCGACAGATCCAATCAACTTCAGATTTTGTACAGATCATCCTGAGACCATGCTGATCAAGTGTTATTAAAAACTTTTGTTTATGTCAAGGAGCGTGGCCGCTATGGCACCTCCCAAATTGATACACAGGTCAAGAATGGCGAACACTTACATCTGATAGGAGCATTGCCCATGGGGGGGACAAAATTCCTCTATAGCGCCCTCTTGAAATTTTCAAAAACCCCTCCCCATAGTGGTTTTCTGGAGTAGGAAGATGAACCATCACACCACGTCAGGGTTAACTTACTCTGAGCTTTCACATAACAGCTTCAGTTATGCGTGCTGCTGGCCCCCCGCGGTGGTGCGGGGCAGTGAGGGCCCGATCACAGCTGCTTGCAGCTTTAATTTTTTTTTTTTTTTTTTTTTATTCCCCCAAATGAATTGGACTTTTCAGGTCTTAAACATGCGTGAAAACTCCTCATGAAACTTTGCAGATATATCAGAACTGGTGAAAAATTTGATATTTTAAGGGTCTCGTGTGCGGGTTCCAAAAAATGGCTCAGTAGCGCCCCCTACAAAAGTTTGAGGAAACAGCCCCTGAAGCTAGTCTGACCTACATGAATGAAACTTGGAAGGCTTATGTAACGCTCAAAGACGTACAAAAAAGCCTCCTGGAGGCATGCTCTAAACCCAACAGGAAGTCAGCCATTTTGAATTTACTGTGCAATTTTGGTGCATTTTTGGCCATTTCCAGGGGTCCTAAATTAACAAACTAGTCCTAGAGATTTCATCCGATCGACTTCAAACCTTGGTCATTCCCACCCCATGACCTTGAAGATGAAAAGTTATCAAAAGTTTGAGTTTTCGTCAGTGCGTGTGACCGTGGGATGGCATCAAAGTTAGGGGTCTCGCCACTAAACAGGAAGTAGTTTATAACTCCAGCATACATGGTCCAATCTTGCCCAAACTTCGCAGGATTGATGCCAGTCCCGCCCTGAACACATCTACATGTCAATTTTTAGAGATAAATATAGTGCCCCCTACTGGCAACAGGAAATGTCATGTTTTAGACTTTAATGTACATCTCCTACAGAACTGTCCAGATCCACTTCAAATTTGGTCAAAAAAGCCACAAGATGTTGATGACACTTTATTGTGGAAGCTGTGAGTTTTTGTCAAAGGGTGTGGCCACGGCCTGGCAGCGAACTTTGATGTTTCGCCGTGATGATAAACGTTGCTGTAACTTGACTCCACATGGGAATATCTTGCCAAAACTTCACACATATGATGACAGTCCAACCCTGAACACATCGACAGAGGAATTTTTAATCACCGCAATAGCACCACCTACTGGCAACAGAAAGTTACTTTACACATTCTTTGATGTCCCTCTTCTAGCAGGTTAATCAGACCCACCTCAAACTTGCTGATCAAAGTCCTTAGACCTTGATGATACTTAAAAATTAAGCTTTTGAGTTTTCATCAAACGCTGTCACCGTGGCACCACCTTATTCGCCATCAAACACGATGTTGTTTTGAAGGAACAAGGGATGCTTGAAAACTCACCAAACGTGGCATACACATCACAGGTCACAAGTCCTGTTGTCTGATGTGATTTTTGTGTTTTGATGCACCAAGATGGCTCAACAGCAACCCCTAGAATATTTCAATTAAGCAGCCCCCAAAGCTTTGACCTGCATGTATGAAACTTGGTAGGCACCTGTAACACTCTATCACGTACAAAAAAACCTCTTGGTGCCATGCTCCAAACCCAACAGGAAGTCCGCCATTTTGATTTTACTTGTGACACTTTTGTGCATTTTTGCCCATTTCCAGGGCTTGTAAATTCACTAACTTGTCCTACAGATTTAATCAGATTGGCTCCAAACTTGGTGTATGTAAGCCTGACTACGTTGTGACAAAAAGTTATCACAGGATTTGCCCAATGTTGAATGGCCCCGCTGCCGAGTGTTGAATCTTGAGGTCTCGCCATGAAAAAAGAAATTGCTGTAGCTTTGACATAAATGGTCCGATATCCACCAAACTTCACATAATTCATATTAGTCCCGCCCTGAACACATTTTCATAACCATATTTCCTGATACTCATAGCACCACCTAGTGTTGACAGGAAATATGTCTCATCAAACACTTATCTTTTGATTTATCTGAAAGTTACATGCTGTGATGTATATTTGATGTATAAAAACATGATGTATAATTAGTGCGCTCTCCAGCTCCCTGTAGTGGTAAGAGGAAGTGATACAAAATGTGAAATATGTCATTCCAGCACTGTATCAAGGATATGCTAAGTCACTCCTGCATGCGATGTCTAACTTTGACAGAAATGAACTGACACGTCAGAAGGCGTCCTGCCAGCCCCCCCGAGTTGCGTGAAGGTGCGAGGGCCCGTTCATCACTGCTTGCAGCTTTAATTATTTATATTATTTCTCCCGTCGTCTCCTAAAACCCAAATTTGTCCCCCTAAAAATGCTCAAAAACTCACCAAAATTGGCACACATGTCAGGACTGGCGACAAATTTGATCAAATGAAAAAATGATCCCCAAAAGTGCCCAAATGGACTCTCTAGCACCACCTAGACACACCAAAATGGCCACTGCAGTCCGTAGGAATGTTGTAGAAAGATATAACCAGATCTGGCTTGTTCGTCTCATCAAGATCTACAAATCACACACTGACACCCCTGACCTAAGTCCAACAGGAAGTGAGCTATTGCCTCTGAAAGTAACATGAGCAAATGTGGAGAAATTGTCAGCTTTGAGCTAGAGTGGAGAGGGGTCTAAAATCGTCTACAACTCTGTCTATAACTGTCCACATGAGCTGGAGGCCGCAACAGCGTGAGTCCGAGGTCCCTCCCAATGCTGCTTGCAGCTTTAATTTTTATTTTGATCCTTGTTATCTGGAATCCTATGAAGGTAAACTTTATAAGATTCTAGTAAAGTCAATGTCTGTGAAATCTGTGCGGACAGCACAAACAAAAGGTTCAATGTCCTCTGAATGTTTTTCCATAATAACAAGAGCCCATGTGGCAATATATAAAGGCACTGGGGAATTTCTTGCATTTCGATTTGGTCAATTTGTTTATTAGAAAATGGTGGATCGACCGGTTTCATGTTTAAAATTTTAGCAGCAGCTTGACATGAGGCCAATTTCTTAAGTCCTTCCATGTTAAATAACTTTGATAAAAAAATCAACATTCGTCAAAATGGAGGTAGACTTATGAGACACGCCCATTGTGTGAGAAAATAGTTGATACATTCTATTTGCAGGAATAAGAAGCTCAATCCCATCAGGTGAGCAAGAAATGGTTAACCCTAACCCTTAACAAATCACATCCCATTAAGGACATGGTAGATGTTGCACTCACCACGAATGAATGTTGTAATTTTATGTCATCCAGATCCACTTGTAATGGGATGGATAAGAATTCAGTTTGTGGGACACCACTAATACCAACAGACTGGATGGATTTTTTACTCAAAGGACATTTTAAATCTTTTTGTCTTAAGCATGAGTTGCTCCAGCGTCCACTAGAAATGGAATTCTTTTTCCTGAAATTTATAAACTTAATTGTGGTATTTCTGCAGGTTTATTAGAAATGTGCAATTGTGGAGCATTTATTATGAGTTTGATGTTACCATCCATGTCCCCCTGTCGGTATCGGTCTATTTTCAGTAGGTAATTGAGATTGTTGATCATTACCTAATGTGGCCTGTTGTGCGTTAGTCTGAGAGGTAAATGAAGCTCTAGGTTGTACAGGAGTATAAGGTTGCCTTTGAAGTCCACCAGTCATTTGATATTCCTCTTGCCTCTTTATTACATTTATTACAATCTCTAGCCCAGTGTCCTGCTCTTAAGCAATAATGGCATCTGTCTATGTCTACCATGGGTCTGCGGCTCCTTTTTCCTCGACTGAAACCTCGACCTCTTTAGGAGGGGTAGCTGTAGCCTATTTTAGGTGTAGGGGCCCCACTTTGACCTGGGCCCCCATATATTCTATTTCCGCCCCTGCCTCTCGGTGGAATTTGTTGAAAAAGCACAGTGTTATTATCATCCATCTCAGACCATCATCCATCTGTGACCCTTGAAATTTAGATTTGACTGTTGTAAACAATCCAACAGCATCTAATTCTCTTATCTTCCTTAGCAACGCATTTGGGCTAAGTGAATAAATTTCAGATGTGGATAACTTTAAAGTGTTAGCAGCATTTTGGTCTAGACCATTTAAAAACATTTATATGAAATATGGATCATCTTCCTCTTTTATTTCTAGTTTATCTTGCTCCTTCCAGCATCTCTGAAATCTGGATGCATATTCATACATTTGTTCATTAGGTTTGGGTTTACAATTTAAATTTTGAGATACGTCTCTATCATGTGCTGCATTCTTTTTCAGAAATCCCATGAGTTGTGTCAAGTGAGTCACCTTAGGAGCTCGATCCAAGCAGGGATATTTTTCAAATGAGGGTTCGTCTTTAGTTATTTTTTCATAGCATTACACTCCTTTTTTGGTAAGTCCTGCTCTAATCTATTCTTAATTTGTATTGCTTTACATTGTGATGGTTTACTCCCTTTATGTCCCATGGTTAAACTTCATATCCTAATAACACAAATATACATGCGTCCGCTTATTAAGGAAGAACTCATTCATAAGTTTTTTGTAAACAGGAATTAATAATTTAAACATAAATTAATAATTTGTGTTGTTTTAATTTCATGGACTAGGCTTAAGTCTGCTGTGTCTCAATGCTGCTCGATCCATCGAGACTTACACTTGCCAATGTCTATCTAATCAATAATAGTTATCCTATCAATGACCACAAGACAATCACCCTATAGTCCTTACCACACATAAACACCTATCACCCAAAGAAATCGGGGCCGACAAGCAGTCCGTCTTAATTCGTCCCATTCACAATGTGCGCACCCTCAGATGCTGCCTTTCATAATTCACACAACACTTAATTCCTCCCACTCACAATAGTGGACGTCTTTTTATGCGCGCGCCCTCAGACGTCGCCTTTCATAATTCTCATTAGTCCCTCTCGCCTGCAGAGGACTATATGCGCGTGTATCTCTGACGCCGCATTCAATTTAAGACTGTCTACCTCTGTCCTATAAAAAACTTACAACACACCACCTTATTCACACCACAATACACAAAACATCACGTATCTACCTATTTGGTGAGCATGCCCATATAATGTGTGGCAACTTTGATACACAGCAATACAGAGCCTTTCAGAATAAATCAGTTTTAAATCATCCACAGAACTACTCAGGTATTTTTCACGTGTGCCTTGAAAGTAAGCAGAAAAACTTTATGTATGAGAGATAAAGAAAAATTCTGCTTACCTCTATTTAAAGGTGAATCTTGACCTTTTGTGATGCCATTGAGAGTAGGTGTGTCTGTGATGATCTGGAGAATTCAAGGATGAGGCCGATCACGGAGTTCTTTCTTAATGCACATTTTATTACGAGCTCGGATCAACAATGGCTACATGCAGAAGCTATGTGATGATTGTGAACAGAGAGAGACACAGCTTATATAGGATGGTGGCATTTATACTGTTACCTAAAATGGTGCTCTGACACTTTAACTTGACCTTGGGCCAACTAAAATTAGTCTAAGTTGTCCATTCATCAGTAAGCTTAGTACTTCTGACGCCATGAGGAACATGATCCCCAGGGGGTCTTGACCTAGTATCCATTGTTCAGTGGAGATGTAAAAATACATACTAACAGTAACTTAGCAATTTAATCGGAGATTCCACCTCCAGGCCAAGGAGCAAAGGGGGCTGATCATGGACTGACATGTAGGATATCTGGGCTGGTAATGTAGTTAGAGGGTGGGTCATGTAGCTGATCCAGCTGCAATTATACCTACTCATTCACTGTGCGTTCACAGATGTGGAGTTACCCATGATACCATGGGCACTAACACACCTCCATATCATGGTTGGTTTTGAACTTTGATCTGGTAATACTCTTAATGGTCCTTTTCTTCTCAAGCCCAGAGTACTTGACGTCCATGATGGACGTCATGACCACAGCACATTTTTCCACTTTGTGTTTGTCCATCTCAGATGAGCTCAGGCCCAGAGAAGTTGGTGCTGTTTCTGGATATTGTTGATATATGCAGGTTCCGACATTAAGGTTTTTTCCTACTTGCCCTGCCGGGCAAGTACTTCTCAAATCTACTTGCCCCATCTAAATTCTTACTTGCCCTGCTTAAGAGGTTCGTTTTCTGGCTGTGTGGTGCATATTTTCACTCATGACTTACATCTTATGTCAGCAGAAACGCTCAGCCAACGGAGGCAGCAGCACATAAAAAAGCAGCACACTGCAACTGGCCCCTCCGAGGACAGAAACAGGTGAGAAAATACGTGATTACAGGCCTGGAATTAAGTCATTTTTAGGGCAAGGCCACTTTGGCCTTTGATAAATACAAATTTATTGGGGCATCACGGCCAAAATGTGGGGCACCAAGGCCAAAACCAATGGCGCAATAACAATATGTGCTAACTACATTCAATGAAGACAAAACAATATATGTGATGAAAAACAGTACTGAGTTTATTAAAACTGGGTGTGCATGACTGGGGATATATCTCATTTCTTGTTGTTTTGATTCATGTCCTTATTTTTTAAGTCTTTGAAATCTCTTCTTTTGTTATCTCCTAGTTATTAAGAAATCATTATTATTAGAAGAAGATTCTTTATTGTCCTTTCTCAGCACATTACATATATTTGACCTCTGCATTTGACTCATCCTACTGTATACACTAGGAGCAGTGGGCAGCCGCAGTGCAGCGTCTGGGGACCAACTCCAGTTCTTTTGCCAATGCCAGTGGTCAGGGTCACTGACAGGAGTATTCACCTAACATAGCCTATATATCTTTAATTATATAATTATTTATATGTCTCTATGTACATTTTTACATAAATCCCCAATATTTTATTTGACTTTAAAAAAATCCTCTTCCTTCATTTAATTTGACAATGTTTATTGTATTGTATTATATGTATTAATTCTCTACAGGATCTTGTATGTTCTTTAATGTGTGTTCAATTTATTAAAAGAAAAAAACGTTTTGGTGAACCCTGCAGCAAAGTGAACACTCTTCCTCAGAGAGGATCTTTGCCTCCCAGTTTGTTCCTGGTGGCAGAGCAGAGTGAACCGTCTTTCTTCTCAGAGGATCTTTGTCCCATGAGCGCAGGCAGCTGCTCTCCGTGTCCGCAGTGTAAACAACTTTCGCTGGCGATTTGACAGTCACTAGAAGCACATTATGACCCTTTGTAAAAGTTTCTATGTGGTACCTGTGTTGTACATGAGCTAACGTTAGCGGCTAAGAACTGAGAGGCTGTCCGGTGTGTGTGTGTGTGTGTGTGTGTCTGTCTGTCTGTCTGAGGAGTGTCAGTACATTAACTTGTTAGCCGTAGCCTTGCTGTTTGCCATGTTAATGTTAAAAAAACAGGACATGCTACACTGGCCGTATGGGTAGGAGGGGGATTACGGCAATGGTTGTTTGGCCGTGGTATAATTCCTGCCCTGCGATTAGAAAAAAAAAAAAAAAAAAATCCGAGTCGGTGCTGCTTGCCCAATTGGACATGTCTGCGCAGGGTCTGCTGGCCCACCGGCTATTTTTACTTGCCCCAGGCATTCAGGCAACCGTTAATGTCGGACCCTGATATGGCTTTCACTTTGCATGGTAGAATCTTAACTTGTATCTGTAGATGCAGCGATGAACTGTGTTTACTGACAATGGCTTTCCAAAGTGTTGCTGAGCCCATGTAGTAATATCCTTACAATCATGTTAGTTTTTAATGCAGTGCAGTCTGAGAGGTAAAAGGTCACAACCATTCAGTGCTGGTTTTCAGCCTTGCCCCTTATGTACAGAGATTTCTCCAGATTCGCTGAATCTTTTGATGATGATATTATGGTTTATAGATGGTGAATGAATGGTTGTGTGTGTTTGTGTTTGTTTTTGTATTTATTACTGTAGTGTTAGCTTTTTTTTTAAATGGTGATGCACTGGCTGTTTGACACTTTTAATTTCATTGTACATGTCACATGTTACATTGACAATAAAGGACTATTCTATTCTATTCTATTGGTGAAATCCAGAAATTCTTTGCAATTGTATGTTTCGAAACGTTGTTCATAAACTTTTGGACTGTTTGCCCTCACAGTTTTTCACAATGACAATTCTTGCTTTTGAACAAGTGATCCTCTTGAAGATGCCCCTTTCATACCAAATTATGATTCATTAGTCTGTTAACAATTAATCTGTTTGCCTGTGGAATGTTGTAAAACTTTCCCAGTCTTTTGTTGCTCCCGTCCCAACCTTTTTTGGAACATGTTGCAGGCATTTTACAAACAAAAACCAATAAAGTTTATCAGCTTAAATATTAAATATCTTGTCTTTTTACTGTAATCAACTAAATATAGGTTTTTATCTATGTTTTACACAATGTCCCTACGTTTTTTGAATCAGGGTTGTACACAAATGTTTTCTAAAGCTGGGTAATTTGTCATGAAAGTCATGTTGTGCATTTTTACCAACCAGCTGTGTCACAGATTGGTTGGCACAAACAGGTCATCTCCTCCATTTACACATGCCAACTGTTTTTTCGTGTAATGAGCAAACTCCAGAAACAACAATGGTGGACTATTAATTTGTTTACAATTGTTTGCACTGTGAGATCTAATGACAACTTTACATCTTAACTCTGTGTTGCTGCACGACTTCACAGACAAACGGAGGTGTCTGCTGCAGCCATTGTTATTGTAACCCTGCTTTCTTGTTCAGTAGCATTTACCAGTCCTTCTGGCTCATGGGTAATAAGCAGGCTACAATTTCTCTTGTTTTATCTTCCTTAATTCATACCAAAATATGGCAAGACAGTGTACATCCAGCTTCACTCTTACTCAACTGCAGCACAAATTAACCCGTGTCTGTTACACCAACGCCTGTCCTTCGCAAAACAATATCAAGTAGGAACTACAGTTACTCTCACTTGAGGCTAAGGGGACATAAAATAGCAAGTTAAAGGTACACATGAAAATATAGGTAAATAAAATAATAGTTCAAGTGCTATTGATAAAGGAATAATCACTGTATTTTATAATACAAATTAATTCTGTGATTCCAAAATAACAATGTGGAATTATTCCTGCTAAAATATTCCTCTTTCCACAGTATTCTGTAATGCATAAATTCGTATGGTGACCTAAGTAACTAAAATAACCCCAAAATATAATATGTACAGTATCTAAGGTTACATTATTTTACATTATTTCATCCACCTCAGTTTAAAGTCTGCAAGAAACAACAGCTTTGGATAATTCTTCTCTATCACTGATGTAGCCTTTATAAGCTGTTATTTTAACTGGTCTGAATATTGGTACTTTGTTTGCTTATTGATTGTTTTTAATGTCTTTTTTCATGCTCAGGATCACTGAAAATGAGGGTCTCCCTCAACTGATTCCCTGAGTCTTAAGTGAAGGTTTGAATTGAAATAATGTGAGGCTATCATATTAATACTTTAAACACACACACAATGGACAGTCTGAATCGACTCTCTTGACAGGGTTCGATACTTCATGGTTTACAATAGGCCCTCAGTGTGGTCTTACAGGCTGGTCAGGCTGATAAAACACAGGACATTCTGATGGGACTCACAGCTGCTAAATATTAACTATTACAGACTCCATTGTTTTCTATTCAAACTGCCTATTGTGTTCAGTCACAGTATGGACTGTCTCACACTGTCATGTCCTCTGTGCTCCAAGTTCACACAACCTTTTTTTTTTGCAGTCCCCTTTTGATAATGCAATAAATGACTTATTTGCCCCTATATCAAAAGTGATGTTGCCATACATGTTACCAATATATTTTTTATATATATGTACTTTATTAATCCCCCTGAGGGGAAATTCAATTTTTTTCACTCTTTTTGTCATTAACACACAGGTCCAAAAGACACACACATGCACAAACAGGACCTATACATGCACAAAGTGGAGGGATGTCAGAGTGAGGGGGCTGCCTTGGTCAGGCGCCCTGAGCGGTTGGGGAGTTTGGTGCCTTGCTCAAGGGCGCCTCGGCAGTGCCCAGGAGGTAAACTGGCACCTCTCCAGCCACCAGTCCACGCTCCATATTTGGCCCGGCCGGGGACTCGAACAGGCGACCCTCCAGCTCCCAACCCAAGTCCCTATGGACTGAGCTACTGCCGCCCCAAGCTGCCCCACCTATAAGGCAATATATTATTATCACATACATACATCCTCTGGATATATGAAGATATACATTTATAACATGAAATACAAATAGGAAAATCTTTTTATGTACATATATCAAAAATATCTATATGATCAATTTTTATACAGCCTTATATGTTGCCACCATTATGTTAGGATATACAGTACAAGCCAAAAGTTTGGACACACCTTCTCATTCAATGCGTTTTCTTTATTTTCATGACTATTTACATTGTAGATTCTCACTGAAGGCATCAAAACTATGAATGAACACATGTGGAGTTATGTACTTAACAAAAAAAGGCGAAATAACTGAAAACATGTTTTATATTCTAGTTTCTTCAAAATAGCCACCCTTTGCTCTGATTATTGCTTTGCACACTCTTGGCATTCTCTCGATGAGCTTCAAGAGGTAGTCACCTGAAATGGTTTTCCAACAGTCTTGAAGGAGTTCCCAGAGGTGTTTAGCACTTGTTGGCCCCTTTGCCTTCACTCTGCGGTCCAGCTCACCCCAAACCATCTCGACTGGGTTCAGGTCCGGTGACTGTGGAGGCCAGGTCATCTGCCGCAGCACTCCATCACTCTCCTTCTTGGTCAAATAGCCCTTACACAGCCTGGAGGTGTGTTTGGGGTCATTGTCCTGTTGAAAAATAAATGATCGTCCAACTAAACGCAAACCCGATGGGATAGCATGTCGCTGCAGGATGCTGTGGTAGCCATGCTGGTTCAGTGTGCCTTCAGTTTTGAATAAATCCCCAACAGTGTCACCAGCAAAACACCCCCACACCATCACACCTCCTCCTCCATGCTTCACAGTGGGAACCAGGAATGTGGAATCCATCCGTTCACCTTTTCTGCGTCTCACAAAGACACGGCGGTTGGAACCAAAGATCTCAAATTTGGACTCATCAGACCAAAGCACAGATTTCCACTGGTCTAATGTCCATTCCTTGTGTTTCTTGGCCCAAACAAATCTCTTCTGCTTGTTGCCTCTCCTTAGCAGTGGTTTCCTAGCAGCTATTTGACCATGAAGGCCTGATTCGCGCAGTCTCCTCTTAACAGTTGTTCTAGAGATGGGTCTGCTGCTAGAACTCTGTGTGGCATTCATCTGGTCTCTGATCTGAGCTGCTGTTAACTTGCCATTTCTGAGGCTGGTGACTCGGATGAACTTATCCTCAGAAGCAGAGGTGACTCTTGGTCTTCCTTTCCTGGGTCGGTCCTCATGTGTGCCAGTTTCGTTGTAGCGCTTGATGGTTTTTGCGACTCCACTTGGGGACACATTTAAAGTTTTTGCAATTTTCCGGACTGACTGACCTTCATTTTTTAAAGTAATGATGGCCACTCGTTTTTCTTTAGTTAGCTGATTGGTTCTTGCCATAATATGAATTTTAACAGTTGTCCAATAGGGCTGTCGGCTGTGTATTAACCTGACTTCTGCACAACACAACTGATGGTCCCAACCCCATTGATAAAGCAAGAAATTCCACTAATTAACCCTGATAAGGCACACCTGTGAAGTGGAAACCATTTCAGGTGACTACCTCTTGAAGCTCATCGAGAGAATGCCAAGAGTGTGCAAAGCAGTAATCAGAGCAAAGGGTGGCTATTTTGAAGGAACTAGAATATAAAACATGTTTTCAGTTATTTCACCTTTTTTTGTTAAGTACATAACTCCACATGTTTTCATTCATAGTTTTGATGCCTTCAGTGAAAATCTACAATGTAAATAGTCATGAAAATAAAGAAAACGCATTGAATGAGAAGGTGTGTCCAAACTTTTGGCCTGTACTGTACATAACGTATTATATGTTGCAACCATTATGTTAATAATATCTCGTATCCTATTACTGCATCTTGCTAACTCGGCCATTCTGGATGTCACTAACTGGGCTTCTTCTCCAGAGCCTTTGTGCTCGACTGTCTCTCAGGTTAACTTATATTGCAGCGGTGCCTGGATAGTGTGACGTGTGTGGTTGTGCTGCTGCCGTGGTCTTGCCAGATGCCTCCTGCTGTTATCATTAGTCATTAGTCATACTTCTACTGTTATTATACACATATGGTTATTGTCACATATGTATACTGTCAGATATTAATATATACTTTCAACATATTGTACCACAGTAGCCAGAACTATAATTATAATATTATTACTTTCATTAATGTTGTAAGCTACTGTCATTACTGTCTGTCCTGCATCTCTCTCTCTCTCTCTCTCTGTCTCTCTCTCTCTCTTTCTCTTTCTCATTGTGTCATACGGATTACTGTTAATTTATTATGCTGATCTGTTCTGTACGACATCTATTGCACGTCTGTCCGTCCTGGAAGAGGGATCCCTCCTCAGTTGCTCTTCCTGAGGTTTCTACCGTTTTTTTCCCCATTAAAGGTTTTTTTGGGGGAGTTTTTCCTTATCCACTGTGAGGGTCCTAAGGACAGAGGGATGTCGTATGCTGTAAAGCCCTGTGAAGCAAATTGTGATTTGTGATATTGGGCTTTATAAATAAAATTGATTGATTGATTGATTGATTGAATATGTATTTAATTTACATATGTAAGTGTATTAAACAAGACATTAAGGCGATTTTGCCCTCTAAACAGGAAACCAACATCTCACACTGGCAGAAGAGTGTTTGCTGGAATGGTCTGCTCAAGAAAATCAGGTTGGCCCAGTCAGTGATCTCTTTTAAGTTCCTTCTTAGAACATACTTTTATCAGAGAGCCTTTCCTGATTTTGCTTGAGTTTTAAGTTTATTTAGACTGTATTTTATTTACTCAGTTTTTATATACTCAAGTGTTTTTATCAGTTCTTTTAAAGGTTGTTGTGTTTTATTATTGACATGTGAAGCACTTTGTAACTCTGTTTAGAAAAGTGCTTTATAAGTAAAGATTTTGGTTTTCTTCACTCATGTCCACATTAAGCTAACTAAAATGCATCCTGCTAGCCATTTTACAGGTGTTGGAAAATCAATCAATCAATCAATTTTATTTATAAAGCCCAATATCACAAATCACAATTTGCCTCACAGGGAGATGCAGGACAGACAGTAATGACAGTAGCTTACAACAACATTAATGAAAGTAATAATATTATCGTTATAGTTCTGGCTACTGTGGTACAATATGTTGAAAGTATATATTAGTATCTGGCAGTATACATGTGTGATAATAATCATATGTGTATAATAACAGTAGAAGTATGACTAATGACTAATGATGGCAGCAGCAGCAGGAGGCATCTGGCAGGACCACGGCAGCAGCACAACCACACACGTCACGCTATCCAGGCACTGCTGTGATATGAGTTAACCTGAGAGACAGTGGAGCACAAAGGCTCCGGAGAAGAAGCTGAGTTAGTGACATCCAGAATGGCCAAGTTAGCAAGATGCAGTAATAGGATACGAGAGAGAGAGAGAGAGAGAGAGAGAGAAGGAGAGAAGGTGCCCGGTGTATTATAGGGGGTCCTCCGGCAGACTAGGCCTAAGTCAGCCTAAGTAGGGGCTGGTACAGGGCAAGCCTGAGCCGGCCCTAACTATAAGCTTTATCAAAGAGGAAAGTCTTGAGTCTAGTCTTAAATGTGGAAACGGTGTCTGCCTCCCGGCCCGTAACAGGAAGATGATTCCACAGGAGAGGAGCCTGATAGCTGAAGGCTCTGGCTCCTGATCTACTTTTGGAGACGTTAGGGACCACGAGTAACCCTGCGTTCTCAGAGCGCAGTGTTCTGGTGGGATAATAAGGCACTATGAGCTCTCTGAGATATGACAGAGCTTGACCATTTAGAGCTTTATAAGTTAACAGTAGGATTTTAAATTCAATTCTGGATTTTACAGGGAGCCAGTGCAGAGAAGCTAAAACAGGAGAAATATGATCTCGTTTCTTAGTTCCTGTTAGTACACGTGCTGCTGCATTCTGAATTAGCTGGAGAGTTTTTAAGGACTTACTAGAGCTACCTGATAATAGAGAGTTACAGTAATCCAGCCTTGAGGTAACAAAAGCATTGACCAATTTTTCTGCATCTTTTCGGGTCAGGATAGGCCTAATTTTCGCAATATTACGCAAATGAAAAAATGCAGTCCATGAGGTTTGTTTTAAATGAGAATTAAAAGACAAATCTTGATCAAATGTTACTCCGAGGTTTCTTACGGTAGAGCTAGAGGCCAGAGCAATGCCATCTAGAGAAATTATGTCATCAGATAAACAGTCTCTAAGTTGTTTGGGGCCAAGAACAACATTTTCAGTTTTGTCTGAATTTAACATCAGGAAATTGGTGCTCATCCAGGTTTTTATGTCTTTAAGGCAGTTATGGAGTTTAGTTAATTGATTACTTTCTTCTGGCTTCATCGATAAATACAACTGTGTATCATCCGCATAACAATGGAAATTTATAGAGTGATTTCTAATGATGTTGCCTGAAGGAAGCATATATAGAATAAATAGGATTGGTCCGAGTACAGAACCTTGTGGAACTCCAAAACAAACTTTAGTACGTAAGGATAATTCATTATGAACGTCAACAAACTGAAAACGATCAGATAAATAAGATTTAAACCAGCTTAGTGCAGAACCTTTTAGGCCAATTAAGTGTTCCAGTCTCTGTAGCAGAATTTGATGGTCAATAGTGTCAAACGCCGCACTAAGATCTAATAAAACAAGTACAGAGATGAGTCCTTTGTCTGAAGCAATCAGAAGGTCATTTGTAATTTTAACTAGTGCTGTCTCAGTGCTATGATGCACTCTAAATCCTGACTGTAATTCCTCAAATAAATTATTATCATGGAGAAAATCACATAGCTGGTCTGTGACTACTTTCTCAAGGATCTTTGACATAAAGGGAAAATTAGATATTGGTCTATAGTTGGCTAACACCTCTGGATCCAGGGTGGGCTTTTTTAGTAGAGGTTTAATTACAGCTACCTTAAAAGACTGTGGTACATAGCCTGTTAATAAGGATATATTGATCATATCTAATATATGAGTGTTAACTAAAGGTAAGACCTCCTTAAGTAGCCTAGTTGGGATGGGGTCTAAGAGACACGTTGATGATTTAGATGAATAAATTGGGAGACCTCTGTGCCACATCAATTTCAAGCAGGATATCAGGGGCTGTAATATCCTTTGATTCACCAAAACTTGGCTAAATCCTAGACAGCACTATTCAACCAGGTGACTTGTTTTCTGTATGCTGATATGACAGAGCAGAGGACGCTGGGATAGGAGGAGACGAGGGCTGTGCTTTATGGTAAATAAGGACCAGTGTGACAGTGGGAATGTAAGCTGCTGTCCTGTTCCTGCTGTTGATCACTACTATACACCATTCCGGGGTTGGAATGGGTGGACAGTCAAATCATTCTACAACCAGAAACTATGGATTACCAAAAACATCCGGAAACATGGACAATTATAACACAGCAGCCAACAATGTAAGAAGACATGAAAAAAGACTAAATTACAGTGAACAAGTTGAAGTAGGTAATGGGATCACATTTCACTGATGTTGTACCTTGTGTAATTCCATATAACAAATAAATGATTGGTTGATTTATTGATGGATTGAAAACACAGAAGACGACATATTTGCAATGTCCAGCAACAGTCACTGAGTCTGTTTATGTATGTAAACGTCAGCATACCTATGACATATTAGGGTCTTTAAGGATTGTACCATTTCACAGAGGAAGTTTTCAACCACTTTCTCTTGTAACCCTGTTCCAAAGGGCAAGGCAGCACTCAAAAACAATGGGTAGGGGTAAGAATATGAAATGGGATTGGATGAAAGTGTCAGCTATACATTCAAAGGCCAACTAAACTAAAAACTATAAACAGACATTTATTATTCTGTCTATTTAGCAGATTTCACAGGTTTTCAGGTTTTCGAGAGATTTTGTTTTGAGGGAAATCTCTACATAGAGGGAAGAATCATCAGCTCCAGACTGAATCACAGACACATTTTAAATATTTCCAGGCTAACTTGCTACTACTATCAGATGAAACATCTCTCTCTGCCTTCAATTAGGTCCAGCTTCAACCCAACAATGTGTTCTGGATTATTCTCAAACAATAGACCCACTTCTTAAGTCCTTTGGTCCATTCACTTCTGATGGCTGCAGAGATGCTGACCGCCACTGTCACCTGGTTTCATCTTATTTCCATAGTCTCTGCAAGTCTTTGGAGCATCCCAGGGTGAAAATAAGGCCATATGGTTTTTGACTGATAAAGTGTGAGTCAGAGAGGAAACAGTGACTTTTATTTTTGTATTTGCTTTGTTCACTGTCTCCAAGCAAAACACAACCTCATATTGTGCATTTGTTGGCCAGTTGGGGTCACTTATCAATCAGTCAATCAGACTTTATTTATATAGCACTTTTCATACATTAAAATGTAGCACAAAGTGCTTTATACAATAAAAGCAAGCAAAACAAAACAAACAAAACCCAACGCCACCCACACACATACACACATGCACATACATACACACACACACACACACACACACACACACACACGCACGCACGCACACGCACACACACACACACACACACATTCTCTCACACATAACACATGTATATGCACTGGAAGGAAGGCAACTGAAGCGCTATCTTACTATCAGCAATTTGCAGTGAGGAAACACCAGAGACTGGATAAAACCAAATCAGCAATTTGCAGTGAGGAAACACCAGAGACTGGATAAAACCAAATAAATAAAAGGAGCTAAAAATAAGTAATTAAATAGATAAATAAATGTATAATAATAATAATAATAATGATGATAACAATAATTAAAAGATGACTTAAGTTCCGGAACTCTTACAGGTGCTAAACAAGTCCCTGCCTCGGAGTAGGTACTCAGAACGACCCCGAAAGACTCCTGGCTGGGGCTTGGGGATTACTTGGTGCTGATTGGATATACTCAAGGAGGGATGTGACATCAACAGAAAGCAACAAAATAGCTGGCATTTTTAAAACTCAGCAGACGAGGGTTAGCTCGTTCATATAGCTTCCGCCGCCATGTAAAAAAACTCAGTAAATGGCCCGTGAAAAAAATATTTTTTCCAGTGGATATCTTAGTTACAACATGATTGAGCTAGCAAAGCAGTTTTGTGTTGATATGTGTGGTATTTATTCAGTTTTGGGAAATCATGATGTCTAGAAAGCATCAGCTGGCAGGGACAGCTAAAAGCAGCAGCAAAGCTAACATCAGGACGTCATCTGTTAAAAGCCTCCCGTTGTCGGATATGACATGAAACTACTCCAGTTAGCTCAATCATGTTGTAACTAAGACATCCGCTGGAAAAAAAAAAAATTCACGGGCCATTTAGTGAGTTATTACAGACAGCGCTATTGGCTATCAGCTAACAGCTAACGGCGTCCCTACGTCGCCCCAGTCAAAATGGTCGCGCAATGATTACATCACATCCAGAGCCCATAACTTCCTCACCGTTCTTTCTGAGATGTTTTCCTGATAAAAACCATTGACAGTAAAAAAAAAAAACAACACAAAAATTATCAGAAATGCCTACATCCACAACTGAGGAAATATTGGCATTAAGACCATAAGTTATAATTAAATCTAAAATGTAACCTCTGTTATGCGTGGGTTGAGTTACATGTTGGTTAAAATTCATACAATTTAGCATATTTAAAAATTCTGAAGCAAGTGAGTCAGATTGATTATCAGTGTGTAAATTAAAATCTCCTAAAATGATAATTCTGTTAAAATTGGTGAGGATGATTGAGAGCAGCTCTGAAAAATCAGAAATAAAAGTTGAACATCTTTTGGGTGGCCTGTACACAGTCAAACATAAAATTGGAGGACTGATAAAAACAAGGCAGTGATATTGAAAAGATGTTTATTCCTCAAATGTTATATTTTTAAAACTAAATGCTGCTGAGATGATGGTTGCTGTACCTCCTCCTCTCTTACCAGTCCGGGATGAAAATGAAAATTTATAGTTCATTGATGAGGCTTCCAGGAGTGTAGCTGGTCCATCTGTGCTAAGCCAATATTGTTATCTCAAATCAGGTCATTAATAACAAATGTCTTGTTTAAAAGCGACCTGACATTTAAAAGGGCCATATTCAGAGTTCTGTTTTGAGGTGGATGAGTTTTTGGTTGGTATAACTGTACCGGTGTGAGGTGACAAAAATGAACTTGAGAGATCCTTCTGCAGATTTGTCTGGTGGTGATAATAACTGGGATTGACAAGGCAGGGCAAGTGTCCATGTGTTGACTGCAGGGGGTGCTGGTTGGTGACACGGGTCATGATGGTGACAGAGAGGAAATATCAGTGATATGTGTTGTTGTGTCCAGGTGTATAACAGGGGTGTGCTGTCATGCATGTGTGGAAACAGTGTGGAAGATGTTTGCAGTGAGTGCATGGGTGCCTTGTCTACTGGGGTGAATTCCACCTCTGTTAAAAAATGGTGCACGTTCCCAAAAAAGATTAAAATTGTCAATAAAAACTGTGTTGTTGGAGGGGCAGACTGACTGTAACCAGGTATTGAGAGAGAGCAGCCTGCTAAAACGTCCGATGCCTCGGCAGTAGTCCTTAAGAAGGTTAAAAAGACTGATAAAATCACGTTTTAAAATCTCACTCTCACAGTCCGCTATGTTGTTTGTCCCAACACAGACAACTATGTTCTTTGCGTGTGGGTGTTTACTCACAAGAGCTGGGATTTTCTGGATGATGTCCAGGGCCTTGGCACCGGGGTAACAGTATGTGGCGGAGGTCCTGGATCTGATGTGCCTGACGATGGAGTTGCCTATCACTACTGTGGCAGAAGGAGGCTCGTCAGGCTGAACCTGAGAGGCTGCAGGAGTTGTGGTGATCTGTGTGGAGCCGGTGGAGGGGGGGTGTTGCCGTGAGTCTGCTCTCTTTGGCTGAGAAGTGTGTGCCGGGTGGCTCTTTGCAGGACAGGGGGTGAAGTGCACAGTGCCAATGCTGATGCCAGGTCGAGAGGAGCAGGTGATGGGTTTGGAGCGCCTCAACATAGTGGAGGGTGCAGGCGGCGACACCCGGCCAGGCTCTGGAGACGATGGGGGGGTCCCGTGACCCCCCAAGCAGAGTAAAATCCCTCTCATCCAAGATCGCAAACAGAGTTGGGTAAGGGTTACTTTAAAAGTAATCAGAGTACTTTACTGCGTTACTTTTTTTAAAAAGTAACCACTTACTTTACTGCATTACTCCCTGAGTAAAGTACCTCAAGTACTTTTAAAGTACTTCCAACGTTACTCCCTGAGAAAAGTAACTCAAGCACTTTTAAAGTACTTTTGAGTATTCTACATTTCCTATTGGGCAATAGACTATTTTTTGTCTCCAAAATCAAAGTTATGGACCACTTGCCCTTCACTGAGATCCAATGCTCCCATCACAGCCTTTGACAAACTTTGACCAGTAGAAACACAGAACGATCTGCTGCCGTAGACAACTGTATGACAACAACACCCCAGCGTTTTAAATATTTCCTCTAGGGATGTTACCACACAGAGTAAAAAGGGGGAAATGAAACAGCAGAGACACTTTATCAACCCGGTGAGTTCTGTCATTAGCATCAAGCTAGCAAACAATGTTACATCCTCACGGTCGGTCATAAAGTAATAACATTAACAAATAGCGGCGGGGCTTTTACTCACCACAACTGCAGAGGCTACCAGCTTCATTTGAAACAGACTACATTATAGACGGTCCGTTATTTATTAATCCCTCTGTGTTTTTATATTTTAACTTTTTATCCGCTCCCATTGTCTTTATAAAGTTAACATATCGCACCGTCATTTCAAACTCAGCACTTCTTGAATTTCTTTCAAATTAAAAGCCCCTTATAACCTTGGCTGAGAGAATCCCTCCATTTTCTAAATAGGCTTTTATTCTGAAACATTTGTATGAACTTGGTTTTGGAGGATACAGTAACTTGAATGTTTACGTATGGCACTTCAAATGTAGCTCCTGGCATCTGCTGACGCTTTTAGGTGACTACAGCAACATTTCAGCTGGCACATGAACAGACACTCAAATTATAGTAAAAGTAATAAAAATAGGACAAGATTAACCCGATGACATCACACACGCCGTGAAAGACGACCGGGGATAATTGGTGAGTACCATCGTGTAGTGTGTCATGTCTGTCGGCCAAGTCACGGCACGATTTAATGACTGCACAATCGTGTAATGTGACATAATGACTTTCAGAACGGGCAGAAAAGTCATGTAGTGTGTACCAGGCATAATGCAAGTCCTGAGTCTGACCTGTCTGTCAGCGAGTCCTCCTCCACCTTTTTGTAAGACTGCACCGTAGACAACGGCAGCATTTCTTCTACCACGTAGCGAGCCACAAGCTTCATGGCTTTTTTCGGACTGATAGGTTTAACGTTATCTCCGTTATTAGAACCAAACGACAGTCGGTGCTGTTTCGGAGCCGCCAGCGTTCTAAAAGTAAAGGAAGTAACTGATGTCTTGTCAAGTATTTGATTACTCAAACAGCAGACTAACGCGTTAGGTTACTCGTTACTGCAAAAAGTAATCAAAGTACTCTAACAAGTTTACTTTGTAACGCGTTATACCCAACTGTGAATGCAAATGTGTTGCAGAGCGGGAGATCCTGAGGCGGGTGTGGGCGAGATAGGAGCTTCCCACCATGGTTTCCTCTGCCAGCTGTGGTCCACAACTTCCTCCAGTTCGGGGTGGAGCTACTAAGGGACTTGGGTTTAGCTCCCAGCTGGGCCCAGAGGTCCATGGTCTTGGGAGCAGCAGCGTCCAGACACGGGATGGTCAAGTCCAACTCACCAGTGGTTGTGTTTATTGCAGCGCGACCCACCGTGAGATAGTCCATGATCCGCTCCTCATCTCAGATCTGGTAGAGGCCAGATATCCTCTCTTGCAGTTCCGAGATTTGCTGGGTCAAACGGAGGCAGCTGCCACAGCCGATTGGAGAGGTGAGTGGAGGCATAGTGTGTTATTTAGTCCACTGTTGGTCATAGTGGTGATAAAACAGTCTCTGGTAGCTTCCCAGTTAGTTAGCTGTGTTGCTAAAAACAAGTAGCAGCCAGCATCAGTTGGTTTGTAGCAGGTGAGACACCGGGACTTAAAATGACAATCCAGACATCCAATGGTTAAAAATTTCAGCAGCCGTAAAACACACTAATAAAAACAGCCCGTATCTAAAAGTGCAGTATAAAACTACGAGTTAAAACACGGTAAAACTCAATAAAAACGGTCAATTTTGGCAGAGCTTCTGACCGTCACATCTGATGACAGATATCAAAGCAGGTGGAACTCCTTGGAACCATAAACCCTTGCTTTAAGCAGTCATTCATTCAGAGTTTTACTTTCATAGTAAACTGTAGCTCAGTTCTGTTGTTAGAGGACTGATGGTTGAAGTTTCTGTTTACATGCCCTGGAACTGATCTAAAACTGTGATTTTAACGTGTAATCCTTGGCTTGCAATGTTGCTGAAAATCATTTCCGCATGAATTAATGAATTAATTACTAGCCCGACCATCACACCAACCTGTCCTCATCCCAACACGTCAAATACTGCCACTTTGTAAATGGACCTACACATCAAAATATGACTGTCTAGATAGATAGATAGATAGATAGATAGATAGATAGACAGATTTGCCCCCTTGAGGAAATTGGTTTGCAGCATAATCACAAAGGTATTTTGTCACACAATCACAAAGTGGCCATGAACATACACATATCAATACCATCAAGGTCACACATACAAATCAATCATCTATAGACATACGTAGACATATCATATACACATTCATATGCCCATAAAATACTAGGAGGAGGGGGGACAGACCCTACCAATTAAGCACCTAAGATCAGACCATTTGTCCTGATCTTATCAGGCATACACTACCTTTGAGCAACTTATTCAGCCAGGTGGTTTGTACGACACATTCGTTCCGAGCAGCGCACCCCTGTAGTACACCTGTATACTAGACACTGAATGAGCCACCACAAAGTTTATATATATAATTATTTCATTAATTCATACATTCGCCCATTTTATTATGGTGCACTATAGTGTACTCTATATACTTATATATATATATATATACATAATTATATGCTATTATATACTATTCTAGGATTTGTCCTGCCACAAATACTTATTTCTATGAGGATTATCTAGAACTCCTCCACCCTCTTTCAAACTCCTTTTTTTCTTTTTCTTTGTTTTGCTTTCCCCAAGTCAGTTCTAAAAACCTTTTTTCCGGAATTACATAGAACTGGTCTACAATACCACGAAGGATTTATATGCCAACGAGCTCCACACTCACAAAGGGAATACCATGGAGATAGGCCTACACACATATGCTCATGAGTTAAGTTTCACTACCGCTTGTCTGGAATTACATGACAACTCGTTTCCAACACCAACCAGTTTAGGATTTACATGGAAACAGGTACCTTACTACATAATAAATAAATAACTACAGAGAAAAATGATTCATAACACCGTACTCACTTTTTAAAAGTAGATGGAGCGTCCGCTGTCCGCCACCCGTTCCTGACCTCAGGCGGGATCCTGTCCTCTGTTTGTCAGAGCGGAACTTTCTCCTAGAGACTCCTGCCGGCAGTTTAACCCTCAGTCAAGGCACAGGTGTCAATCAGCAGAACGTCCATCCCATCCTCGTTGCCAAATGTGAGGGAAATTCTCCTCTCTGAAGAAGTGATGGACTCGGTGTGAGGAATCAAGTTTCTTTATTACGTGCGCACGGAGAGAGTAGCAGGGTTCTCTGTCAGCCTGAAGGATGTACATACCTTTATACCATTCCAAAGCTCTGAACCCAGGTTGCACCCACCAACTGTACTCGTAAAGGAGATTGCCCCCCCCCCCAATAAAAGGTTTAGCAAAACAGGAAACTTCCCCCTAAGAACTGTAAGGGTATGACCTCGAGGTGTGAAGAATTGCCCCCCAATAAAGATTCCTAAATAATTCCCACAGTGGCCACAGTGCATAGTTCATTACCTGTTTCAAATCTTAATGGCTTGTACAGTACGTACGTAAAATAATTCGTCTCTAGATTCACTTACTTAGGTTTCAGCAACAATAGTCTGTGGTTAGTTTTAGGCAACAAAAGCACGTGTTTAGGTTTAAAAAAAACATTATAGTTTGGCTTAAAATAAGTACGTTTGTAACTAACATATTGGTCGTGCCACGTAATATACATCATGTGACATAAGTCATTAGCATGGTATGCTACACATACTAGCAACTATGTTATTAAATTAACTCCACTGACTTTGGTTTCACATGGGAAACTCTTCATGCTTGTTACCGGTGGCAGCCTGATGCATATCATACTAACACAAAAGGGTGTCTCTGTACGTCAATGTCGGACACTCAGATCCACTGACAAAGCAATGAATTTACAGCCCGCTCTCATAATGAAGTTGTCAAATACAGCTGGGTTTTTTTAGTGATTTCAACGTCAGGCACTGACTCCAAAAGTCACCTTTTGCAGCGGTATGATACGGTGCCAGGGAGCGTCAGTTTGTAACAGCAGAGCCTTGTTTTTCTAAATCTAACCACTTGCTTGTGTCACTGTCCCGGCGGTGGTTGTGACATCCCAGACCATCACCAGCAGACACAGAAGGATACTTAGTGCGTAATATGTAGACATATGTTAGACATATGTAGACAAAGCGGTGATGTGATGATTTGGGATGAGAATGTGTTGGTATTTAATGACTTCGGAGTGAGAACGGATCAAACTGGATTCACATTTAGTTTCTCTTTTATGAACAATTTCCTCCTACTTAGGTCCCCAGGGTTAGGGTAGAGAACTTTGGTGCAGTTTGTGTAAATTCCTAAAAAAGACAAACATTCTCTGATGCTGAGAGAAAGAATTCCTCACTCATTTGGAGTTTCATTTATTAGTTTCCATCTACAAGGCTTGGGTCCAAATCAGATCATTAGTGGTTATGGAGCTCATTGTTTTTACCAGATTATTTGAAATTTGGTTTGCCATTTGCAGTTGTCTTTTTTTAAGTACTAGAAGGCACACAGGCACATTTTTTCAGTAAAATCAGTACACAAAAAGAGTTAATAATTATTTCATAGAGAGCAGCAGAAATTCAAATTGGTTTTGGTCTGAATAACATCTTTGTCCCTTTTCCTTTGGCTCAGTTCAGACAGGAGTCTGTATTGTTCCATTTTTAAATGAACGGGTCCATGCAGGGTTCAGGTGAGGTAAGTCTGAGGTCGTCTTTAGTGTTTCAGTCTTTTGGACCACTGAAGACCTCCAGAGTCAGCTGAGGCCTTTGAATGTCTCGCAGATTGCCACATGTTGGGTCACGAAAGGTTTAATAAATGCTGCTGGCCAAGTCAGACTCCAAACTTCAGCTTTACAATCTGAAATATAAACATTCATCTGTTTGTGACGAATGTTTAATTTCTAACTTTTTTATATTTTTGACTCCACATTCAGACGTCCCTACCCAGTTCATGTCCTGTCTCTGTGACTATCTCTTGTCTCTTGTCTCTTTGTTGTTTCCTCTGAATGGTGTGAGGCCCAGTTTACCCAGAGTGACCCTTTCCTCACATTCTCCCTTCCCTTTCTCATTCATGCTTTCTCTGCTTTGTTTCATGTGTGTTGTTAATTTTCTGGAGGTCAGTGTGTTTAAAACTCTCCGGTGGAAACTTTGAGAAAACTTGTTGTTGGACCTAAACTTTTTCGAGTCATAAAAACAGAGAAACTATAAAAGTTACAAGGCGGAGCCATTTTGCGTTGCAGGTGTGGCGGATTCAACATTCAACCTTCATAATGTTCCTCCTTTGGGACACTAGTACTACATACATTATTCACAGGTTACAAACACAAACAGACAAGGTCATATTGTCACATTAAAACAGTTCTTGTTTGTGTCTGAATCTCAGTAGTCACTCTGTAGCATTAAGAATATTGATGGCACTTGGGATGAAGGACTTCTTCAATACATTTTAGTTGCTCAAAATGGCTAAAGAGAGGATGGGGAATATTAGCCAGAACACTCCTCACTTTCTTCCTCATCCATCCTGTAAAGAGTTAAGGGTTTTAGGGGTTTGCCAACTATCTTGCTTGTCATTGGCTCAACCCCAGAAAGTTCATTCTTAGATCTCAAGTTAAAGGCTGAGGCTGGTGGGAATGTCATCATTTCTGCAGGTATTTTGCACAAACTGTTCAGCTTAATGTACATAGCCACTTCGATGCCACCCGCAGGTTTGTGGACTTTTCTGTGACCTTTTCTTGAAGCCTGGAGTTTGGCATTTTGGCCATTGCTATCTTGTTTTTTTGCAGCCACAACTGACGAGAGAGTGGAGCTAACCCTAACATTAGCTGGCTAACATGGCTCGTTTACAGCTATGGTTATCTGTGATAATGCCGATTCAATAGTGAAAACAAGCTTATAACCAGCAACAAAATGTATTTACCAGATAAATGGGATATCTGACTCTTTAATCCTCATCCTACTGACATATTTTACATACAGTAACTACTGACTGGGGTCAGGGACCCCAAGAATAAACTACTGTAGGAAACAACCATCATAGCAAAATGGTAACTTATTTGTTGTCAAAACATTATTACTTATGTAATTAAGGCCATCTTAAAGAGAAAAAAAAACTATTATTATTATTGTCATTATTATTTTAGAAAAGTTTCAATTAATTTGCATATTTTGTTAAATGAAAATATATTTTTTCTTTAATAAAAATGTAGCTTTTATCCCAAGTGCAATACACATTAGTACTTAAAAGCCTATTTACGGTTTCCCGGGATTCCGGTATCCCTTAGTTTTCGGGAATTTCAAGTAAACATTGTTTGTGATATATCTATAAGGCAAAACCAACTGGGGTCATTTTGACTCCAATGTAAGATAACTAAAATAAACCCACAGTCCAACTCATTTTTAATTTTTAATCTTTCAAAACAAAAGTACAAGTACAAAAGACCTTGGTCTCAGTGAACAATAAATGCTGAATAACTATAATTCAAATTTCAAATTTTCAGTTCAAACAGTAACATAAATCACTGTTGCCATAGAACTAATGAACACTGCACACTGCAGGCAGTTATAGCACACAATTTGGCTTATGCTGTGCTCAGGGCATACTGGCATGTGACAGGAGGAGTAAACATTTGCTGCCTTCCTGTCTGTACTTCTGGAGCAAAGGCAGCACCTTTTCTGAGTAGATTTTCCAACCGAATGTTGGACGTCCATAGCAGCAGTTGGAGTTTTTCCTCACTCCCATGATGGTCATTGCTACTCGGATTGGGGCTTGGAGTGTGCCTGCATCAGCAGCCAATATGCAGCATTCTCCACGTGAGCTTCAGGTGCATTTTCAGTGTCACTATTCAGAAGCCCTGAATCATCACTCTCTTCAGAACTCTTCTCATTTAGAATTTGTCTCAAAACTTCAGCAGCAGTAATTCTGGCTAATCTTGATCTGCTTGCCATTGTTGCCTAAAAAACAAACATGGATGTCTAGATGTATTCTAGATTTAATACAGCCAAACGTCCTGGATTTCTGAGAAACAGAGCAAATCTCAAATTCTTCTTGCATAGCCCCCAACCCCCTCTCTGCACCTGCAAAAATTGTTTGGTAAATGGACCTGCATTTGTATAGCGCCTGTCTAGTCATCCGACCACTCAAAGCACTTTTTACAGTACAGTCACATTCACCCATTCACACACACATTTATACACTGGTGGCCGAGGCTACCATTAAGGTGCCACCTCCTACTCAGTTTTTTAACACACTCACACACCGATGAAAGCATCACTGGGAGCAATTTGGGGTTCACTATCTTGTTCAAGGATACTTCGACATGCAGACTGGAGGAGCCGGGGATCAAACCGCTGATCTTCCAATTGGTGGACGACCTCTAGAGGCTCTACCTCTGAGCCACAGCCGCCAATGACTGACAAAGTCATAAAAAATTGGAATGATTGAATAAAGCACCTTTAAGATATGACAAAAGATATACCTCTGGGGTCTGCGGGGACCCCAGTCGGTAGGATCTTTCAGTGCAACCAAATACTCAACAAGACTTTGAATGCTGGAGTTTGTTTGTGTTTCTCTAAACCAGTCACAATTGTCTTGGGTGACGCTAAGCCCAGAATGCAGTGCCTTTGCAAAATAGTATAGGGGTTAACGCACACAGTGACAGGGCTAACTGTACTGAGGTTCAGTGTAATAACACTTGTGCATGCTAGGCGGTGCCTTGAAGCTATGTTGGAGAGTGTTGACGTATGTAACAGGGTGTGTAATGTGAAGCTGGAAGTAAAGCAGCCGTCTGAAAAACGCACCTGAAGTCTCCTGGCTCTTTTTGGGATTATAAAACCTTCTACATGGTGTCAGAAAGTGGCAGACCTACTGTGAGTAAAAAGTAGGTAGGGAAGTTAGGGAAGAAAGTGTCTGAGATAGTCCGGTAGTAACAGGCATTGTTTACCTGGCCTGCATGGTGGCTAAGCTAAAGCTACGGAGCTAACAGTGACCAGCTGAGGCGCATGGTGGCCCAGGGAGAGATGGGGAGAGGTGATGGATCAAATGTTCTCCATAGCACCTCCCGGTAACTTCACTTTTGAGGAGCCCAGCTCATGGCCGCAATGGATAAGACGGTTCGAGAGATACAGACTAGCATCAGGGCTAGATGGAAAAGCAGAAGATTACCAAGTCAACTCCTTCCTTTACGTAATGGGCGACAAGAGCAATGACATTCTCAGCACACTGCCACTGACGGACCAACAAAAGGCAGTTTATGAGGACGTGAGAAAGGCCTTTGATGAACATTTTGTTGGTAAGCACAACGTGATCTATGAACATGCCAAGTTTAATAGCAGACAGCAACAACAAGGCGAGTCAGCAGAGAACTTTATTACAGATGTGCATAAACTGGCAGAGCACTGTAAGTTTGGCGCCTTAAAAGAGGAAATGATAAGAGACCGCATAGTGGTCGGGATAAGAGACTCCAGGCTGTCAGAGAGGCTTCAGTTAGACCCCGACCTGATGCTGGCAAAGACAATAACACAAGTCAGGCAGCAGGAAGAAATAAAGAAACAACAGCAACTGCTCCAAGGTAATAGTTTTGAGTCCATGTAGCTCTTTGGAGTTAGAGGACAGGCAGAAACTCACTTTCACACACGTGTGGGATTTCACAAATGCTCGTCATTTATTTTTACGTCCCCTTAAAACACTCCAACCTTACCAAGCCCGGTTGTACGGCTACTACAATTCCACACATGAACACAATAGTTGCCACACGTACTTACAACCATTACTGTTGTGTTGAGAGACATAAAGGAAAGCGGGAGCACATAGGTGTAGTCCGACCAGCGTTTTGGGTGCGCTCTCAACAGACAGAAAATCTTAACAAGCGCTGCTTGATGACGTTGCTGTTAAGCGACACAGTATACATCATGTTAAAGGCACATTTCATACTGTATATTCGACTGTTACAAAGGGGAACCCCCAGAAATTAAAGGTGCTGATGTGGATGCCATAAACACAGGCAGAGGGAGAACAAAATATGGACAAACTCCCCCACGCAGGCCAGAGCAGTCAACGTCCAAACCAAACATGGTAAACAAGACAAACTATGTTGAGAAATGTAAGAGGTGTGGCAAAACTCCACAACACCCATGGAAACAGTGCCCAACCAAAGAAGCAGAGTGTCATAAATGTAAGAAAAAGGGGCATTTTGCTGCAGTCGGCAGATCGTCACATAGAGTGGGAGCTATAGTGGACAGTGATAAAGACAATGACATTTATGGGGACAGTTACCTCAGAAGAAACAGATGACGTCTGGTTAAAAGATATCAGCCTGAATGGAGAGCAGATAAGGTTTAAACTGGACTCAGGAGCTTCAGTGACAGCCATTCCAGCTTCCATGTACTCCAGAAAACATGACGGCAAGCTGAGGAAACCACCTAAAAAGATTAAAGGTCTCGATAACTACCCATTAAAGGTTTTGGGCATAGTTAGGGCACACATGAAAACTGAAAGAAAGGAAACAAAGCAGAATGTGTACATTGTAGCAAACCTAGTGATGCCACTAATGGGACTCCCTACTTTAATACAGTTAAACCTGATTCAACAAGTAGCTTCAGTAAAGGAGGAGAAACAGGAACAGAGCCATCAGTACAAGGCTATGTTCCCAAAAGTGTTTACAGGGCTGGGAAAGCTACAAGGAAGCTACTAGATAAAACTGAAAGAGGGAGCGATTCCTTATGCACTCTCAGCTCCACGCAGGGTCCCATTACCCATGAAGGACCAGGTTAAAGAAGAGTTAAGCAGGATGGAATCAATGGCGGTCATAAGAAAAATCGAGGAGCCAACTGAATGGTGCGCAGGAATGGTGGTGGTCCCGAAACCAAATAAAAACCCCAAATATGTGTGGACCTCACCCGACTCAATAACAGTGTCTGCAGGGAGAGACACATATTACCTGCAGTTGATGAGACATTAGCACAGCTAGAAGGGGCAAAAGTCTTCTCAAAACTAGACGCAACATCTGGTTTTTGGCAGGTTCCTCTGCATGAAGAATCGCAGCCTTTAACAACTTTTATTACCCCCTTCGGAAGATGTTGTTTCCAGCGGCTACCTTTTGGTATTTCATCCGTGCCTGAACATTTTCAGTTGAGAATCTCCCAAATCATTGCAGGGACTAAGGGGGCACTGTGTCATGCGGATGACATCCTGGTGTATGGAAAAGACAGAGCTGAACATGACGAAAGGCTGCAGGAAGTGCTTAAAAAGTGTGAAAAAGCAGGCCTTACTCTCAATGAAAAATGTCAGTTTGCAATGGATAAAGTGAAATTCCTAGGACATACTGTGAGTGCAACAGGAATCGAGGCTGATCCAGACAAAATCAGTGCCATTGAGAAAATGCCGGAACCTCACAATGTGGAAGAGGTCCATCGTTTTATGGGAATGGTGAATTATGTAGGCAAGTTCTCATCCAGCCTACCAACCCTCACGAAACCATTACGCGACCTGTTAAAACCATGGACATGGGACGCACAACGGAGAACGGCCTTTGAAAAAATTAAAAAAGAGCTAAGTTCACCCCCAATCCTAGCACAATACAGTCCTAAGAAAGAGACAATGGTATCGGTGGATGCCTCTTGTAGTGTAAAAGTTTGTGCCAACAAATCAAGCAGTAAGGTTAAGATGTATAAATTGATTAAGAAACTTATATGATCATGTTTTTTATGTACAAGGCATTATAAAGCTCTTTAATCTGCATTTAATATGGTAAAACATTGCTGTATGTGTCAAAGTACTCATAGCACCATAGCACCAGACTATGTAATCATGTTGTATGCACCTACTGAAAGAACACACTGTGTCTTGTTTAACGATGAAACACATACTCAAATGCTGTAATACATACACACATTCACAGATTGCACTCTAAAGGTTCACCTTGCATAAGACTGAGAGCACTGAGGACTGTATAGAAAGTCCCCAAAATACACATGTTTTTAAAAATAGAGTGAAAGCGAAACCAGACCTAAGGGTGGAAAACTTGGGAAATTCCAGGCTGCATTACACCATTAAAAATGGGCCCAATCAGAATTGGACACAAAGAAAGGTTTTCCACCAATAGAATTGGACTTAAGAGGGAAAGATTAGCAAAAAGAGGTGGAGACTCATTTGAATCTCCACCAGCATATAAGCCAGGGTTCTGAGAGCAGGTTTTCAGTCACACTCCGGAGTCTGACTCGCTAAGTTGTATGTGTTAAAGCCTGTTGACACATTAAACTTGATTGCATCGGACTTTGCCTGTTTCCAGTGTTTCTTTAAGTATTTGCCAGCTGAGCCTAAGGTACCAAATCGACATCTGAGAACAACTGACAAGAGACAAGAGGTTCAAGGTCGGGAGCCAACAGGCCCACTTCCAGGCACCGATTTTTGACACTTCACTCTTCATATGGACTTGGGGCGGTCCTACTGCAGCGGCAAGCAGACGGCAGGTGGAGACCGGTGGTGTACATATCACGGAGCCTGTCACCCACAGAGGTCCAGTATGCACAAATAGAAAAAGAAGCTCTAGCAGCAACATGGGCCTGTGAGTGACTCAGCTCATATCTGCTAGGCCTGGACTTCACAGTGAGAACTGACCATAAACCATTAATCTCACTGCTAGGCTCTCGGTCCTTAGATGATCTACCTCCAAGAATCCTCAAATTTAGGCCAAGACTGATGAGGTTCAGCTACAGAATCATACATACAAACTTAGGGGCAATGTGCAATACTTGGGGATGTTGGGGCGGGGGGTATATATTTGTCTTCTTAATTATATGTTGTCTGTATATGTGGTGGCTGTGTGACGGTGGACGGTCTCTCGCAGGTCCAAAACAAATTTCTTCTAAGGAAGACAATAAACATCTTATCGATCTATCTACATGTCCCAGGCAAACAACTTGTCACTGCAGATGCTCTCTCAAGAGCCCCTCAAGGACTAGAGAACAGAGAGGCCAACAGCAGCTTGGAACACGAACGCTGTGCCTACATTGACCATATTCTACGACATCTACCTGCCACTGAACATAAACTAGCTCATATCAGGGAAGCTCAGAACATAGACAGCATTTGTAAGCAGCTGAGAACATACACAGAGAAAGGCTGGCCCCCTCACAGGAGAAGCGTCCCCGAGCACCTGCTGCCGTTTTGGCCAGAGAGAAATGACATTCATATGGCAGAGGGCCTGCTTGTCAAAGGAGAGAGGAATCTGATCCCTGGATGCATACAAGGGGAAATGCTGCAAAGACTACACGAAGGTCATCGGGGAGTGACTAAGTGTGTAGCAAGGGCACAAGAGTCCCTATGGTGGCCAGGAATAACAAGACAAATCAAAGAGCTGGTGGAAAGATGTGAAATCTGCTGCCAGTATGCACAGACAAAGACAGAGCCTTTAATGCCCACACCCCTACCAGCATGACCATGGCAAAAAGTCGCAGCTGATATCTTTCAGTGGAGGAATGGCCATTATATTGTGGTGGTAGACTACTACTCACAATATAGCGAAATGGCAAATCTTCCAACTCTGACAACGTCTACAACTGTGGAGCAACTGAAAGTAATCTTTGCAAGATTTGGAGTACCTGAAACATTGGTGACTGACAATGGCCCACAGTTTGCTTCAATGGACTTTGTTGATTTTGCCCAAGACTACGGATTCAGTCACATGACCAGCAGCCCTTGCTACCCCCAGAGCAATGGGGAAGCGGAGAGAGCTGTCCACACAGTCAAACAGCTGCTCAACAAAAGCTCAGACCCTCAGAAAGCCCTCTTAGCTTACAGATCTACACCATTGGCTCACGGGCTGAGTCCAGTGCAACTGTTAATGGGGAGGAGGATAAGATCAACAGTTCCAATCACTCCACAGGCATTGACATCAGCCTGGCCACACCTCAGGGCTTTCAGGGAAAAAGACAATGAAAAAGACAATGAAAGAGAATCAGAGAAAGTCATTCAACTTGAGGCATAAGACAAAAGACCTACCAACTCTGTTTCCAGGACAGAGAATGTGGATTAGACCAGCACATACCACAGCTGTCCAGGGACCTGCTTCAACACCAAGATCTTATAACGTGGAAACAGACCAAGGGAGCTTAAGAAGAAACCAGGCTCACCTGACGGTGCTCCCTGAAACAGGTCCACCCGTCTCTGATGGGACAGTGACTGACCCAAGACAGGAAGACTCAGGTGAAACAGTCACCAGGTCGGGGTGGGTTTCCCGTCCTCCAGATAGGCTGGAATTGTGAATAAACATTCAAGTTACCCAGGGAGTTTCCCCTGGCCTGGAAAAAAAATGTTATCTGACAGTTTATTGTTCCTAACAGAGTGTGATACATTGTGTTCTAACTTGTCACTCAGACAAGTTATTTATACCTGATTAAGATGGCCGTGATTATTATTTTGGAATTATTTTAGTTAAGCACTGTTCAACCTTGAAAGTAAAGAAAAGTGGTTTACGAGCTAAAAGGGGGGGGGGGGGGGGGGGGGGGTGTGCTGAGGTTCAGTGTAATAACACTTGTGCCCGCTAGGCGTTGCCTTGGAGCTATGTTGGAGAGTGTTGACGTATGTAACAGGGTGTGTAATGTGAAGCTGGAAGTAAAGCAGGCGTCTGAAAAAAGCACCTGAAGTCTCCTGACTCTTTTTGGGATTATAAAACCTTCTACACTAACTGTTAGCATTACCTATTGGTTATTAACAGGTTTAACATCAGCGTTTAGCTGTTTCAGAATTGGTGCGAGCTTGTTGGGACCATTTAACGGCTCAGTGTTGGATGTTGGTGCTGCTGTTTTAGTTCTTGCCAACCAGGAAATTCTCCAGGAGGAGAGTGGCTCCCCTGACAGCAGCAACAGAGATGATCAGGGATTTGGATCAGACCACAGGCGAAAAAGGATTGAATTCAGGTATTCATTCACTGGAGACGTGTCAAATTATCTCAGACTGGCCACATCAGAAAACCATAGTCATATAATGAGGAAAGGTCTTCAACATCACAGTGGAGACAGCTTCTGATCAGAATCCTGGGGAGTGATCTGACTGTGACACAGTGAATGAGGAGGACATGTGTCTCAGTTTGTGTCCCAGCAGAGCAGAAACGTGACCATCCCGAGTGGAGACGGGCCCTCCAGCCTTGATCACAAAGGTCATGACCGTGGTATGGTATTGTCTGATGGAAAAACGTGGCCTCTGATGCTGAACTTTCAGTGTCAGAGTTCAGACCGAGGGGAGGTGGCTCGGGGGGCCAGGATGTAAAGACTGCAGGGTTATAATTGGACTGAGAGTCACTGCTGATGCTCTGGATTGTTAGAGAGCAAAATATTTCAAAGGGAGAAAATAAAGAAACAGAAACTGATGAGGAGAGAAAAAAGAGAGGGAACTCAAAGAGAGCTTGTGATTGGTGGATGTCCTCATGTGAGCCAGCTGAAGCTAAAGAGTTCACAAAACCTGGATTATTTGAAAATTCATCTCTACAGAAAAATATTCCTTAAAGTTTCATAAAAACTGACCTGTTTTTTTTTTCTTCTATATTTTAAAGACTACAAAAGAAGTTAGAAAACATAGAATTTAAATACACAAGTGTTTAGCTGTTTGTGGCCTAAAGGTTTTTTCCAAGATTTTCTAGAGATGACAGTTTGTTTTGCCGCCCATTAGTGCCAAGAAAATTAGCTATTGCAGGTTTAAGTTCAGTTCCTAATTTTTTTAGAAAATAAGGAAAGAAATTAGTGCAGCAAAAAAAGAAGATTGAAACATATTAAGAAAGCCGTATTTGTTGCATTTTTTTAAAACTAGATCAATAATGTGACAGTGATAAAAAACACATAGAGACATAATACAGGACTGAACAGAGTTAAATGAAGGCAGATGGAGGAGTGGTGGGAAAAAGAGAAGAAGTGACTAAAGGGTGGGGTCTTAATGACGTCATTGCAGCTGAAAACAGGAACTGTGAGTCACCTTCAAACTGTGAACATCACAATCCTGAACAACAAACGGCTGGAGATGCTTTGTTTAGTCACTGCATCATTTTAAACAGATACAGACACAGAGCATTTATACTGCTGCTGATTTAAAGTCATTCATATCTTAGCACCGGCTGTTCTCATATACTGTCTGTACTTATGGCTAGTAAAGGTAATGCAATAAAATTAGCATATAAACCACGTAATCATGAGCCAGTTATTCGTATAAAATGCAAGTAATTGTGAAGGCTGCAATCACGAGAAGAGTGCATGACTGGAGTAAAGAAGGAATTAGAGAAAAAGGGGGTTGGGTTAAACAAATATAGGACTTTTCCCCCAGGAGACTGGTGTTTGTAGTCTGTATAAAACCAAGTGAACTTTGAGTTATCTTAAGTTACATCTTCCAACCATATTTGTTTTCCTGAACATAACCTGTGTCCTTACTTTCCTAAACCTAACCTACATAACATTCATTAAGTATATAACATAACAACCAACCATGATTCTTTTCCTAAACCAATCCTACATACCTCTACCTTCCTAAACATAAACTACATAACTTTACTTTCCTAATCCTTAAGTAGGTACTCTACATTCCTAAACATAAATCATGTAACTTTACTTTCCTAATCTTTACATAGGTAACTCTATATTCCTAAACATAAACTACATAACTTTATACTCCTAATCCTAACCCACATAACTGCACATAACTCTGCATTCCTAAACATACACTACATAACTGTACTTCCCTAATCTTAACCTACGTAACTCTACATTCCTAAACATAAACTACATAACTGTACTCTCCTAATCCTAACCTACATAACTCTACATTCCTAAACATAAACTACGTAACTTTATACTCCTAATCAATACCTACATAACTCTACATTCCTATAGATACACTACGTAACTTTACTTTCCTAATCTTGACCTACATAACTCTACATTCCTAAACATAAACTACGTAATTTTACTTTCCTGATTCTAACCTATATAACTTCACATTCCTAATATAAACTGTTTAGAAATGTGGAGTTATGTAGGTTAGGATCAGGAGTATAATTTTGTTTAAAATCTGAATGTCTGAACTGAAGTTCATCATAACCAGTGCAGCATTTGTTGAATTATTTTAGTCTGGACAAAAGTGGTAGACAGCTTTGCCATCCTCCTATACATATATTATATACTGTATAATAATATATCAAAAGTAAACTTTATTTAGACTGAACATAGCAAATTCAGTGCAAAGACATGAGTGGTTGTGTATTTGACAGTGTTGGGCAGTAACTACTAGTAACGCACTACAGTAATAATATTTCTTTTTCCAGTAACGAGTAGTGTAACTATTTACTAATTCAATTTTAGTAAAAATATTACAATTACTCCAAAACCAAACGACTCGTTACAACTTTACTTTGTTATCACAGCACTACTGACTTGAAATACAACAGTTCCATCAGTGGACTCATTTTTGTCATCGTCATGCTGAGCAGACACGTCCCAAAGCAGCAAGCTAGTTGGAAATGCTTACCTTAGTGGCTGGAAATATTCCCATTACTCCGATTTGGTCAGGAGGAAAGATAACAAGAACACTGTTGCTGCAAGTAGTCGGACTAAAACTCTTTCCACTGCAAAAAAAAAACAAAACACATCCTTAAACCTCCGGTCTGAGACACCTCGCTACTACAACCAACAACACAACAACATGAAGCTCCAGGAAATACACCCCACCAAAGGTGAGCCCTCCTTGGCTGCGGAGGTCAACTGTAGCCCTACACTAGCTAAAAAAGCAAAACTAAATTTTAATTGTGGACAGCTGCAGGCTACAAAGAAGTGATGAAGCTTGTGGCTGGATATGTGGTGGAATTGAATGCCTCCAATTGAATTGTTACTCCATGAGTTACTCTCCACCTTTCGGGCAGAGCCCTGGGAAAATACCAGTCTCAGGCAACAGAAACCCCCCAGGTAAACAGAAGTTACCTAGCATTAGTGGCACTTAGCAGCAATTACCCTGACATTCACACAGAGGCACACATCTGGGGAGACACACAAATACCAATTTTATGGGGTGTAACGGAAAAGTAATATAACGTGTAGTGTAACGAATTACTGTTGGCAGGGAGTAATAAGTAAAGTAATATTATCAGGGTTGCCAACTCTCACGCATCTGGCGTGACTGTCACTCTTTCACCATCAATGTCACTCTCTCATGCCCGTTTAAGAAATCTCACTCCACCGTTGCAGAGTCCTTTTTTCTTTTTCTTTTTTTTTACGTCCAGCCCATTGTGGGCTTGACTGGATGGCATACTTTTCTCAGAAAGCAAGTGTAGGTCTCATGGGGCTAACCTGAACTTCATGCTACGTTGTCCTTCCCCTAGTCTCCTACAAATTTTCTTGTTGTTTTTTCTATAGACAGCATTCTGTGACCTAAGACAAGAGAGCTATGGATTGAATAACACTGGAGTATCACTTTAAGTTTACTCATTGCCTTCTACAGCCAACAGTGGACAAACATGGGAACAGCATATAATTTTACATTAACCGGTTAATGGTGAGTTATGGCATGACCTTATTATATAGAATTGCATACAATGCATACACTGGGTTGTTTCAAATGAAAACTCCAGGTAAATAACTGCTCATGTATAGTTATATGCAATGATCATTCCTGGCCTTAAATTACATTCTTTAGCAGAAGAAATAAATGGCAGTTTACATTGGGTTTTCTTACTTAAACTTATCTGTAGGCCTAAGGTCTACATTTTTCTCCTGGGGCTCACAGATGCTAAACATTTACCATGTTTTATGGTGGAGCCTCAAAAGGCCACATAAAACATGATAAATTCCCATGGGTCTTTGAAATCTTTGAACTTTGTGAATTTGGCACTTTTTGTTCAACAAAATGTTTAAAACATACCAGATTTCTGTTCTTTTAGCCTCTTTAAACCAATAGCACCATCTAGTGGGTACAGAAAATAAAGAAAATGCTTCATGAGGCTTCATTTCGCCATCACTACCTGAACCCCCCTTTAAATCTTTCTTTTTGTCACAACAGGACATATTACTGGATTTTTTAAGCAGATTATCAATACTACCATCAGATTGATGAAACTGACCTTGATCTGCGCTGTAAAACAAATATTTATTTTATTTAATGTTTATTTGTATAGGGACAAGTATATAGCATACATAAATACCACACACTACAGCATTTATAGCCTGAGCTAGTTTGCAATGCCCATCCCTAGCTGGGCCTACAATCCACTCAGCAAGACTCAGCAACAAAAACAAAAGTGAGAGTGTAAAGTACACACAAGTAAGTACAGACAGAGCAATAAAAGACACAAACTGCAGTACATAATAAGCACCATAGAATAGGAAGCACCAAATTATTTATGACTACATAACTGATTCCTCTTAAAAAAGTGCTTCAGTTTGAGTTTAAAGTGATCGAAATCAGTATCCATTTTAAGTTCTGGAGGTAATGCATTCCAAATGTTAATTCCATGAACAGAAAAGGCTGTTTGTCCAAATGAGGATCTACACAGGGGAACATTACAGTTCCCACTGGCTGCTCCACGTGTTACTGAGCCAAAAGCTCTAAGTGGAACCACAAGGTCACTGAGCACCTGGGGAGCCTGATTATGTAGGCATGTATGGATGAGTTTGAAATTGGTAAAATAAATAAAATGATCAAAACTTAGTATATTTAGTTTCTGAAGAACATGACAATGATGTGTTCTTATTGGTTTCCTGTCCAAAATTTTAATTGCTCGATTATATATCACCATAAGAGGCTTAACTGTTGTAGAGGTTGCTTGTGACAAAGAGGTTACACAGTAACTTAAATGTGAATCAAAATCATAGCGTGCATGAAACTGTTCGCAGCATGAAATGGGAGACAGTCCCTGATAAGTCTAAATGTATGTAAATTTGCTTTTGCAACTCTGTTCACCATCTTAACATGCTTCTCGAATTTTAGCTGTGAATCTAATATGAGGCCGAGGTATTTCCCCTCTGAGACCTGTTCGATACTGACACCATTTTCTTAATATTAAGTGAGAGATGTGACTTTTCAAGCCATGCTGCTATGAACTCTAAATGACATAACAGCTGTTTGGAAGCTGCCAGAGCAGTTTTCGCAGATACATGTATGACTGTATCATCCGCATACTCCTGAAAACCTGCTCCAACACATGATTGTGCTAAGTCATTAATGTACAAGCTAAAAAGAAGCGGACCAAGAACAGAACCCTGAAGTACTTCTGTTCTAGTATGTAGAAAAGAAGATGTCTCATCATTAATGATAACACACTGTTCTCGGCCAGACAGATAAGATTGAAACCACTGTAACATTTTGTTGGAGAAATTAAATTTTGAGAGTTTATGAATGAGAATATTGTGATTTAATGTATCAAGAGCTTTTTTTCAGGTCCAGAAAGACTGCCCCATCTACTTCACCTTTATCAATTGAAGATTTGAGCTGTTCTATACGAAAGCAGTTAGCAGTCTCTGTGCAGTAATTCGGATGGAAGTCAAACTGTCGGGGATGTAGATAATTAATTGATTCTACGTATGTGAGCAACTGATGAGCAACAACTTTTTCAAGGACCTTGGTAATTACAGGTAATACACTGATTGGCCTATAATTACATGCCTGATCAGCTGTTCCTGATTTAAAGATGGGTATGACACGGGCCAGTTTCCATTTACTGGGAAAGATCCCACTACTAAGATTAAGGTTAACGAGATGAGTGAGAGGTATTACCAGAGTGTTTCTGTGTTTTTCAGAAAGGCAGTATCTAGGTGGAAAAGGTCTTTTGAGTGACTATTGGCAAGTTTATCAATAATTGATAGGACTTAAACGGCTTTATTAAACTATTAATTTGTTTCCACATTGCAGAACAATTTCCTACGGCCTCTGTGATTACAGAGTTATAATATTCAGCTTTTGCATTAATTCTTAACAAACACGATTTCTTAGTTCTTTATATATAGACATGTCATTATTTAAGCAGCTTTTCATTGCAGTTTGTAGAGCCAGATCCCACTGTTTCATTAGTTTTCGGATGGACTTATTTACACAAGGTAAAGAGGATTTTCTATTTGAGTTCCTAGGCTTTTTTAGAAACTTGCAAACAGTCCCCCCCAACGGCATTCATTAATTCATCACAACGGTTATGTACATTATCCTTATCCATAACACGATCCCACTGCGTTTTATTCAGTTTACCCTCCAAAGCTGGGAGGTCACTTTTAGATTACTTAATGCATGTTTTCTAGATTGACTGAGAGTGGGGAAATGCTTCTTAGTTAACTTCCATGATATTAAAATCATGTTGTGATCAGATAAGCTGGCCAAGAAATTATATGATTTAGTTATCCGTTCTTCCCTGTTTGAAAAAATTAAATCAATTTGTTACCTGCTAGATTTTGTGATTCTTGTGGGACCTTTAATCATTTGATTGAAGTCAAACTTTTTCATTAATGTTTTAAGTTTTCTTCTCTTATTGTTGTCAAACCAATCAAAATTAAAGTTGCCAAAAATTAAAACTTCTGATTTATGAGTAACTGTTTTTAGTCATTTCTCTAAACAGTAAGAAAATATACTGTCACAAGCAGGAGGATTATATAAAACCATGATCTGAAACTGCATTCAAGGTGATAAACACACATTAAGGCAGAGATATTCAACTTGTACATCACAATCCAACACAGTTTCTGTACATCCGAATGTAAATTGCAACTCCCCCTCCTTTGCCAGTTTTTCTGTCTTTCCTGAAGCATTTAAACCCAGGAAGATCAATTAAACTAGTTTGAATCTTACTGTGGAGCCAGGTTTCACTGAAGCACAAAAAGTGTAAATTTGAATCTGTTAACAGTGTTTTAATTTCATTATGTTTTGGGAGTAAACTGCGAACATTAAGATGCCCACCAAATATGCCCTTAGGTTTTATTTCTGTGTCCCATATGACTTTTGCTTGATTTACTGTTGGGAGAATTTGATGAGGTTTACTTTCTAATTTTCCCTTTGTTTGAAGGATCTGTCCATCTTGTTTAGCCACAGAAAGGACAGTTAATTGTCCAAGTCCGGTAGTAGGTGTGTCTGTGGGTGTGGTGGAACCGTTGTGATGGGGACTGGGACCAGGGGAGCATCAATTATTAATGGACCAGTCACCCCTAGATTGATGGGTGGTCATGGTATGGTGATGAGGTGGACAGGTGGATTTGGGAGCATGTGAATGATAGATGCCATATGCCAAATTGGCAGAGAGCATTTGTGCACCAGCTCTGTTGGGATGGCGACCATCCGAACCAAAAAGATGACCGCGCTGCCAGAAGAGGTTGAAGTTATCAATAAAGTTCAGTCCGTTGGTGTCGCATGCAGATGAAAGCCAGGTGCTACGGGAGGTAATCTACTGATAGTACCCACTTCACGGCCGAGGGTGGGTGTTGGGCCGGAGATATACACTCTTGTGCGTGTCGTTTGTACCGACATGTATGATGACCCTCTCAACCTCAGGGTATGATTTTATTATGTCTGGGACTTTATCTGTGATGTGTCGAACAGTAGCACCTGGGAAAAAGAGAGTATGAGCTCCGTGTACTCTCACATTCCTCACTATCGAGTCGCCAATGATGAGCGTTGATGGAGGAGCAGTGTGAGCTGCGGCAGCTGTCAGAGGCCAACGGCTCGGCACCGCAGTGGTGGGATGGAGCCAGACGCTGAGTTTTCTGTCGCTGGACATCAGCTGCTCCCAGGGCAGTAGGCGATCGAGAGTTACCGGGTTGTGGGTCCCTGTGAACCGGATGGGAGGTCTTACCCGGCTCGTTCTGTCACAGTAGGGAATGGAAGAGGTTCCTGGCTGGAGCCGGAGCCAGGCATCCTGGTGAATGGTGACTGAGGTGGAAACCGCAGCAGCGGCTGGAGCCGTAGCAGCCGGAGGTGTAGCGGTGTCAGGTAGATATGGAGCTGTGGCAGCCAGATCTTCAGCAGTGGTGGCAGGGGCTTGTGCAGGACCAAAGGTCCAATTGCCTTTCCGCTTCTTGGATTTTGTACAGTGTGGAAATGCTTTGCTCCAATTCAGCGATCTTCTTGCTGAGACAGAAATGAGTAATGAGTAATTTATTACATTTTTAGAGTAACAAGTCCAACACTGGTATTTGACCACAAACTGAGGTAAGAGTTCCTGAGTCTGATACACTCCAAACATGGGTCAGTTCATATGTTGCTTGTTATAGGTGACATTTGTGCAGCCAGGACATAATTTTTGGAGGTCAAATTTGTACAAATCACACAATTCACTTCACATGCAGTCTGAAGCTTTAAAGAACTCCAGACTTATGTTTTCATAAAACTTTCTCCTGTTAAACTGACAACAGAAATACTACATGGAGTTTTGCGTAAAATATTTCATGACATTTTTATCTTAAAGTCATTTTGCATAGCTAATCTTTTTAATCTGTAATTCTGTTTTTCTTTTTACTTACACAGATGACTAAAGTTCATCCCTTTCTCGCCTCTAACATCCTGAGCACAGAGGTTGTAAACTGTTTTCAGTTGACAGGCTTCAGTTACCTGCAGCAGCCTTCATAAAAACTCTCCTGATGTGATTTTACTGCATGCTCTCAATCATGGGCTGAGAGTGAAGACTTCACTGCAAGTTCTCATGTTGAAACTGTTTGATTTTAATTTTAGCAGCTGGAGGCTCCTGAGCTGTTTCACAGCCCGACACACAAAGCTGCAGTGTTTCAGTGTTGAAACAGGTGGGTTACTCATAAGCCTGTTTCCCAATATTCCTCCTCTCTCTTCCTCTGTCTGTTTTATCGTCTTTCCTCCGGCTCTCACATCTGACAGGTTCAATACACGGCCGGCGACATCACCTCTGCTGCAGGTCCAGAAATTAAATTAATTTCAAACAGCCAGGGTGCCGGGTGGGCAGAGTTGAAGTTTGCAGCCAGAGGAGAGGAGAGGAGAGGAGAGGAGAGGAGCAGATTCCAGTCGCGGTGCGGACTCGCTCCGTCCCTTGCCAGGTGTCAATGTCCACTGGAGGTATAAAGCAGGGCTGGACTGGGACAAAAAAATGGCCCTGGAATTTTTGGCCATGGCGGCCCACTACGATTGGTGAAATGCCATACACTCACAATACGCTGTTACCAAATTAAAATAAATCTCAGTAGTACCCTATGTGCCCTGGAAGAGAGTACCAAGGCTAGAAAATCAATGTGCTCATTCACTTTTCATATACATCCTGGTGGTAGTACATGGCCACGGACAACACAATGCCCATGGTGAAAGCGCTTGCCAAAGAAATTCTACAAGATTTATCATTTAAATTTTTAATAAAATGTGTGCAAGTACAAATAAGATACATAAATGTCTGCATTTTTTGTCCCAGTCCAGCCCTGCACACAGGTCATTGAAAGTCCTTGAATATATCTATTTCTGTATGAAACTGCATGAAAATAGGATTTCGCCATATGAATTTCAAAATTTTCTTGGGGGAGAACCCCCCCGAAACCCCCTTGAAATCTTTCTGTTTGTCACAACAGGACATATTACTGGATTTTTTAAGCAGATAACTATACTGTCATAGATTGATGAAATCGACCTTGATCTGCGCCATAAAACAAATAGGCTATACATCTATGGACATATGTGGGGCTTAGGCCTATAGATATGAATATGTAAACATACACTCATTTCTTCTGTTTGCCACATGTGCATATTAACTCTTTTAAGGTTAATGTTCGTGACTACGCACGTACAAACAGATATTACATCACAAGCTAAAATCTCACTCCGGCCCTCTGACCAAAGTTGGCAACCCTGACAAATGTAATACTGCAAAGCTAAACAGAAACAATTTGAACTTCCAACAGCTACAGTATACCATGACAGACCTTAATTGTTGTCTTGTCACAAGTCACATACTAAAAATAAGAACAATAAAACCTTAGACCCTTAATAATTTAGCTTAATAGACCCACTCTGTTTAATCTGTCATGAACATTTACTTACATCTGCTAGCCATAAAACTATAAACCTAACAACAGCAATAATAAATATAGAGTTATGAATAGATGTGCTTAGTGATGGTGATGTGCATGAGTACTCTAGTACTCGATTTGGACATCAATTGCCGTTTTTTCTTTTCATTTTCAATACATGTATAATATAAATATAATTGAAATATAATTGAACCTGTTCTATATTAAAACAGAACTCAGTGACCTAAGTGCTGTCTATGAATATCTGTACAAATCTATATAGCAAACATTATAGATCTGAGCAGGCACAGATAATGTTGAGCGTTTTCACTCAGACATGACTTGATCTAATGTTTTAGGCAGAATGGAGGCCAGGCATGAGAGTGATAATTGTATTTCATAAGTATTTCAACAAAATAAGCAAAAGGAATGTGCAGTGCTAGTTATGTCTTAAACTGTGTATCAATGCTAATTTCTACAGTCTGTGCAGTGGAAGGCTAATCCTAACCCCCACCCGCATTTATGTTTGGGTGTTTATTTAAGACCTTATTCTTAGGTTAGTTTTTTTCTTTTTTTTTTTACTTACTTAAGTAAAAGTACTTAATAATAATTTAATGTGACACTTGAACAGTGGTGCAGTGGTTAGCACTGTTGCCTCACAATAAAAATGTCACACCATCCACCAACCCCTCCACCTCCGGTGACAAAGTCAGCTCATATACTACGTCACTTTAGGAATATTGATATACCAAAACAACTGCTGCTGTTTTTTTTTTTTTTTTTACGTCCTGGGATAGCATGTCAGTTTATGTTTGTTAGATGCATTGTGTCTTTTCAAAATACACTTCCATTTTCACAGTAAATGTACAGTTTCTGCTCCTTACATGCATACTGTATTTTCAAAATAAACTTACAACGTATGTAAAACACCTCGTTTTTACATTATCTTTTTAAGTTTAGGCAACAAAAGCACTTGGTTAGGTTTAGAAAAATATCATGGTTTTGCTTAAAATAAGTAGGGTTGTTGGTAATATAATGTAATGTCATGTGACATACGTCATGCCATAACCATAACATGCTAGCATGTTGTTATTAAAATAACTCTACTGACTTTTGGTTTCCCACAAGAAATGAACAGCAGGCTCACAGGTGAATGTTGGTGTTTGTTTGATCTAACCACCTCCCTTCCCGCCCTTTACTTATCGGTTCTTTATTGTTCTTTATATGACAGTAATTGCTGGTGGTGTTACAAACTGCCACTGGCCAGTACATTTCATGGCACCGCACTCTTACGTGGACGTTGGCTGACACAGCACCAGTATTTGAGGTCTTCAGTTGTTGGCCACTGCGTCAACAACTGCCGCTGCCCAGGGAGTATTATACCACTGTGAAAGGTGAAACTTTTCGTGACGGTAAGACAGCCAGACAGCACCTGTCGCAGCAATATGATATGCTGCTTGACAGCATCAGGTTGAAATGCTGCCGGTAATGGTCTGTTGTTTGTTATAGTTTTGTTGCTTTTCTGTACTGCTTGTGGTGTATTGTACTGTTCTGTTGGTGTTATTGTTTCCTTACTATGTATTGTAAAGTGACCTTGGGTTTTTTGAAAGGCGCTATATAAATGAAAGTTATTATTAGAGACCTCAGTGGTATAATACTCCCTGGGCAGCGGCAGTTGTTGACGCAGTGGCCAACAACTGAAGACCTCAAATACTGGTGCTGTGTCAGCCAACGTCCATGTAAGAGTGCGGTGCCATGAAATGTACTGGCCAGTGGCCGAAGGACGAAGTCCCTCTTGTTTTTGGTACGTTTATTAGGGCCCGAGCACCGACCAAAGGCTGGCGAAGGCCCTATTGAAACTACTCCGTTTATTATTAGGGCCTGAGCAACGACAAAGTCGTCTGCGTAAGACCCTATTGTAATCACGCTGTTTATTAGGGCCCGAGCGATGACGAAGTCGTCCGTGAGGACCCTATTGTAATCGCGCTGTTTATTATTATTATTATTATTATTGTTATTATTATTATTCCTCCAAATGAATTGCCTTTTTGGGAGGCTTAACATACCCGAAAACTCATGAAACTTTGCACACATCTCAGAACTGGTGAAAAATTTGATATTTTAAGGGTCTCGTGTGCGGGTTCCAAAAAATGGCTCAGTAGCGCCCCCTACAAAAGATTGAGGAAACAGCCCCTGAAGCCAGTTTAACCTACATGTATGAAACTCGGCAGGCTTATGTAACGCTCAGAGATGTACAAAAAAGCCTCTTGGAGGCATGCTCTAAACCCAAGAGGAAGTCGGCCATTTTGAATTTACTGTGCAATTTTGGTGCATTTTTGGCCATTTCCAGGGGTCATAAATGAATGAACTAGTCCTAGACATTTCATCGGATCGATTTCAAACCTTGGTCTGTCCCACCCCAAGACCTTGAAGATGAAAAGTTATCAAAAGCTTGAGTTTTCGTCAATGCGTGTGACCGTGGGATGGCGTCAAAGTTAGGGGTCTCGCCACTAAACAGGAAGTAGTTTATAACTCCAGCATACATGGTCCAATCTTGCCCAAACTTCACAGGATTGATGACAGTCTCGCCCTGAACACGTCTACATGTCAATAATTAGAGATAAACATAGCGCCCCCTATTGGCAACGGGAAATGTCATGTTTTAGACTTTAATGTACATCTCCTACAGAATTGACCAGATCCACCTCAAACTTGGTCAAAAAAGTCATAAGACGTTGATGACGCTTTATTGTGGAAACTGTGAGTTTTCGTCAAAGGGCGTGGCCATGGCCTGGCGGCAAACTTTGATGTTTCACCGTGATGATAAACGTTGCTGTAACTTGACTCCACGTGGGAATATCTTGCCAAAACTTCACACATATGATGACAGTCCAGCCCTGAACACATCTACAGAGGAATTTTGAATCACTGCCATAGTGCCACCTACTGGCAACAGAATGCTACTTTATACATTCTTTGATGTCCCTCTTCTAGCAGGTTAATCAGACCCACGTCAATCTTGCTGATCTAAGTACTTAGACCTTGATGATACTTAAAAATTAAGCTTTTGGGTTTTCATCAAACGCTGTCACCGTGGCGCCGGCTTGTTCGCCATCAAACACGATGTTGTTTTGAAGGGATCAGGGATGCTTGAAAACTCACCAAACGTGGCATACATATCATAGGTTGCAAGTCCTGTTGTCTGATGTGGTTTTTGTGCTTTGATGCACCAAGATGGCTCAACAGCGCCCCCTACAATATTTCAATTAAGCAGCCCCCAAAGCTGGTTTGACCTGCATGTATGAAACTTAGTAGGCATCTGTAACACTCTATCGTGTACAAAAAAGCCTCTTGGAGCCATGCTCCAAACCCAACAGGAAGTCCGCCATTTTGAATTTACTTGTGCCACTCTTGTGCATTTTTGCCCATTTCCAGGGCTTGTGAATTAACGAACTTGTCCTACAGATTTAATCAGATTGGCTCCAAATTTGGTGTATGTAAACGTGACTATGTTGTGACCAAAAGTTATCACAGGATTTGCCCAATGTTGAATGGCGCGCCCGCTGCAGAGCGTTGAATCTTGAGGTCTCGCCATGAAAAACGAAATTGCTGTAGCTTTGGCATAAATGGTCCAATCTCCACCAAACTTCACGATTCATATTAGTCCCGCCCTGAACACATTTTCATTACCATATTGCCTGATATTCATAGACCCACCTAGTAGCGACAGGAAGTAGGTCTCATCAAACACTTATTTTTCGATTTATCTGAACGTTAAATGCTGTGGTGTATATTTGATGTACAAAAACATGATGTATAATTAGTGTGCTCTCCAACTCCCTCTAGTGGAAAGAGGAAGTGATACAAAATGTGAAATATGTCATTCCAGCACTGTATCAAGGATATGCAGAGTCACTCCTGCATGCAATGTCTAACTTTGACAGAAATGAACTGACATGTCAGAAGGCGTCCTGCCAGCCCCCCCGAGTTGTGTGAAGGTGCGAGGGCCCGTTCATCGCTGCTTGCAGCTTTAATTTATTATTATTATTCTTACGAGAACATAATCCCAAATTTGGCTCCTTTCCCAAATTAAAAAACGCACCAAATTTGGCACACGCGTTTGGTCTGGCGAAAAATCTGATATTTCGGCAGTGTTGTATGTGGACGGGGCCAAATGGCGACATAGCGCCCCCTAGAAAATTTTGTGCCTCGAGCCCTGCCTGTGAATTTCACCTACATGCATGAAAATTGGTGGGCTCATAGAACATGCCAAGATGTACAAAAAATCCTCTTGGACCCATGCCGTAAACCCAACAGGAAGTCGGCCATTTTGATTTGAATTTTTGACGTTTGAACGAACTCCTCCTAGAAATTTCGTCCGATCGACTTCAAATTGGTTACAGATCATCCTGAGAACATGCTGATCAAAATTTATTAAAAGCTTTACTCTATATGAAGGGGCGTGGCCGCTAGGGCGTGACAAACTTTGGCGATTTATCATTTTCTCGCCATCGAATTTGGAACGACCCTCATGCCCACATACTTGATCTCAGCAGCTTCAAACTTGCTGGACATGATAATGGCTCTGCCCTGAATGGCCAGATATATTAATATCCCACCTTACTCAAAGCGCCCCTTGGTGGTAACAGAAAGTGACCAGTTTTTACTTTAACATGTACTGACGACACAAACTTGAGCACATCAACTTCATTCCACTTCAAATGCATGCAGAACAAGTTGGTGAAGCTATCTTATGAACACTGTGAAGCTATGTCTAATGGTGTCCATGTGGCGGCGTGGCGACTATCGATCCCTCGCCAACAAATACATTTGACTTTTTAATGGCTTCAACGATCTCATATTCTCCCTATTGTTTTTCTCCCGATTGTTTATATATATATATATTTTTTTTTTCTTCCACCCATACGATCGCATTTTTCACTGCCTGAACATACCCCAAAACTCACCAAACTTGGAATATAAGTCACACCTGGCAAAAAAATTTATAATCTATTGTCGTCCTGAATTTCCACCACTAGGTGGCACTATTATTAAGGAAAGTGTGTTTTGGCTCATAACTCCCATATACTTTGTCGCACATTCAAAAACCTTATATCCATGCATTCAGTGAATTGTGCTGAATCTTGTGGTATAGGCCACGCCCATTTCTGCCCCCATTTTTTTTTCACAAATTCGCAAAATGTTGCAAACCTACTTTTTCGAACTCCTCCCAGGCAATTTCACCGATTGGCATGAAACTTTGCACACAGCATCTGTGGACCCTCCCGACAAAAAGTTATTAAAATAATTTTGATATTCCAAACAATACTCAAGTTATTAAATAGCAACTTCCTGCAGATTTCGTTCTAAACAGGAAGTGCTGCATATCTCCACATTGGTATATCCGAATGACATGAAACTCAGGTTACCACTTGTTCATGAGTCCCTGAGGCTCTGTGCAAAATTTCGGGTGATGACCACAAGGTGGCGCTCTTTAAATTGAAGTATTTTATATCTCAACATCGGTTGGGCGGATTAACACAAAACTTGGTATAATTATTGTCAGTCCCCTCCTGAGGATATCTGATGAAGGACTTACCAATCCGCCACTAGGTGGCACTCTGGTGGCCGTCTAATTTAATATTTGGCACTGTGCCAAAACCGTAACACTCATGGAAATAAAATTTATAGTGGTGGTATAGACTGGCCCCTGTAACTCACACACCAAAAATGACCAGCAGGTGGCGCTATTTTCACTGCAAAAGTGTTTTTGGCTAATAACTCCCACATAATATGTCGCACATTGTTAAACCTTCTATTTACGTGTTCTCTGAATTCCGCTGAATTGTGTGGTGTAAGGCACGCCCACTTCCGCGGTAACTTTCCATTCGCTAAATTGTGACAAATGAAAAACATACTTTTTCGAACTCCTCCTCGGCGATTTGACCGATTTGCACCAAACTTTGCATGAAGCATCTGTCACCCCTCTTGACAAAAAGTTATTGAAAGAATTTTGATCGTCCAAAAAACGGCCAAAATATAAAACAACAAATTCCTGCATATTGTTTTCAAAACAGACAGTCTTTCATATCTTGACCAAATACAGTCCGATTACCACAACACTTTTGCTAATTGTGTTCCATGGCCCGATGAGGGTTTGTGCAAAATTCGGTGGAAATCAGCCAATAAGTGGCGCTCTGGTGGCAGTCTAATTAGTGTGAATGGAAGTAAATTGGAAAATCTTCAAATCCTCTTCAAAACTCATCGACTTTCAACCTCTTCTTGTCCCTCATACTTTGAGCTAGAGACACCATGTCAACTTTCAAAGAGTCAGAAGACCTTGAACTATTGGGCATGTATTCAGCTTCTACTTTTTGGAAAAATACATACGTGGGTTGGGTGCTTACCTGTATACTGGAAATGTAAGTAAGAGATAACGTTTATTTTTTATTTATTACAACTGACAAGACTTCTAGGTGCACGCCCCCCTATGGCAGCATGCCCCGACACGCGTAGACTGAAAGGGCCCGTTCATCGCTGCTTGCAGCTTTAATTCTTTATTAGGGACCGAGCCCGAAGGCAGAGGACTGCTCATAGAGCAGTCCTCGCCAAAGGCCTATTTGCCCTATTGTTTTTGCTGTGTTTATTATTATTATTCTTTATTCTTTATTGGGTGTGAATGCTGGAAGCATTCACAACCTATGTTCTTCTACTACCAAAATTCTTTATTTTTCTTCTTCTTATTATTATTCTGCCGCGTTTTTCAACATCAGTTATCTTCAACATACTTCAACCGATTCAAACCATTCAAACTTCTTCTGATTCAGCTTCATTAGGACATTATCGGAAACTTTTCCATAACGTTCATATTTTCCTGGGAATTCAACATTAAAATTCCGACTTCTATTAAAGCGGATGGAGTGAAAATGGTTGGACCGCTACTAGTTCCACAAACTTCAACCGATTCAAACCATTCAAACATAAAAACGTTCAGCTGAATTAGGACATTCACAGATGTATTCACTTTTTTCCTAACATTCATACTTTCCGAGATATTTCCGATTTTTCCCAAATCCCTTTCCCATTGGGAATGCATTACGGAATCCTCAAAAATCTAAAAATTTCACCTTTTTTCAAACTGTGACTACAGATTCATACTTTCAGCTAGAAACTCCATTCAAAATGGAAAATATTTATCATTTTGCTGACATTTTACATATGATTCAACTTTTCAATCCCATTCAAACTTTCAAAAATATTCAGCGTTTTCTGGAACTTTGTTATAATGGAAATCAATGAGAAAATCCTTCAAACTCACTCATCTTCACCCACACATCACAAATTCATACATTGACGTAGAAACTCCATTCCAACTCTCAAACGTTGACACTGCCGTCGACTTTCAGGAACTAATTCAAATTTTCAATATCTCTTTTAGTTTTTTTACAAAGTCAGTTTAAAATACATGAAGTTTTCAGCCCTTCTCAGACTTTATAATGGGTGTGTATTGCGTGAGCTAGAGTGGGTGATGTCATCACTAGAGTGAAGAGCAGCTGTAAACTCATCAAGAAATTTTCTCTTCAACTCGCTCATACGGCCACAATTTTCACTGTACAGACACAATTTATACCACAAAACGTAGGAAAATTTGTCCTGGTCACAGAAATGGTGACATGGAATCTGTCACACGTACACATTTTTGCTGAGTGGCTCCAAAGCGAAAGGAGCGCCGATTTTTTTCTCATTCACTCCCATGTAATCTGAGAGGAGAAATTTCTGGAAACAGCTGAGGTGCAACACATTTGTAACTCGCTCCTGTGACCACATTTTTGACTCTAGAAATATAAAACATGACACGTGCGTTCACAAGAAGTTTATCTCTCTCACCATCACTTTATTTTCATGATTGGACCAATGGTTTGGGTATGGGAAGAACTTGTTCGAGGAGTTCAAACCCATTAAAAACAGCCTTTGCTGATCTGCTCTCTCATGAGCTCTCTGTGTGCCCCTCAGGTGCAGGCAAGTCAGGAATCGCCATGACAACGGCTGCACACACAGACACGCACACACAGCCCTCTACTCATACTTGAATTTTTTCTTCAACTCGCTCATACGGCCACAATTTTCACTGAACATACACAATTTATACCACAAAACGTAGGAAAATTTGTCCTGGTCACAGACGTGTTGACATGGAATCTCTCACACGTACACATTTTTGCTGAGTGGCTGCAAAGCAAAGGGAGGGCCGATTTTTTTCTCATTCACTCCCATGTAATCTGAGAGGAGAAATTTCTGGAAACAGCTGAGGTGCAACACATTTGTAACTCGCTCCTGTGACCACATTTTTGACTCTAGAAATATAAAACATGACACATGCGTTCACAAGAAGTTTATCTCTCTCACCATCATTTTATTTTCATGATTGGACCAACGGTTTGGGTATGGGAAGAACTTCTTCGAGGAGTTCAAACCCATTATAAACAGCCTTTGCTGATCTGCTCCTTCATGAGCTCTCTGTGTGCCCCCAGGTGCAGGCAAGTCATTAATCTCCATGACAACGGCTGCACACACAGACACGTACACACAGCCCTCTGTACTCATACTTGAATTTTCTCCCATTATTGGACCAACGGTTTGGGTATGGGAAGAACTTGTTTGAGGAGTTAAATCTCCACTAAAAGAAGTCTCTTCTCTGTGTTCTGTCTGTCTCTCTCTGCTCTTCACATGTTTACGTGCCACACCCCCTCCTCAGTGCCTGCCTCTTCTTCTACGGAGCATTCTGTAGACATTGCCTCCCGCAGCTCTCCCTACAGGCTCCAGCTACCACTAACCTCTACAGACAATCCCTCCTGCTTTCCTATTGCCCCAACTACTGGGCTAGTCTCTACTGTCCCACAAACTCCCACCTTCATACCCGTAGTAAAGAACAACAGACATCACAAACGTCAAAACCACACAACTCACAAATTCTGGTATTTGCAACCACTGTCACAATCATCTGTCTGCAAAGCTGGTCCCAAGTCTCTTAAGCTGGCATCGTTGAATGCTTGCTCGATCAATAACAAATCATTCATGCTGAATGATTTTTTCATCGCTAGGGATTTAGATTTCATGTTTTTCACCGAGACCTGGCAAAGGGATGAAGATTATGTGTCCATGAAGGAGCTGTGCCCGCCTGATTGCACATTCATATGTGCCCCAAGGACCACTGGCCGCGGTGGTGGCCTTGCTTTGTTGTACAAAGACAGTTTCTCCTCGAGGGGAGTGAATTGTGGAACTTTTACCTTATTTGAACTGCTTATTTCTAAAGTTGGCCGCTCTAATCCATTTTATTGTATTTTAATTTATCGCCCTCTTGGTATTAATGGCGCCTTTCTGGCTGAATTCAGTGACTTTTTGGCTTCCATCACTAAATTTCAAAGAATTTTAATGCTTGGGGATTTTAATGTGCCTGTAAATGACACCACAAACACCTTTGCTAATAATTTTATAAATCTCACTGAATCCACACATTAAGGGAAACACGCTGGACCGTTTTTACACTTGGTTTGGACGTTGATTGTATCACCTCTGAGGAGCTGCCCGTCACTGATCACAACTGCATCCTGTTTAATTTGTCTATTATTTCTGATTGTTCAACCAGCAAGCGTACAAAACTCACCCGTATGTTAAATAACCTCTCGGCTGAGGAATTCTCATTCGCTTTTAACAGTGTGGCGCAGCCTGTTAGTATTAATGTTGACATTGACTCCCAAGTTTTAACTTTTAACTCACACTGCTCTGCTATTCTTGATAAGATTGCTCCTTTAAAGCCTCGAACTATCCCCGCAGCTAATCCCACTCCCTGGCTGAACGAAGACATCCGCTGCCTTCGTCGTAAATGTCGGAGAGCTGAGCGCTTGTGGAAATCAACAAAGCTTCATGTACATCGTCTTTATTTTAAAGAACTGTTAGCTGAATTCAATTCTGTTGTTAGGGTGGCCAGAGCCTCTTATTTTAAAAATCTCATCATCTCCAACAGGAGAAATCCCAGGGTCATTTTTGACACTATAAGTAGCATTACTGGTGCGCAACCGCCTGCTCTACCTTTGTCCTCTGATGAGGACTGTAGCAATTTTTTAATGTATTTTGTGAATAAGGTTGCCAGTGTCAAGGCCAGTATAACACCCTCCTCCCCCTCCTCCCTTCCTGATCCTCCCAAACAACAGTCAGTTATTGACAATTTCTCACCTGTCTTACAAGACTTAGCAGATCTTGTGTGCACTATGAAGATCTCTTCTAGTCCGCTGGATATCCAGCCCACAACTTTGCTGAAAAATGTTTTCAGCACTATTGGTCCATCTCTGCTCTCCATAATCAATAGCTCGCTGGTTTCTGGTCTTGTCCCGTCCCATTTCAAGCAAGCGGTTGTTCAACCGCTTCTCAAAAAGCCCAATCTGGACCCCGATGTTCTTAGTAACTACCGGCCCATTTCCAAGTTGCCCTTTGTATCTAAGATTCTAGAAAAAGCAGTTGCAAACCAGTTAGTGACAGCGTTGAACAGTTACAATATCTTAGATGAATTTCAGTCCAGTTATCGTCAGTTACATTCCACAGAAACTGCTCTTCTCAGGGTCTCTAATGACATCATGATGGCCTCCGATGCTGGTAAATCCACTATCCTGGTTCTGCTTGATCTCAGTGCAGCCTTTGACACTGTTGATCACCACATCCTTTTAGACAGGCTGATGGACAGGGTAGGAATCTCAGGGACTGCCCTTCATTGGTTTAAATCCTATCTGTTTGATCGATCCTTTTCTGTGGCTGTTGGCCCTCATAAATCAGAGTTTGCCCCCCTTTCTTGCGGGGTACCCCAAGGTTCAGTGCTTGGGCCTATCCTCTTTACGCTATACATGCTCCCTCTCAGAGATGTCATCAGCAATTTTGAAGGTATCTCATACCATATGTATGCAGATGACCTCCAGTTATATTTTTCTTTTAACCCTGATAGGACCGATGGAATTGACTCACTGTACGATTGTATGAATGTAATTAAGGACTGGATGGCTTCTAACTCCCTTCAGTTAAACGCAGCTAAAACTGAGATTATAATTTTTGCACCTGACGCCTCAGCATCTAAAGTGGCCAGCTGCTTGGGGTCCCTCAGTGCAAATGTGCGCCCCAAGTTGAGAAACCTTGGGGTCACATTTGATCAGGCCATGCTCTTCGATGACCACATCAAAACTGTCACTCGCTCCTGCTTTTTCCACCTCAAAAACATTTCCAAACTCAGGTCCATGTTAACTCATTCCGAGCTAGAAATGATCATCCATGCTTTTATTTCCTCACGTCTAGATTACTGTAATTCTCTTTTCACCTGTCTCAATAAAACTTCACTAGACCGCCTCCAACTAGTCCAGAACGCTGCCGCCAGGCTTCTGTCCAGATCTCATAAGTTCACTCACATCACTCGAGTCCTGGCATCCCTGCACTGACTCCCTGTTAATTTCAGGATCCAGCACAAGATTCTAACCATCACTTACAGAGCCCTCCATGGTCAAGCACCTGCATACTTGATGGATCTGGTGTCCTTTCACTGTCCTGTCAGGTCACTGCGGTCCGCTGAAGGCCACCTACTTACTGTCCCTCACACAAGATTAAAGACGAAAGGTGATAGAGCCTTTAAGGCTGTTGCACCGAAATGGTGGAATGCACTACCTCATGAGCTGAGAGCGGCCTCTTCCGTGGATATTTTTAAAAAGCAGTTAAAAACACATCTGTTTAGGCATGCGTTCCATTAATTGTCCATTGTATCATCTCTGTATTTCGCTGCTCTTTACTTTTTATTTGTTTTTGTGTATTTTACATTGTTTCTGTTATTGTATTTTTTGTATTTTATCTTGTGAAGCACTTTGTGAGTCCTCTCTGTGAGAAGTGCTATATAAATAAAATTTACTTACTTACTTACTTACTTACTCTTCTGCCGATGCACCTAGTTTATTACCATGGCAACCGCTGTGCCACACAAACTAACAGAAACATGATGTGTGTGCGTGTCTACATCTTACATGCAGACATGACAGTGGCAGAATCTCCATTTTAACCCTTTAGTTGCCAGAGTTTATTGAGGAAAATATTCATTTCAACATTTCAAAAGGCTGTCGCTTGAAAGTGGTGAAAGATAAAGGCATACTGTAAATGAGAAAACTATTCATCATGACCCAAAGTTTGTGATGGGAGTAAATTAACTCATCCAATTTGCATATTGTGGCGTCACTAGGCGGCGGCCATATTGGATTTCATAAATCTCAGTAAAACAGCATTTTGAACATATTTACACAGTAGATTTCTTTTGTTTTGTGTTGTTTTTGTCATCTTGTCCTCAAAATAAAGGAAGAGGAATCTGATGGGAGTAAACTAACTAATCTAATTTGCATATTGTGGTGTCACTAGGTGGCGGCCATATTGGATTTCATAAATCTCAGTAAAACATTCAAATATTCAAATCATTCAAACTTTATTTTATTAAAGGCAGCTATTCAGTGTGGCATCAGCTTTTCAACAAACTTTCAAACATTCAGATCATTCAAACTTTATTGTATTCAAGGCAGCATTGCAGCGTGGCTTCAGCTGGCAGCATTCACACCCGCAATTTCTTCAGAAATTGCTTCTATAGTTCTTTATTAGGGGCCGAGCCCGAAGGCAGAGGACTGCTCACAGAGCAGCCTATTGTTTTTGCTGCGTTTATTCTTTATTCTTTCTTCCACCGCCTCTTTGAGCTGGAATTTGACCCCCTAAACATGCTCAAAAACTCACCAAAACTGGCACGCATGTCAGACCTGGCGAAAAATTTTAGAAAATCAAAAAATTAACCCCTAAAGTGCCAAAATGGGCTCTCTAGCGCCACCTAGGCACACTAAAATGGCCGCTACGGCCCGTAGGAACGTCGTAGAAACATGAAACCAAAACTGCCGTGTTCGTCTCATCAAGACCTACAACCTACTCACAAATCACATCTCCTCCTACACCGTTTATCGTATCGGCTTCAAACTCGCACACATTACAGATCAACTCGTGCTAATCAGATCTTCTGTATAACTTTTTCATTACTTGAACAGTTTTGATTTTATGGGCTCCACAAGGTGACATATCACAAAACGGCCTGACGATCTTTGAAAGCTGCCCCATAAGAAATGAATGGCAGCAGGGGGAGAAAGGGACCAATCTTAGGGCTTTTTCTAGCCTTTACAGTGTCTCCATACTTTGTGTTACAGACTCCATTCCAACTCTCAAATGTTGCCACAGGTCTCATCTATTCACTCGTGTTTTCATCTTTTTCATATCTTTTACCGTTTTTAATCTGTGCCTCTCAAAGTACCATGAGCAAATGTGGAGAAATTGTCAGTTTATAATGGGTGTGTATTGCACGGGAATGCTGTGAGCTAGAGTGGAGAGGGCTCTAAAAATCGTCTAAAACTTTTGTCTTTACCTCGCTGCCATGGCCACAATTTTCACTGTACATACACAATTTATACCAAAAAACGTAGGAAAATTTGTCCTGCTCACAGATATGTTGACATAGAATCTCACACACGTACACATTTTTGCTGAGTGGCTCCAAAGCGAAGGGAGCGCCGATTTTTATCTCATTCACTCCCATGTAAACTCAGAGGAGAAATTTCTGGAAACAGCTGAGGTGCAACACATTTTAAACTCGCTCCTCTGACCACATTTTTGACTCTAGAAATAACGTGCTCTTAAAAAAAACACATCTTCTCCTACACCGTTTATTTTATCGGCTTTAAAGACGCACACATGACAGCTCAACTGCTGCTAAACAGATCTTCTGTATAACTTTATCTCTCTCATCATCACATTATTTTCATGATTGGACCAACGGTTTGGGAATGGGAAGAACTTCTTCGAGGAGTTAAATCTCCACCAAAACAGGTCTCTCTGTGTTCTGTCTGTCTCTCTCTGCTCTTCTGCCAGGTGCACTTACGTAATTACCATGGCAAATGCTGTCACACACAAACTCACAGAAACATGATGTGTGTGCGTGTCTACATCTTACATGCAGACATGACAGGGGCACAATCTCCATTTTAACCCTTTAGGTGCCAGAGTTAATTGAGGAAAATATTCCATTTTCATTTCAGCATTTCAAAAGACTGTGGCTTGAAAGTGGTGAGAAATAAAGGCATACTGTAAATGACAAAAATATTCATCATGACCCAGAGTTTGTCATGGGAGTAAATTAACTCATCTAATTTGCATATTGTGGCGTCATTAGGCGGCCGCCATATTGGATTTCATAAATCTCAGTAAAACAGCATTTTGAACATATTTACACAGTAGGCTTGTTTTGTTTTGTGCTGTTTTTATTGTCTCTTCCTCAAAATAAAGGAAGAGGAATCTGATGGGAATAAATTCACTCATCTAATTTGCATATTGTGACATCACTTATACATACCTACAGCTATAGAAAGCATTCAAACATGAAAACTTTCAGCTCTGTAAGGATTTTTTGATGTTTGTGGCAATATGTTTGATATTTCTAAATAATTCACAATGACGACATAAGCTGGGTGCCGAAACGGGCGCGAGTGCGAGGTCCCACCCAACACTGCTTGCAGCTTTAATTATTATTATTCTTTCTTTCTCCTGCACCTTTGAACCGACGTAGAAAGATCAAACCAAAACTGGCGTGTTCGTCTCATCGAGACCTACAAATCGCATGCTCACAACTCTGACCTAAACCCAACAGGAAGTGAGCTATTTCCCTTTCAAATTAAGATTTCGCCTCAAAAATGCTCTTTTTAAAAATTCCTTAAAAAATCAACTCCTCCTACACCATTTATCGTATCGGCTTCAAACTCACACACATGACAGATCATCTCGTCCTAATCAGATATTCTGTATAACTTTGTCATTACTAGAATGGTTTGGATTTTATCGCGTCTTCCAGGTGATGTCATACAAAACCTCCTGACGATTTTTTGTGCCACCTAGACATACTAAAATGCCCACTGCGACTGGTAGGAATCCCATAGAAAGACCAAACCAAAACTGGCTCGTTCGTCTCATCAAGACCTACAAATCACATGCTGTAACCACTGACCTAAATCCAACAGGAAGTGCGCTATTGCCCTTTCAAAGTAAGATGTCGTTTTTTACAAATTCTCTCTCTCAAAAAATATTTCCTCCTACACCATTTATCCTATCGGTTTCAAACGCGCACACATGACAGACCAAGCCCTGCTTAACAATTCCTCTGAACAACTTTGTCATTACTCGCACAGTTTGGATTTTATGCTGTGTTTAAAGTGACATGTCACAAAACCTCTTGACAATTTTTGTGCCACATAGACACAGTAAAATGGCTGCTGCGGCCCGTACGAATGCTGTAGAAAGATCAAATGAAAACTGGCTTCTTCATTTCCTCGAGACCTACAAATCATCCATTTACACCACTGACCTAAATCCAACAGGAAATGAGCTAGTGCCTCTGAAAGGTGACATGTCACAAAACCTCTTGACAATTTTTGCACCACCTAGACACACCAAAATGGCTGCTGTGGCCCGCATGAATGGTGTAGACAGATTAAATCAAAACTGGCTTCTTTGTCACATCAAGATCTACAAATCACTCATTGACACCAATAACCTAACTCCAACAGGAAATGAGCTAGTGCCTCTGAAGTAACATGAGCAAATGTGTCAGCTGTGAGCTAGACATCATAAACGTGCGTCCAAGATTGCATTTTTTATTTTACAAACATGAAGCCTATATCTATTCATTCAGAACGAGTGTATCTCTCTTGTGGTATGTTCAGATTGATGATTGGACCTACGGTTTGGGACTGAAAGGGAGAAGTTGAAAGCCACCTCCATCTGCCTGCTCTTCAACTTGTCTCTCTCTGTCAGTGGTGGACTTAGGATGTTTGTAGGTCAGGGAAAAGGAAAAAAGGGCACCTACTGCATGACAGGGGGGGCCATTGATGTGGAAAAAAATCAGTTTACCCCCTAAACCTGCTCAAAAACTCACCAACATTGGCACACATGTCAGGACTGGTGAAAAATTTTCGAAAATGAAATAATTAATCCTCAAAGTTCCAAAATGGGCTGTCTAGCGCCACCTAGACACACTAAAATGGCCGCTGCGGCTTGTAGGAATGACGTAGAACGATCAAACAAAAACTGTCTTGTTCATCTCATCAAGATCTACAAATAACGCACTTGCACCCCTGACCTAAACCCAGCAGGAAGTGAGCTATTTGCCCTTTCAAAGTAAGATTTCGCTTCAAAAATGCTCTTTCTCCAAAATCCTTAAAAAAACAAATCCTCCTACACCATTTATCGTATTGGCTTCAAAGTCGCAACCCTGACAGATCAACCCCCGGGGAACAAATCGTCTGTACAACTTTTTCATTACTCGAATGGTTTGGATTTTATGGCCTCTCAAAGGTGACATGTTACAAAACCTCATGACGATTTTTGTGCCACCTAGACACACTAAAATGCCCGCTGCGACCGGTAGGAATCCCGTAGAAAGACCAAACCAAAACTGGCTCATTCGTGTCATTAAGACCTACAAATCATGTGCTGTAACTACTGACCTAAATCCAACAGGAAGTGCACTATTGCCCTTTCAAAGTAAGATGTCATTTTTCACAAATTCTCTCTCTTAAAAAATATTTCCTCCTACACCATTTATCCTAACTGCTTCAAACTCGCACACATGACAGCTCTACCTCTGGTGAACATTACTTGTGAAGGACTTTGTCATTACTGTAACGGTTTGGATTTTAGAAGCGTTCTAAGGTGCAGGACACAAATCCTCATGATGATCTCTGTAAGAAAAGATGAGGGCTAACACATCGTAAACTTGTGACTAAGGTCACATTTTTGAGTCCATAGACATTAAAGCTGTATATTTCTGCATTCAGAACAAGTTTATCTATCTGGTGATGCCTTCAGATTGAAGATCGGACCTATGGTTTGGGAACTGGAAGGACTAGTTCGAGAAAATTTAAAGTGCTTGGGCTCACACCTCTCAGTCAGCTGCAGGCTGACTGAGAGGTGTGTAGTCACACACACCTGACAGGATAACATTGACCAAACAGACCAGCTCATGTGTCTCATTCCTACAATTTCCTAAATAAATGCCTGATAGCAAATACATGTAAATACAAGATCTCCAGGTCAAACTCTTTTGCCTCATTAAGAATTGGAATCAAATCTGTAGCTACAACTGTGCTGCAGCACTCTCCCATCATGACTGTTACATTAAAAAAATAACATTAGTTTATTAACCCTTTACAGGCTGGTTTTCTTCAAAAGTGAAGTAATTTGGGTTTACAAGAGGCTGGAGGGATATTTTTGAATTCTTATATCTGTCGAGGTCAGTCAGTTTTCATGCAGAATATTAGTTCATATGCATTTTTACTTATTGTACAGTGTAAGATTAAAGTAAAAGACTCACTGAGTCCCCTATTCAATTCCATGTGTCTGAAACAGTTACTGAGAAAGTTAATTAAAAAATTTCCCTCCAGCCTCTTGTAAACTTAAGTTATTTAACTTTTGGGGTGTTCTTTTTTGTAAAAAAAAATTGAGTGATACATCACAGAAACTGGCCTGTAAAGGGTGAATTAACTATTTAACTAACTATTTTTTTTTAAATTTAACAGTCATGGTGTTGAATAACATAACAAAAATATAATAATCTTAAAATATAAAACCATTCAAAAGTTATATCTTCAGCCATAAGAACACAATGAGTCCTTAACGGTGAAAACTATATTTTGTTTTCAATCTAACACTACAACAAGTAAAAATGCATAAAAACTGATATTTCCCAGAAACATTGCCTGAGCTCAGACGGTTGTAATCATTTAAAAAAATCCCTCTCTAACTAGAGAATATTTAATTTTTGGGCTGTTTTTTTTTTTTGTATAAAAATGAGTGGTACATCACAGAAACCGGCCTGTAAAGGGTCAATTAACTAATTTTGTTTTTGTAATGTAACAGTCATGGTGGGAGAGAAGTTAAATAACATAACCAAAAAAGAAAAATCTTAAAATATGAAGCCATTAAAAAGTTACACCTTCAGCCATCATGAGGATGCAATGAGTCCTTAACTGGGTGAAAGTTATTGTTTTTTTCAATCTATACAGCCATACAGCCACAGCCCCCACACATCCATATCAACACTAACATAGCATTTATTTCATTTTCTTTGCAATAATGGCATGCAAACCTCAATAATGGAAAAGTAGGAGAAAAATACAGGTAATTTTACTGCATATTATTTAGTGTGTGTTTGCTCTACTGGGGAAGCAGGAGAAAATAGAAATACTTCTACTGTTATTATACTCTCTCTCGCTCTCGCTCTCTCTCTCTCTCTCTCTCTCTCTCTCTCTCTCTCTCTCTCTCTCTCTCTCTCTCTCACGTGTCCTGTTACTGCATGTCAGTAACTCGGCCTCTTCTCCAGAGCCTGTGTGCTCCACTGTCTCGCAGATTAACTTCTATCACAGCGGTGCCTAGTGTGAGGTTGTGCTGCTGCTGTGGTGTCAGATGCCTCCTGCTGATTTTGTTATCATTAGTCATTAGTCAACTCATCTTGAAGTGCCTGGGCTGTCACCTAACTACATGGTCATTAATTAGCATAACAATGGCTTCACTCTGACAGACACAAGCCTGTGTGTGTGTGTTTTTGTCTGTCTGTGTACATGTGTGTGTGTGTGTGTGTGTCTGTCTGTCTGTGTGTGTCATACTTCTACTGATATTATACTCATATGATTATTGTCACATATGTATACTATCAGATATTAAAATATACTTTCAACATCTTTCAACATATTGTACCACAATAGCCAAAATTATAATTATAATATTATTACTTCCATTAATGTTGTTGTAAGCTATTAAAATTACCGTCTGTCCTGCATCTCACTCTGTCTCCCCTTCTGTCTCATTGGGTCCTGAGGACAGAGGGATGTTGGATGCTGTTGCATCCTGTCCAGACTAGAGGCTACAGGTGTGTGTGCACATGTGAGTAAAAGCTGTCTTCTTATTGGCTACCAGCTGCAGAGCAGTGCATTGGTGGGTCGCAGCTGCTTTAATGTCAAATCCAGCTGCTGCACAACACCTCTCTCTCTCTGTCTCTTCATCCGGCCCATATCAGGAAGTTTCCAGAGAGACTCTCGCTGGACGTCATAAGAGGGAGTCCCAAGCCCCAAGCGTGTGTGTGTGTGTGTGTGTGTGTGAGAGAGTGTGTGTTTCTGCATACGTGTATAAAGTGTATGCATGCCGGTTTGTGTGTGTATGTGTGTTTTTCTGTCATAATCACCTCACACACTCTCCGGGCTGCAGCTGCACCTGTAATTCGTCCATCACCTTCAATTTAAAGACAGACCTCTTCTGGCAGCCCTATTGGAGCACCTCACCTCCTGAGCAGCTGACTGGTTGGATGCTGTTGTCGGTTCTCTGGGACCGCGATCAAACATTCTGTGGCGTGTCTTTGAGCCTTTGAGTACATTGGACTGCGCAGGAATAAAATAAGACAGAATCAGACCTTGTTGGTTTCCATGGTTATACATGCAAGTCTTTAACTCATTTTCTCAGTTTGTTGCAAAGATCCTTTTCCTGTCCAACTCCGCAGATTATGGGCCCTATTTAGATGGTCTAAAACGCAAAGCGCCAGGCGTGCGGCGCATGGGCGTGTCCCAGTCACTTGCTAGTTAGACAGCGCGTTTTCAGACTGTGCGCCATGGCGGAGAGTCTAAAAGGGTTGGACTTACTCTGTAAATTAGCCATGGGTGTGTTTTGGGCGTACCATTCGATAAGCCAATCAGAGTGTCACCTGTCATTCCTTTTAAAAGGGGCGTGATTGGAGCACACGGCGGAGAGCTAGTTACACTGAAAAAAATTTGGAGTGACATTTACTTAAAAAAAGCTAGGCAACATTTTCCACACAGAAAGTCCTTGTAATTTTTACTCAGGATAATTTTAAGTAGCATTTACTTCCTAGTAACACTTTTTTTTTTTTTACAAAAAATACTCAAGTAAACCTCACAAGCAATGTCCACAAGAAGTACTCACCTATTGATAGTAAATTGTACTCAATTACCATTGCATCTAATTGCAAAATCCAGTTAAATATTCTTGGTGTTTCTTAGTCTTATTTAGCTGGGATCTTGATTTTCCTGTGCCACGTTCGGATGGATGACAATGATCTTCATGATGTGTTGATTGCAGTCCTCTTTCACTGCTTCTTGGCTCACATCCTATGAAAACACATATAGCCACAATTAGAAATCAGTGGCTGAAACTAGATTTCAAATACAGTTTGTGAAAGGGAGGTTGAATGACATTTAACAGTTAAAAATGCCTGGATTGTTGAGGAGGGTGTATCTGCCCCAAGACTGCAGATGCAGACCTGCAGTTCTGGACGCACAGTTCTAGACGCCTTGATTTTCACGTGGGACAAGACTACGGCCAGACGACCAGAGGTGAGAGTGTGGACCAAGGCTGCGCACCTGACACATTTTTCAGCTTGTACGGTTTGTGTTCACACGTTTGTTTTCACCCTGGTCCAAACACCACACTACTGGCAGAGTGACGTGTTTCCATGCTGACTGACAAAACTATTGTTAGAAGAGAGACTTTTTTAGCTTCATCAGAATCACACTGATCCCTGGAGCGAAATTCTATAGTGTCATGCTTCATCAACACTTAAATCTTGGTATTTTTATGCGAGTGTAATAAAACTTTAAAATTGTAACTTGTTTCAAAAAGTGATATTTGTGTGAGACGCTGATTTAGTTGTAGTTTTACAGCTGTCCAGTATGGCACACTGTCGTGAAAAAGAAGGCATCTAGAACTGCAGGTCGGTCTGAATCTGCAGTCTCCGGGTCTGCAGATACATACTATTGGGGATTGTTTGAGGTTAGTGTAAAGAAATGAATGAAAATATAAATAAACCACAGTGAACCACAATTCAGTGTAGAGGACCATGAGATAAGCCATGTGGCTTTGATCTTCAAAACAAATTCATAAGAAAAATTCTGAGAAAAATGTCAGATGCAGTATCAGTCAAAAACAGGACACACTGCACTGCCATTAATATTGTATTATATTGTAATTTTGTATTCGTATTTGCTATGTTGTTGCCTTTGGCCCAGGTCATCATTGTAAATGAGAACTAGTTCTGAATTGATTTACCTGGTTAAATAAAGGTTAATAATCGCCAGTTCATGTTTATGCCCATATTTATTATCAGAATAAACAAGTTTTACCCCGAAAGATAACATCAGAAGTGAATATCAGATTATAAGGCCAGACGACCTCTTAATGTGGTCATCCAAAAATCATAAAATTTACCTGGTAGTCTTTGATCATCTCCTCTACAGACTCTCCAAGGAACTCAACCAAGCAACGGATGATGATGTCTCTTCTGCCTTTGACATGTTGCTGTTAAAAAAAGATAAGAAAATTTATTACAGAGAACAATACATAACAGCACATACAAATGTAAACAGAGAGTTACCTTCAGGGAATGTAAGCTTGCTACGTGGGCAAGAGTATGAGAAGTGTGCAACTTAAAATGTATTTATTAATGGTGTCTGTTGAGACAATGTGCTCCACCAAGGGCTCGATCGTAGCTGCAGGGTCTCTGTCAACATGGGAATCAAACCCACGGCCTTAAGCTCAAGAGTCACTCATTGTAAAGACAGAATTACTCAAATACATGATAATTTCTCTCTAAACATTAAGGGGATGTCAAAGTGTTGCATGTGTGTTGAACTTTGACATTAAAGTGGGTGATAAACAAACCTAAGTTATGTCCCTCAGGGTTGCTGTTGTGACAGCCAGTATCAAACTGGAGCCCCTTCTGATTGTCTCTGTCTGAAAATTTAGTATTGGAATCTAGGAGCAGCAGGAACGGATCTGGCCGCACTCAAAGACTCACATTGAAAATTATGTAAATGTCTCTGCTTTTTTGAGCACATATTATGAGAGAGGACAAGTTTGTCTGCATTTCTGGGAGAAATCATGCAATAAATTGTGGCCACAGTGATGAGATAAAGAGAAAAGTTTGAGGCCAACAGAATAGAATAGGACCAGTACAACAAAATTAAAAATGCAGTCCTGTCAGTGCATCCAAATAAATAAACACTGATCAAAATAAAACATCAGCAACACATTCTCAGTGTGTATGATGTCAACATTAGATGATGCAATTAAATTAATTAAAACATTTACCTCACTCAGTGAGTCCAACATTGGTCTAATCTTCGTTCCTGCAATCCCGCCCTTCTTCCTAAATATCTCCACGAGTTTGGTGGTGTGCCTGTCCAGTTTGGACAAAAAGGTTCGCTCCAGATGAATTGTGGTTATTCTTTTGAACTCTTCTTTGATCTGAAACGAGAGATATAAACACAAAATCATATCAAGATGACTCAATGGACCCCAATTACACTTAGTTGTTGCATGAACAAGTCCCCATCAGAAAAACCAAATGTAGTGTGATATACAGTAACTGAAAGAAAGAACTGGAGTTACCTGAGTTTCACTGAACAGAGAAGGCCATCGTTCCATGAGGTCTTGAACTGTGGGGCAGTGATTTACAACCTCTATTCTTCGGACCGCGAAAGACTTCTCCATTTTCTCATTAATTATCTTCCCATTGTTCTTCTTCTTTATTTCCTTGAGCAAATCTAGTCTCTCCTTCTCTAAAGTTTCCTCTGTCTCACCTAATGGCAGTGGTGGCAGGTAGTTCACTTCAGCTTTCTTCGGCCTTTTGATGCCTTTAGATGAACCCTCTTCATTGGAGCATCGTCTCTTCAGTGTGTTAACCTCCAGTTCTGGAATAGCTAGCTGGCGGCCTCTTAACTTTGCCCGGTAATTGCCCATTTTATACTTGATCCTCTGTTGCCAGCCATATAAGCCATTAAAAGACCCTGGCTCTTTGAGGCACGGGTACTTTTCTACCAAGGCTTCAGCTACAGCTAAAATCTGGACACCAGTTGGGTATGCTGTGAAGCAAAATATTTTCTCTGATAGCTTGTCAAGTATGCTACTTGTTACTCTCGGGTTGATCAACAGTGTGCCTTCCTTTTCATAAGCCTGGTTTCCAGCTTCCAGTACAAGGTCTACGTCATAAGAAAAAGGTGGTATTTCAAACTTAGTTGGCCATGGCTTAGACCTGTAGGATGTTCCACTTTCATCTTGGTGGGAAAGCAGGATTGTGTCCTGAGATCCAGATGAGTGGCAAGAGCTTGCATCAGAAGACTGTGGTACTAGGGATTCTATGTCTGACAAGTCCACAGGATTGAGAGTTAAGACTACTAGTTCAGTCATTACAAGTTTGAGGGTAGCCTTATCTTGTACTTCCTCAATTGAGGTCAAAGTGAAAAACTGACCATCAAAATCCATGTCCTGATACATTACAGTGAATGATCCTGTAATGCGAAATGTCTCTTGAATAACATCAGTGAGGTCCTGAATTGTGCCCGGGATGCCTGAAGGCAGAACTAGTTTGCGGATGTCATCCTCGCCAAAGATGATCCGCAGCTTCACTGGGGTTGCCATCTCAACAGGAAGAAAGTGCTTCAAAAAACTGAGAAAAAAAGACACAGAGACATTAATTGGTACAAGACCATTCTCTACTCATGTCTTACTTAAAAGGAGAGGCAAATGTGGTGCTTCAAAGTTGTCAGTCGTCTTCCAGCAAGAGTATATGCAGCCAAGGGATAAAAATCTTTAAGCTCTCTTTGCTCAAGTAACTGCACACTGGCTGTGTTCTCCAGCTTGTAACTCCTGAGGTGTTCGTTGTACCATGTGTTTTGTTGTCTCACAAAAAAAGTCAGTTTGTCACAAATCACCATTATCTGCAACACTTCAGAAAAATCAGGCAATCCTGCAGTGGAGCCACAACACAATAACATTCCCACTGCATAGTTGGTGCCTAAAAAGAACACATTATTCGCAACGTGCACAGCTGTAACAGATGGGAATCTGCATTTCACCAGGTCTTTTAGATCATCCTTAAGTACATCTAAAGAGACCTCTGTAGTTTTTGTGACTGCAAGTGATGGTTTGACAGCATGTGATTGATGGTACGCAACCATGAGCTGGTGCTTATTTGCAAGGGACAGCAAGATATTCCTGAAACAACCAGTGTGCCTGACGATTCTCTTAAAAAAGCTGTGTTTGGCCTCAAATCTCATTGTCCAAAGGGCGGCAACAGGGCCAAATTCCCGAATGAGCTGAGGATAGTGTTCCAGGAAATGGTGCTTGGGTTTGAGTGTCTCTTGGGGAAAAACATCAAGGAATCTGCTTCGGTGTTCTGCAATCATACTGTCAAGATAGCAGATGCTTTCTTCTGTGTGGACTGGAGACATGACAAGGTCCACAATGTCTTTCAATGTCATTAACATCTGCCATACAGGCTCATGTTCAGGTACTTTTAAACCTATTATCAGAGGCAGCAGTCGCAATAAGCACCAATTTTCATGTGCATTTCCGCCCACTGATTTTCGAGTGCTAAAGTTAGCAGGAATGAGATGAGGGCGATTGGTTTTATCACTCCACTTATATGGGAAATCACGAATGGCATTATTGAGTTCCATGAGAGAAAAGTATTTTTTCGTGATCAGGATATCAAATGACAAAGCCAGTTCCACAGGAACAATGCCCTCCAGAGTGTCATGTAAAACATCTGGAGGGTAACCAGATGTCACATGAAAATGTTTAAGTTTTTCTGACAATGCACACTGTTTTTTCACACTATAGCAAGGTGTGTGACTTGGACTAGACACAGCTGTCTGCACATGCAGTGCATGTTGATCTTTAGTTCTTTGTTGAAAAGACCCGGATCTCACTTCACTGGACTGAAACGTTGATCGCTCCCCAACACAAAACCGGCAGACGTAAGATCCTGTGAAGCTCTCGACAAATCCTGCCACAGAGTGGGCCCCCAAATTATCTGCCACCACACTGACCACAGTTCCTTTAATGGCTTTGCCTAACTCTGGAATAAAGAGACCATCTTCCTCCAAGCTTTGAATATCTGCTAAGAGTGGCTCTAAAACTCTGTGGAATCCAAACTGCTTGGTGTCTTCAGCCTTACACAGAATTGCCAGATAGATAGATGCCAATGTGGACCGCAAGTGAACTGGAATGTTTCCCAACACCCAATATACAGCGGTGACTTTGTGTTTTTTTTCGTGATGTCCCAAGAGGATTGCATACCTCAAAGTCATCGATGTAGAGTATTAGACTGACTCTGTCCTCTTTCACAGAAAAAAAAATCATTTTTCTGATAGTGAGATCCATCACGAAATGTCTGGTACTTATTTTCAGAATTTTTTCCACATTCAAATGTCTTTTCTTGAAAAGTCTTGCTTAGGACCTGCAACAAGGAGGGCAATATTGGGACATATTGGAAGGTTTTGCCCTCCTTTTTGTCAAGTATGTGTTCTTCGGGTTCAACAACTGAGAAATGTTTTTTCAAGAATTCTCTCCTCTTGTACTGTGTTGTGAAAGGCCCATCCGTCCCCAAGGTAGTACTTATAGGGTGTGACTCACACAGATTTTTTACCAAATCTGAAACAACAGCTGGATCCAGATCACACTTATGGTTTCTCAAGGTGGATACAACCACATCTTTTAAGAGTGGACCAGATGCACATGCGGATATAAACTGAAGTTCATCTACTATTTCATCAATGCATTTGTTTGGGACATTGAAAGTACTCTCCAACTTCAAAAAGAGATGACCAAACCTCTCTTTTATACCTTGGGTCAACTCCTGTGGTTCCCCACCCAAAAGCTCTGAGCCTTCTTCCACATAGGTCTCATCCTGAGCTGAAACGGGTTCAGAGGGTTGTTTTAAGACTTCCGCTTTAAAATCATCAGGGGAGTGTGAATGGTGCTTTCTGTGTCTATGGGTAACGAATGTTGAATAAATGTTTGTGCTGAAGTTGCAGTTTTTGAAGACACATGCTACGAGTTCAAACTTTCTCAAATGGCTGCCAAGATGCTCAAAATACTGCTTCTCTGAATTAAAAAAACCAGAGGAGCACAGTAGACAAGAAAATAAAAGAGGTCCACTTTGTGTGGCGATCTGTGCATGCTGCCGAGACAAATGGGTCCGAAGGGCATTGAATGTTTTAAATGAGCAGGGGCAATCAGTGTGGAGACAAGGAACTGACTGGCTGCGACTGCCATGTCCATGCTTTAGTCTGTAGTGTTTCAACAATGCTCCCCTCTTCTCTGATTCAAATCTACAAATCTTACACACCCATCTCATGGCACCTGAAACATACAAATTCAATATATTAAAACTAAACCTGTGTTCTGTGTTCCTATTCATTATCAATTTGATCTTACCTTCTATCAGCTGTGGACTCAAAGTTGCAGAGGGATGAGCAAATGTCCTTCTAGGTTCTGTAAAGGGGAAAAAAGTGTTATCTATGTGCTTTTTAAAGTAATTTCTATTAACTCATGCCTTAGAATGCATATTGAAACTTTAAAATCTGCTACAATATTTCATACATTCCATTTTCTAATAATTTAATTGCAGAAAAAAAACAGAAAAGGTATGTCACATACTTGTAGACTCCTGCTAGTTGGGAGTCTAACCAGCAGGAGACTACTGATATATGACGACATTATTGTTACACTACAGTTCCTTAGAACAAAGTTATTGAAAAAAAAATTAAACAAAACAGGGGAAAACAGTGAAGTCAACAGATGTGCAACATCTTTCTACACATTTTTTCTGACTCTACAATGTATAAGAGGTAGTTTGTGAATACTTTAGATTCTGTTTTTAGTATTGCAAATTGTAGATGGTCCCTGAGCCCCTAACCGAAAATAATAATAATAATAATAATAAATAAATAAATAAATAAATAAATAAATAAATAAATACAAGTAAAAATAAATAAACCTCATTGCAGTGGTGTGCAGCATTCTAGGACATATGCTCAGTTCACTTTAGAAAAAAACTTCAAAACTGGAGTGGCTCAGAGCTCCTGAAACTGCCCCCAGGGATTACTTCAACACACGTGCCTAACCGGCCTCATCCTCTAGAGCAACTGTCCAACATTTTAAACATATTTATGTGGTAATTCTTCTGTGCGCAAATATCAAATCATAACTTAACCCAAATACTATTTTCTTATCTTGGAAAATGTCATTGACATTGAACGTAAGACGACTATTGATTTGACCAGCGGGGGGGGGGGGGGACTGTTTTCAGTGCTGGAGCACGGACTTACGCAAATAAGGAACGTAGAAAACGAAACGTACACAGTTTGTTAAGCTTAAGACTTACCTCCGTGGTTCCATGTCGCTGAAAATCCCAATGTGGTGACCCAGTTATCCTGGTTTATGTCCGCACATGTCGGCGGGCAGAACCATTCGACAACACACTGTGGAACGGGCCTCTGACGTCACGCTCCGAGTGCAAAGAAGGTTGCCAGGTTCACTGATACCACCCAAGTACATTTTACTTGCACATATAAACTAATAAAGTTAATGTAGTAGTTTAGTGAATATTACTTGGAATAAAGGGTAAAATTTATATGCAAAATTGAGGATACATTGTTACAAACAATCACCAAGTAACACATGACATGAAAACTGACATTTTAAAGTAAAAGCACTGAAATTATATTTTTTTGTAGAATTATATACATAATTGAAGTAATAATTACAGGGCCAAAAAATCACTTTTTCAGTGTAGATGGCGGACCTACCAACTGGAAAGAGTGAGTGTTTTACAGCTGAGGAGACGATAAATGTATTTCTATATCAACTGTCCCATCACATCTGATGTCAGGTCAAAGGGGATTGGCACCGTTTGGCACGCGTAATGGAAACCCAACCTGATTTGATTAACACAGCTGCAAAGTAATAAGTTCACATCCCTCTCAGCAAACCACAAACAGCCACAGCATCAGATAGGGAGTATATATTCAGCATCTGTCATCTTAGAAAAGTCAAAAGAAAAGAAACAGAGTGAGACTGCGAGAGAGAGAGAAAGAGAGAGCACGCGCGCACGAGAGAAAAACTGTCAACAAATTGTAAATTATTCAATTTATTTTATTTTGACACGGGAGGTGAGAGAGCCCAGCTCCCTCTCCAGCATCCTGAACCCCCCCGCCTGAAGATGCAGGAAGGGCTGGTCCCGTGGCTACACCCGGGCCCATCTGGTCTGGCTGCGCGCTGGCTGCGGAGCTGGGGTCATCCTCCTCCTCCTCCTCCTCCTCCTGACAAGATGATTTTTTACATATACATTTGTACTTGTAGGGCTATAAGTTTACGTTTTTAGTTCACAGAAGTTGGTTATTGTTGTGTTTATGTCAAAATAAAGTTTATCAAACGTTTTCACATCTTTGATTTTGTGATTTACATGCCAAAATGATCACAATTCAACTGGGAAAGACAAGTTCATTTTACAGGCTATGCATCATCAGCCCATGGAGGCCTGTTTGCAGTTGCGTATATTTGGACACTGCGAGCTTGGACCTCCTGGATTATGATGATCATTATTACTGCGATTTGATCATTCTGATTAATGACTGACCATTAAGACGTGTTTCTGATAAATATTTTAATGTGCACAATAATAACCTTTCACATTGTAATCATATTTTTATTTGTTATCTTTTGCATATGTGTGGCTGCTCCATGTGTGTCTGAGCAGAGTGCACGCGCGTTGTGCACCCGCCTAGAGACGCATATTACTAACTTGTTTAAAAGCGAAATACTGCGCCGTTGACTTTAGACCAGGTTTTTGTTGGTCACTGGCGCATTTGCTTTTTACGTCATCTAACTAGCAACGCGCCATGACTGCGCCTGACCACTCCTCATTTTTAGACCAACACACCCAGAGAAGCGCAAGTTCATTTGCTAGTTAGACGAAGAGGGCGTAGGGCATGAAAATGACAACTGTGCCTGCATCTAAATAGCAATGAAAGTTGCGACATGGATTATGCGCTCTCCGCCGTCTGCTTTAGACCATCTAAATAGGGCCCTAAAACTGTCCTCTGTCTTGCCCCAACCTGCTGTTCTTTCAAATCAGAAGAAATGTAATACAAATGATCCACCAGTGCCTATGTTGGTATTTGTGCTTACTGTGATGTCATTTCTTTGAGTACCTTCAAATGCTTCACATCCTTAAAATCTGTACAACCTGAGCTGTAAGGTTATGCAAGTCAAAAAACTATAATAATTAATAAAAGTATTGAAGGTGTGTCATAGTAAAAGTCATACAAAAATCTGACATATTATTTCATCCCATTTTACAAAATAATTTTCAATTTCAATTTTATCAATTTTATTTATTAAGCCTAATATCACAAATCACAATTTGCCTCAGAGGGCTTTACAGCATACAACATCCTTCTGTCCTTTGTACCCTCACAGCGGATAAGGAAAAACTACCCCCCAAAAAGGGGAAAAAATGGTAGAAACCTCAGGAAGAGCAACTGAGGAGGGATCCCTCTTCCAGGACAGACAGACGTGCAATAAATGTTGTACAGAACAGATCAACATAATAAATTTCCAGTATTCCATATGACAAAATGACACATAAAGAAAGACAGAGAGAGATGCAGGACAGACAGTAATGACAGTAGCTTACAACAACATGAATTTAAGTAATATTATAATTATAATTCTGGTTATTGTGGTACAATATGTTGTAAGTATATGTTATATGTAGTATAGTAATGTATGATAGTATATGTATGTGACAATAATAATCATATGTGTATAATAACAGTAGGAGTATGACTAATAATAAGTAAGCAGCAGTAGGCGGCATCAGGCAGGACCACGGAAGCAGCACAACCAAGTCACATGATCCAGGCACAGCTGCGATACGAGGTAACCTGCCAGACAGTGGAGCACAAAGGCTCCGGAGAAGAAGCCACGTTAGTGACATGCAGTAGAGCCGAGTTAGCAAGATGCAGTAACAGGACATGAATGTTAGCAAAGGCGAATAAGAGAAGGAGAGAAGGTGCTCAGTGTATTATAGGAAGTGTATAATAGGAGGACACCCAGCAGACTAGTCCTATGTCAGCCTAACTGGGGGCTGGTCCAAAACAAGCCTGAGCCAGCCCTAACTAAAAGCTTTATCAAAATGAAAGTCTTAAGTCTAGTCTTAAATGTGGATACGGTGTCTCCCTCCCGGACGGAAACAGGAAGATGATTCCACAGAAAAGTAACCCTGCATTCTCAGAGCACAGTGTTTTGGTGGGATAATAGGGCACTATGAGCTCTCTAAGATATGACGGCTCCTGACCATTTAGAGCTTTGTAAGTTAGAGAAGGATTTTAAATTCAATTCTGGATTTTACAGGGAGCCAGTGCAGAGAAGCTAAAACAAGAGAAATGTGATCTCGTTTCTTAGTTCCTGTCAGTTCACGTGCTGCCACGTTCTGGATTAGGTGGATAGTTTTCAAAGACTTATTAGCGCTACCTGATAATAGGGAATTACAGTAATCCAGCCTAGCGGTAACAAAAGCATTGACCAATTTTTCTGCATCTTTTTGGGACAGGATAGGCCTAATTTTTCCAATGTTACGCACTTGAAAAAACGCAGTTCGTGAGGTTTGTTTAAAAGGGGAGTTAAAAGACAAATCTTGATCAAATATTACTTTGAGGTTTCTTACGGTAGTGCTAGAGGCCAGAGCAATGCCATCTAGAGAAATTATATATCATCAAAATAAACACACAAAACATTGATCAAAAATGTTTTAAATGTGGAAATGTGCAAATTATTTCTTAACAAATTAAATAATTTAAACCACATACATTATTTAGTTTTTGAGATGCTTATTTTTATGAGCAAAGTGCAAAGACATGTTGATAGATTCATCATTCATTCCTCCACCGCATTTTCCCATGATATGCATCACACGTAATATAGCACAACAAAGTCTTTATGAGCATACAATGAGGTGATACAAAAGACAGAAACCTTACGTTCTGCTGCAAAAAGAATTCATCTCTAGCTCTGGTTTTTATTTGTGATTGACATATAAAGGATTATGCAAACAATGATCTCCTGCGGCCATAGTTCCTGGGGAAAATATGGCAAAATACTATGTTTGCACTACAGGTATGGAAAGGTAACATAAGGTTATGAAGTGATGACAGGGAAGACACAAGCCTTAAGACCAAAACACGCGCAGTGAGGTCCTGTAGCAGTTCTTTTTGTCAGCTCCTGTGACAACTCGACTCCTCATCATTGATGCAAAGAGAACTCTGTTGCTGTTGTGTGTGTGTGATGAAGACTGAATGAGAAGAGACTCATTGTTGAACTAAACGACTCATTGTTGAACTAAACGACCCACAATCCTGTCATAATGGCCAAAAAGATATTGCCTGGCGAGCGCTGGAGATCAGCTCCTCAGGTGAGAAATCAAGTTTTGGTTAGTGGGTGTCCACACATTTTTAACTCATCCAGAAATGGAGTAACTAAAGATCTTTAAGTAAAAAAAGTTTTAACTTTGTGTGGTTGTCTGTTGATGAGCTGCAGCGCGATGTATCCAGTGTGTGCCAATCTGATAAATATACAATGCAGTGACCTCATCTTGATATATAATCAGTAGTTTTACCATTTGATCGGATTTCAGTTCTGAGATTGAGAGAGGAAGGAGGCTAAAGAATTCCCCACAGACATTAGCTAGCCCTAGCTAACAAGTTTTGTTGGCTTGTTTTAGAAGTGGAAGAAGATGATGCGAGTAGTGTGTTTTGAGATATTCATTCCGAGTGCTTGAGCGCACTCTAGCACAAACTGGACCATTCATAAATTCAGAGCACTGTCGGAATGCACCCTTCGGTTTTCAGAGCACCAGAGCACACTCTAGGGACTCTGTCTGGGCAGAGTAAATGTGTGATTATTTTATCTGTTTGTAAATTCATGTAGAGATAGAATGCTCTGTTTCTTCGACCAACAGGGATCTCGTATTAGTGCAGAGTGTCAGATTGAATTTATGAACGCACCATGTCAAGTCACTCTCTGAGACCGCAAGTGTTACTTGAATAAGTAAACACTAACCAACAGGACCACACTGGCCGACCTGTATGCTCTCGCTCAGTGGATGGACGATTCGACAGGATTGCTGAAGGTGGGATGGCCGGCTCTGTGGTTGATTATCAATCAATCAATTTTATTTATAAAGCCCAATATCACAAATCACAATTTGCCTCACAGAACTTTACAGCATATAACATCCCTCTGTCCTTTGGACCCTCACAGCAGATAAGGAAAAACTCCCCCAAAAAAACCCTTTAATGGGGGAAAAAAAAACGGTAGATACCTCAGGAAGAGCAACTGAGGAGGGATCCCTCTTCCAGGACGGACAGACGTGCAATAGATGTCGTACAGAACAGATCAGCATAATAAATTAACAGTAATCCATATGACACAATGAGACAGAAAGAGAGACCGAGAGAGAGAGAGAGAGAGAGATGCAAGACAGACGGTAATGACAGTAGCTTACAACAACATTAATGAAAGTAATAATATTATAGTTATAGTTCTGGCTACTGTGGTACAATATGTTGAAAGTATATATTAATATCTGGCAGTATACATGTGTGACAATGATCATATGTGTATAATAACAGTAGAAGTATGACTACTGACTAATGATGGCAGCAGCAGGAGGCATCTGGCAGGACCACGACAGCAGCACAACCACACACGTCACGCTGTCCAGGCACCGCTGTGATATGAGTTAATCTGAGAAACAGTGGAGCATAAAGGCTCCAGAGAAGAAGCCGAGTTAGTGACATCCAGAATGGCCGAGTTAGCAAGATGCAGTAATAGGATACGAGAGAGAGAGAAAAGGAGAGAAGGCGCCCGGTGTATTATAGGGGGGTCCTCCGGCAGACTAGGCCTAAGTCAGCCTAACTAGGGACTGTTACAAGGCAAGCCTGAGCAAGCCCTAACTATAAGCTTTATCAAAGAGGAAAGTCTTAAGTCTAGTCTTAAATGTGGAGACGGTGTCTGCCTCCCGGACCGCAACAGGAAGATGATTCCACAGGAAAGGAGCCTGATAGCTGAAGGCTCTGGCTCCTGAGCTACTTTTGGAGACTTTAGGGACCACGAGTAACCCTGCGTTCTCAGAGCACAGTGTTCTGGTGGGATAATAAGGCACTATGAGCTCTCTAAGATATGACGGAGCTTGACCATTTAGAGCTTTATAAGTTAACAGTAGGATTTTAAATTCAATTCTGGATTTTACAGCTAAAACAGGAGAAATATGATCTTGTTTCTTAGTTCCTGTTAGTACACGTGCTGCTGCATTCTGAATTAGCTGGAGAGTTTTTAAGGACTTACTAGAGCTACCTTATAATAGAGAGTTACAGTAATCCAGCCTAGAGGTAACAAAAGCATTGACCAATTTTTCTGCATCTTTTCGGGTCAGGATAGGCCTAATTTTCGCAATATTACGCAAATGAAAAAATGCAGTCCATGAGGTTTGTTTTAAATGAGAATTAAAAGACAAATCTTGATCAAATGTTACTCCGAGGTTTCTTACAGTAGTGCTAGAGGCCAGAGCAATGCCATCTAGAGAAACTATGTCATCAGGTAAACAGTCTCTGAGTTGTTTGGGGCCAAGAACAATAACTTCAGTTTTGTCTGAATTTAACATCAGGACATTGGTGCTCATCCAGGTTTTTATGTCTTTAAGGCAGTTATGGAGTTTAGTTAATTGATTACTTTCTTCTGGCTTCATCGATAAGTACAACTGAGTATCCTCATAACAGTGGAAATTTATAGAGTGATTTCTAATGATGTTACCTAAAGGAAGCATATATAGAGTAAATAGGATTGGTCCGAACACAGAACCTTGCGGAACTCCAAAACAAACTTTAGTATGTAAGGATGATTCATTATGAACGTCAACAAACTGAAAACAATCAGATAAATAAGATTTAAACCAGCTTAGTGCAGAACCTTTTAGGCCAATTAAGTGATCTAGTCTCTGCAGTAGAATTTGATGGTCAATAGTGTCAAACGCCGCACTAAGATCTAATAAAACAAATACAGAGACGAGTCCTTTGTCTGAAGCAATCAGAAGGTCATTTGTAATTTTAACTAGTGCTGTCTTAGTGCTATGATGCACTCTAAATCCTGACTGAAATTCCTCAAATAAATTATTATCATGGAGAAAATCACACAGCTGGTCTGCGACTACTTTCTCAAGGATCTTTGACAGAAAGGGAAGATTAGATATTGGTCTATAGTTGGCTAACACCTCTGGATCCAGGGTGGGCTTTTTTAGTAGAGGTTTAATTACAGCTACCTTAAAAGACTGTGGTACATAGCCTGTTAATAAGGATATATTGATCATATCTAATATATGAGTGTTAACTAAAGGTAAGACCTCCTTAAGTAGCCTAGTTGGGATGGGGTCTAAGAGACACGTTGATGATTTAGATGAAGAAATCACTGCGGTCAATTCTTGAAGAGAAATTGGGGAGAAGCAATCTAAATATATGTTAGGTCTTACAGCTGTGTTTGAGGTTAGATAGGTACTATCTGAGGACAGGAGGTCATCAATTTTGCCTCTAATAGTTAGAATTTTGTCATTAAAAAAGCTCATAAAATCATTACTGCTAAGGGCTAAAGGAATACGAGGGTCAATAGAGCTTTGACTCTCAGTCAGCCTGGCTACAGTGCTAAAAAGAAACCTGGGGTTATTCTTGTTTTCTTCTATTAATGCTGAGTAATAGTTTGCTCTGGCATTGCGGAGGCCCCTCTTATAAGTTTTGAGACTGTCTGCCCAGATTAAATGAGATTCTTCCAGTTTGGTTAATTGCCAATTCCTTTCAAATTTTTGCGATATTTGTTTTAACTTATGGGTTTGAGAGTTATACCAAGGAGTGAACTTTCTTTGCTTTGTTAACTTCTTTTTAAGAGGAGCTACAGAGTCGAGTGTTGTTCGCAGTGAGCCTACGGCGCTATCGACAAAATGATCAATTCGGGAGAGGTTAAAGTTGGTACAGGAAACCTCTGTTACTGAAGGACTTGGTATTGAATTTAACGACGGAGTAATCATTTCATCCAGATTACTGTGCCAATCTTACAAAGGAGGATGACACTTGAACAGTTTCCTCCAGTCTGTTTTGCTATCAAAGTTAGATGGAGCGAAGTTTACCACAGTTCATTTATATAAACTACCCGCATTGTTTTGATACAAAGCAGGTCGAAAATTGACAAAGTATACCTTTAAGCTATGAGTAGAGGAAACGTCAACTAGCCTCTAGGCTACTTTATGCAATGAAAAAGTGCTGAAGCTAATAATGGGTTACTAGCAAAAAACAACTGTTTTGTCTGTGAACCTTGACAGTTATTTTTAAGCTGAATTTTATATTTTTGTTAAATGATCTTGTTATTGATTCATGTTTAATAGCTGTTAGGAAAAGCTTGCCTTCAGGGCCTTAAGCCAGATAGACCTGAGGTTTTATGACAAAGATGATGGTTTGGGTTCAAATGAAAAGATTTATTCCAGAAAGCAAGAAGCCACACATTTTCATGGACAAAAATTTCTAAACTTTTCCATGACTTTTCAGGGACTCCTAATAAAGAACTTTTTTTCTTGCCCCACTTGCCCGGTATTTTTCAAGCAGATTCAAACTCTATCCAAATAGAATTTTAGCTAGCCAACAAACAGGAATGGAACCTACGGAGAAAATGATGAATCATATGTGATGGTAAACAAAACACTGTAACACATCCATGCATATTAGAGCTACATTACGTCGACAGCTACAGAAATGAATTTGCTGTTATTGTACATTATGTGGAAGGTTATCAACAGAAAAATACTGTAACAGTTTAATTAAGAACAACAAAATTCCATTACTTTTCCAATGCTTTTACAATTCCCCCCCTCCCCCCTCTGCTCCACCAATCTCCAGCCTGCACACTGACTGACAGCGTAGCCGGTAAACAGAGCTCAGCTGTTTATTTAGCCTAGCAATATCTCCGGACTATAGTAGCTGCAATGGACGACTTTGAACGCGATTTTGAAGAGTTTCTTGTAGCTGACACAGACCCAGAGCCATACCTGTTTGAGCCGGAGCATACAGATGAGGAACTCCATGTGTTTGATGCTGAGCGGGCGAGAAGAGAGGCTGAATGCACAGAATGGGATTCGGTGCTACTGCTGCCATCGCTGGGGAGATATATCATCAGCAGGAAAAGCGCTGCAGAGAGTGCATCACAAGGAGCGAAGTTGCGTCTTCTTTTCCTCGCAGATGACGGTTCGGGTTCATTCTCTCCTGTTGCGTGGTAAGTATGGTCCATTCGCAAACTTTATAACTAAAAAAACGGTAACACTTTACAATAAGGTACACGAAATTAGAGTAGTTATTGAGGAACGAATGAGGAACTAATGAGTAGTTACTGAGGAACTACGGTACACAAAATTAGAGTAGTTACTGAGGAACTAATGAGGAACGAATGAGGAACTAATGAGGAACGAATGAGGAACTAAGTATTAGTTAATGGTCAGTTCCTCAGTAACTCATGATCAAATTTCAGAGGAGCAGTTACTGAGGAACTAATGAGGAACTATTGAGTAGTTACTGAGGAACTAAGGTACACAAAATTAGAGTAGTTACTGAGGAACGAATGAGGAACTAATGAGGAACGAATGAGGAACTAATGATGAACTAACTATTAGTTAATGGTCAGTTCTTCATTAACTCATGATCAAATTTCATAGAGGGGTTAATCACGACTTACTAATGAGTGAACTAGTTACTTCATCAGTGCAGAATCATTACTCAATAACCTGTCCATTAGTTAACCTTTTTATGTCCTAAAGTAAAGTGACACATAATGAGTCGTCTTCCATTACATTATCATCATCTTTACAATTAGTTCCTTAACAAAAATACTCAGACAGCAGGATTCTTGAGAAGAGTTTTATTCATTATTTTCAGACCACATACACATTAATATGACCATCCATGTTATTCTGTACGATGATGCCTTAGAAATAAATATGATAGTGTGTCACATTTTAGGTAGGCTAAGCTTAAAGAATTTATCATGGGGGCTGTGTGTAAAGTACTGTATACTGATCACACCGTTGTTCAAAGTACAGTTGTTTGAGGTGCACAAAATTTAAAGTAGTTACTATGAAACAAATTTGGAATGAATGAGGAACTAACTATTAGTTAATGGTCAGTTCTTCAGTAACTCCTGATCAAATTTCAGTAGTTACTGAGGAACTAATGAGGAACTAACTATTACTTAATCATTACCAACCCTTTTTGTGTACCCTAAAGTAAAGTGAGACGGTAATGATAATGGTAATGATTACTGAATCATTACCTACTCATTAGTTACTCTTTTTGTGTACCCTAAAGTAAAGTGAGACATCAAAATGAGTAGGTAATGATTCAGTACTCATTACCTACTCATTTTGATGTCTCACTTTAAAATGAGTTGGTAATGAGTACTGAATCATTACCTACTCATTAGTTACTCTTTTTGTGTACCCCAAAGTAAAGTGAGACATCAAAATGAGTAGGTAATGATTACTGAATCATTACCTACTCATTAGTTACTCTTTTTGTGTACCCTAAAGTAAAGTAAATGATTACTGAATCATTATCTAATCATTAGTTACTCTTTTTGTGTACCCTAAAGTAAAGTGAGACATCAAACTGAGTAGGTAATGATTCATTACCTACTCATTTTGATGTCTCACTTTAAAATGAGTTGGTAATGAGTACTGAATCATTACCTACTCATTAGTTACTCTTTTTGTGTACCCCAAAGTAAAGTGAGACATCAAAATGAGTAGGTAATGATTACTGAATCATTACCTACTCATTAGTTACTCTTTTTGTGTACCCTAAAGTAAAGTAAATGATTACTGAATCATTACCTAATCATTAGTTACTCTTTTTGTGTACCCTAAAGTAAAGTGAGACATCAAAATGAGTAGGTAATGAGTACTGAATCATTAGCTACTCATTAGTTACTCTTTTTATGTAGCCTACCCTAAAGTAAAGTGAGACATCAAAATGAGTAGGTAGTGATTCAGTACTCATTACCTACTCATTAGTTACTCTTTTTGTGTAGCCTACCCTAAAGTGAGACATCAAAATGAGTAGGTAGTGATTCAGTACTCATTACCTACTCATTAGTTACTCTTTTTGTGTAGCCTACCCTAAAGTAAAGTGAGACATCAAAATGAGTAGGTAGTGATTCAGTACTCATTACCTACTCATTAGTTACTCTTTTTGTGTAGCCTACCCTAAAGTGAGACATCAAAATGAGTAGGTAGTGATTCAGTACTCATTACCTACTCATTAGTTACTCTTTTTGTGTAGCCTACCCTAAAGTAAAGTGAGACATCAAAATGAGTAGGTAGTGATTCAGTACTCATTACCTACTCATTTTGATGTCTCACTTTACTTTAGGGTAGGCTACACAAAAAGAGTAACTAATGAGTAGGTAATGATTCAGTACTCATTACCTACTCATTTTGATGTCTCACTTTACTTTAGGGTACACATAAAAGGTAGGTAATGATTAAGTAACAGTTAATTCCTCATTAGTTCCTCAGTAACTACTCTTCTGAAATTTGATCAGGACTTACTGAAGAACTGACCATTAACTAATAGTTAGTTCATCATTCGTTCCAAATTTTCGGCTGATTGAGCATGTTGAGTCGGTGGCGGAGCTTGTCGGTGAGAGAGATCCCTCTGACTGGCTGTTCAGGTGTTATATCCTCTTCCCTGTAGCAAGCGAATCTGCCTGTAGTGAAACCGGGGCTAACCGGTGCTTCCTCCTCAGGTTCCACTTCACTCAGCTGCCCGACAGATACGCTGCTTCTTCCCACTTTAACCTCAATAACAAACCGGAGCTAGCTGGGAGCGGCTAGCGGAGCGTTAGCCGCAGCATGACCGGAGGGAAGCAGCCAGTTAGCCTCCGCTAGCTTCCCAGCTAAACGTTAGCCCCGGCTCTCCGTTTGGATCCAACCGGAGCACTGAGCCCTGGTTTGTTATTCAGGTTAAAGTGGGAAGAAGCAGCGGGGTTGTCGGGCAGCTGAGTGAAGTTGAAGTTGAAGTGGAGCCTGTGGAGGAAACACCGGGAGCGTCTGGATGTAATAGTCCGAGGAGGTGCTGCGGTGCTCGGCTGCACAGATAGGAAACCCCTCGGCTGACAGGATGTATCACTCTGTCACTCCGCGCTACTTTGTTGATCTCATGCATTCAACGGACTTCCGGTTTCCCTTTTTGCGTTATTTCCTTTCACGCAGGCGCAGAACGTATGTGGCCATCGGATGTAGTCTTCTTTTTTTCCCCCACAACTTTATTTAAGACAGGAAATTTACAGAATGCAGATCTTCAACATTACACATATGTCATATATCACATATGCCAGGGGGGATAAGAGTTTACAAGAAAATATTAAAAATATAAAATGTTTTCTATGTGTAAACTTACATTTGTGAATGTGAAATCTTGCCAAAAGTAAAATGAGATTAATAATAAATCTTTCAGTGGGTTTTGCCGTATTTCTGTTAAAGTCAAAAAGTCCAAACAGCACATCCCTCCAAAACAGCTTAAATTATTTTTTAATATTGTTCGCAATAAAATTACAAATATCACTCCAGAGTCTTTTGACAATGGGGCAGTGCCAAAATAAATGAGTAACAGTTTCAAGCGTTGAGTGTAGTCTTTGTGGTGTGTTCAAATGCAACTGACACAGGGTGACGTGAGGCGATGTAGACGATGCAACAGTTGGCTTTCGTTGTCGCTAGTTCTTTGATGTCGGTTTGGTGTGTCAGCACCTTGTACAGAATAACATGGATGGTCATATTAATGTGTATGTGGTCTGAAAATAATTAATTAAACTCTTCTCAAGAATCCTGCTGTCTGTGATTTTATTTGTTAATGAACTAATTGTAAAGATGATGATGAAGTAATGAAAGACTACTTATTATGTGTCACTTTACTTTAGGACATAAAAAGGTTAACTAATGGACGGGTTATTGAGTAATGATTCTGTACTGATGAAGTAACTAGTTCACTAATTATTAAGTCGTGATTAACCCCTCTGTGAAATCTGATCATGAGTTAATGAAGAACTGACCATTAACCAATAGTTAGTTCCTCATTAGTTCCTCAGTAGCTACTCCTCTGAAATTTGATCAGGGCTTACTGAAGAACTGACCATTAACTAATAGTTAGTTCCTCATTAACTACTCCTCTGAAATTTGATCAGGGCTTACTGAAGAACTGACCATTAACTAATAGTTAGTTCCTCATTAACTACTCCTCTGAAATTTGATCATGAGTTAATGAAGAACTGACCATTAACTAATAGTTAGTTCATCATTAGTTCCTCATTAGTCCCTCAGTAACTACTCTAATTTTATGTACCTTAGTTCCTCAGTAACTACTCTTTAGTTCATCATTCGTTCCTCATTCGTTCCTCAGTAACTACTCTTATTTTGTGTAGCTTAGTTCCTCAGTAACTACTCTTTCGTTCCTCATTAGTTCCTCATTCGTTCCTCATTAGTTCCTCATTAGTTCCCCAGTAACTACTCTAATTTTGTGTAGCTTAGTTCCTCAGTAACTACTCATTTGTTCCTCATTAGTTCCTCATTAGTTCATCAGTAACTACTCTAATTTTGTGTACCGTAGTTCCTCAGTAACTACTCATTAGTTCCTCATTAGTTCATCAGTAACTACTCTAATTTTGTGTACCGTAGTTCCTCAGTAACTACTCATTAGTTCCTCATTAGTTCCTCATTAGTTCCCCAGTAACTACTCTAATTTTGTGTAGCTTAGTTCCTCAGTAACTACTCATTTGTTCCTCATTAGTTCCTCATTAGTTACTCATTCGTTCCTCATTAGTTACTCATTAGTTCCTCATTAGTTCATCAGTAACTACTCTAATTTTGTGTACCTTAGTTCCTCAGTAACTACTCATTAGTTCTTCATTAGTTCCTCATTAGTTACTCATTCGTTCCTCATTAGTTCATCAGTAACTACTCTAATTTTGTGTACCGTAGTTCCTCAGTAACTACTCATTAGTTCCTCATTAGTTACTCATTAGTTACTCATTAGTTCCCCAGTAACTACTTTAATTTTGTGTACCTTATTGTAAAGTGTTACCAAAAAAACTTTTCACTACTCTCTATCGACGAACTACTAACATTCTCTGCTGTTTCCTCCTCCTTCTTCCTTCCGCTGTCTTTGTTGGTTCATTTATACACGCGAAACGTGTTCTCTGGCTGGCTGGATTGTCCGCTCGGTCTGCCGTACATACATGGGCGCGCAAGATGAAGTCCTCTCTAAAGCAAGGCCCTTGCTATATATATATATATATATATATATATATATATATATAAAAGAATAATTATAAGGCTACGAAAACCAAACGGATTTTATTTTATAGTGATTATACACTTGTATAAACATATTAATGGGTAGAATATTCAGATTCAGATTCAGATTGACAATAAATAATGCCAAATATTACACACTGGCCCTTTAAAATAAACTTCACTGCACTTAAGCAGTTACAATTATTTACATTATTCATGTGTTGTTTTTCGCTTTTATGGCCAAAAGCAGAAAAGAAAGGGGTGGCAGCTTCTTCTGAAATCTATTGTGTTAAATGATCATATGATGTTGTCTCATCTTGATCTTAGGCCCCTGAATTGAATTGAAATCATACCATAGAAGACTTTGTGATATCAGCAAATATCGATCGTTGTCCATATTATTGATATAATATCATATTGAGATTAAGCCAGTGATTCACACCTCTGCTACAAAATGAGCAGAGTATCCCTTTAAAACATGCTTTAACATATTTCATATTAATGTTTCATGTGTGAGGTTCTGCAAGGTAGTGAGCAGCTTTACAGGTGAACACACCTGCTGCTACACTCACTATAATTTAATCCTTCAAAATATAAGTATCATTTATCTGCACTGATGTGAAGTCAGACTGTGACCTCAGTGTCAGCGTTACCAAAACGATGTATTAATCTCTGTCTCTCTCATACAACTGTGTCTGCATTCAACATTAGGCTGGACGAAAAAAAAACTCTTTAGTTTCCTGCACACACACACACACACACACACACACACACACACACACCAGATGTCGGGGAATAAGGGACACTTAAAGAGCTGGTGAGTTACGTACATCCGATTTTCTCTCTCACACACACCGAGTTCAACACAGAGGCAGCCAACTGGACGGCTGAGCATGATGAGGAGAGAGAGAGAGAGAGAGAGAGAGAACTCCTCTGCATGCAGCCTCCTTCAGTCTGAACCTATTAGCTCAATAAAATCTTTCCAATAAACTTCACTCACTTTCCTTTGAATTTTAGTAAAATCTATCAAAAACATTTTCACACTATCCTGCTAAAACATACAAACAGGATGCAGTTTGTAAAAACAGGCAGAGGCTCTGTGGCCAAAAGTGTGTGGACATCCCAGTCTGGGTCTGTCTTTGCTGATTTCAGTGGTGGAAAGGAACTAAGTGTTTTACTGAAGTACAATTTTTAGGTATTGTGCACCTCACTTGAGTATTTCCATTTTCTACTATTTTAAACCTTTGCTCCACGACATTGTACTTTTTACACCACTACATTTATCTGACAGTTTTAGTTACTTTACAGATTCAAATTATTAATACTAAATATAATCAACAAATACATTATGATGTAAATTCTTAAATTACTTAGCAGTAAAGTACTTAAAATGAGCTCCACCTTCACCAGCTGCAACACTGAAGTGATGATGCATTAATGCATCAATAATTATGATACAATAATACAACATATTCTGCATACTGAGCATCTTTAATTTTGGGACTTTAAGTATATTTTAATGCCAGTGCTTTTGTACTTATTCATTGTGATGCAGAACTGTAACTTTAACACCCATAATTGTGTAGATTAAAAAGTCTGTTATTTAAAAAGATTGCCACAGATTGATAAATTTCCTTAACCTCCTAAGCCCTATGTTATGGCACATAATTAGGAGGCCTAGGTGTGCGGTTAGGGGTTAGGAAGCAGGGAGAGGCTGATGTTCCACTTATTGGGTAACTCCCCTTCCTAGGAGCTCACACACCTGAAAAGGCGGCGGTTGATTGGAGTCAAGGCTGGCTGCTGGAGACACCGACAGACTGCGACGGCACATTTCTGCAAAGGATTCCAACAGACATTCAGAAATCCGGAGACAAAATCCACCGATCCGGGAATGCCACTACACACCTCACCTGATCTGGGGTCGCGTTCAACCCCCCCATGAACTAAAATCACAACAACGCTGCTTGTGCTGGCCCAGCCTGGCCGTCGACCGGAGGGGACGCCCCAAGCGTCGGGTCGGGGTGGTCACCTACAGTAGCAGTCGGGTCTGATGAAGAGTGAGTAACCCATTTATCCCCTAGACAGCTCAGAGATCTACACACATTAGGTGAGGCATATGTTCAAGTCCAACTGCACACCACAGGGAAATAACGAAGCTTAGTTAAAGGTTACAGTTACCAGCGTTAGGAGTGTCAGGTAACGAGTCAGGCATAACGTTAGATGTCTTGTAACACGCTATGATAAGCTATTATGGCAAGGCTTAACTATACAGACCAATGAACAGTGATAACACGTCTTTGGGGTCATCAGGTGGGAACCTCCTTTCACCAGTGTTTCGTCTAGTTGGTCCCAGAGACACTCCCTTAATGCCAGCTCTCACTGCTCCCCGCACCGACCCAACAATCTCCTTTACCTTACATTACACATGGCTTTCTCAGCCCAAACAACACTGCCACCTTCAACAAACCCAGGCTCCGTTTATGTGAGCTCCAGGTAGTGACTGTGCCGATACTACCTTTCCTAGCACATTCACCATACCATATTTCACATGCTACATATCATAACTCCAATATAAGCTAAAGTTAAAGGAGATAGAGAAGATAAACACAGGTTTTCTCAGCCCAAACAGCACTGCCACCTTCAACAAACCCAGGCTCCGTTTATGCGAGTTCCAGGTAGTGACCGTGCCGATACTACCTTTCCTAGCACATTCACCATACCCTATTTCACACGCTACATATCATAACTCAAATATAAGCTAAAGATAAGGGAGATAGAAAAGATTCACAGAATCAGCATGCACACTGGATGGATCTCTCCACCTGATCTCAAGGAGTTATGTACCCTGCCTAGTAGGTCCCCCTGCTGGCCCCCAGCTGACATTATTCCTCCTCATCCAAATCCACTGACTAGATCTAGCTGCTCTATCTGACATTTCCTTCACTGTCTTCCTCAGAGTCTGTCCCCACACCCAGGAGCGAAACAGCTGATCTTGCTATGAATCCCCTACATCCCACTTTCACTGGACAAATCCTAGTTTTCCACCCTCGCTGCTCAGCTTCTGCTCCTAAGTCTGCATACCTAAGCTTTTTTCTTTCATAGGCTTCTTCCACTGAGTCTTCCCAGGGAACTGTCAGCTCAATGAAATAAACTATCCGTTGACTGAGTGACCACAACACTATGTCAGGCCTCTGATCGGTAAAAAGTATTTCCTTGGGAACAACAAGCTTTCCCCCTAAATCTACTTGCATTTCCCAATCACAAGCACATTCTAGGCAGCCACACCCTTGCCTCCTTACTAACTTATCACTTCTGTATTTCTCCCCCTCACGGACAAACTGAATTGCTAAACTCCTATTCTTAAAACCTTCTGAATTTGCCTGTCTTCATTTCCCTTCGATGCCTGCAGCGGTACCTGAACACAATGGGCATGATGGGTCCCAATTTACCCACAGTTTTAGGTTCTGGAGGGTTGGTAACACATCGTATGTAGCCCCTACCAGGAATCTAATACGATTCTCCTCCACACTCCACAGGTCCCTCCAACTAAGCTTCCTCTTCTCAACACTTTCCCAATTCAACCACTGTCCCTGCTTAGCCTGGGCCACTACCTTTGTACCCCTTAATATCTCCTCCTGTCTACGTATCTGTTCCACAACCAGCTTTCTTTTATTTTTGGGACCTGCTTTATTCCATACCGGTTACCCCCAGGCCTCTCCAGCCAAACTGAACATTACCTACAATCTGCATGTCTAAGAGCTGCCTCTGCCTCCTGAACTGCCGATCTTGGCTTCCATTTCCTCCCCTTGGTTGGATTTGGGAACCACACTCCTAACTACCATGTCCTTACTCCCAGATAACAAGAGCTCTGTCCTGACATTGGTACATTTAAATTCCTCTGTTAAACTAGATACTGGCAGCTGAAATGTCCCTTTTCCATACAATGCAACACTACTTAGACACGTAGGAGCGCCCAACCACTTCCTAATATAGGAGCTAACTGACCTTTCAATTTTCTCCACAACGGATATTGGAATTTCATAAACTGACAGTGGCCACATTAAAGGATCTCTAAGTCTTCCTAAGCTTGAAAAGTTTTTGTCAAATACAGCAAACATCTCCTCATGATCCGCTAGCTACATGTCCTCTGAATATGCTGTGAAAAAGTCCTAGCTAGTTGCTAGCGGATCGTGAGGAGATATTTGCTGTATGTGACAAAAACTTTTCAAGCTTAGGAAGACTTAGAGAGCCTTAAACCTAGGATATAGCCCACACTGCAAACACCACAACTTTAACTTTCCTGGAAGTTCTGATTTATCTATTCTATCCAGTCCTTCAGCCACATCTTTTCTAAATTTCACAACCTGTTCCTCATCATTCAACTCCACATTGTACCACCTACCTAAGCTCTTTACTGACTTTTCCCTAATTGTTGGGATTTCCTCATCATGTATGACAAACTTCCTATCACTTAACTTCCCTCTACGTATTGAGATGCTTCTAGACTTACTAGGCTTGCTCTTCATGCTGGCCCACTTGAGTAGCCTCTTAGTACATGGCAGTGTTGTGGTCAAAAACTCTCCAGCTAAATCAGAATGCAGCGGCAAGGGTACTGACAGGAACTTAATAACGAGATCATATTTCTCCTGTTTTAGCTTCTCTGCACTGGCTCCCTGTAAAATCCAGAATTGAATTTAAAATCCTACTGTTAACTTATAAAGCTCTAAATGGTCAGGCTCCGTCATATCTTAGAGAGCTCATAGTGCCATATTACCCACCAGAGCAGAATGAGAATGCAGGGTTACTCGTGGTCCCCAAAGTCTCCAAAAGTAGATCAGGAGCCAGAGCCTTCAGCTATCAGGCTCCTTTCCTGTGGAATCATCTTCCTGTTGCGGTCCGGGAGGCAGACACCGTCTCCACATTTTAGACTTAAGACTTTCCTCTTTGATAAAGCTTATAGTTAGGGCCGGCTCAGGCTTGCCTTGTACCAGCCCCTAGTTAGGCTGACTTAGGCCTAGTCTGCCGGGGGACCTCCTATAATACACCGGGCACCTTGTCTCCTTCTCTCTCTCTCTCTCTCTCTCTCATGTCCTGTTACTGCATCTTGCTAACTCGGCCGTACTGCATGTCACTAACTCGGCTTCTTCTCCGGAGCCTTTGTGCTCCACTGTCTCGCAGGTTAACTCATATCGCAGTGGTGCCTGGATAGTGTGACGTGTGTGGTTGTGCTGCTGCCGTGGTCCTGCCAGATGCCTCCCCCTGCTGCCGTTACCATTAGTCATACTTCTACTGTTATTACCGTATATTTCCAAATAGTCGCCTGGTGGCAAATAGCCGCCGGGCACCTAATAGCCGCCAGGGGTTTGACCCCATTTTGCGCATTAATCGCCGGTCCGATTAAACACCTAGACAATTATTTCCTCAGATAATTCATTGCCTCATGGCTGTCCCTCCTTGAGGGACTGTTTGCGCTTTTACACACGGGTCGGTGGTGAAGTGGTGCACATGACTCATGCTACAGATGGACGGACGGACGGACGGACAGACAGCCACGTATCTAAAACAGGTAATACATCTGGCTACATCTTTCCCACATCAAATATCCGTGATCGCCTTGACCCGCGTGCGTAAAAGCGCACACAATTCCATGTCCTCTCGCCGCGGATGCTGTGATTTGATGGCCCGGTACTCATTGTAGCCCACTCTTATAAGACCCAATAATAATAATAATAATAAGTTACTGTGGACCTATATGCCATGCCTTTTAATAAAATTACCAGAAGAGTTCGCTGAAAAACAGGTAATGTCAGCCTGAATTACTCACATGCGTCCCCGGTGAAAATCGCTGACATGCATGGGAATACAGCTTCCACAGGCTTGCCATAGCTTACTGTCAGGACTCAGGGACCAGAATTCGGGATGGCGGACCATCAGAATGGCGATATTTCGGTGTGGCGGCCTGTAACTGTTGGTTAAATGGCCCGTTCGGTTGGTATTCGGATAACTGGGGCTTTACTGGTATAATGCAATAGCACCACCCAGCGGTGAAACCTGTGTACACATGTACACGAAAAAAATGACCCACTCTAAATGTTTAGAGATTTTTGTACACGAACTCACCCCTACATTATACAGTATTTTTGCACTAAAAAACACACTGGACAGGAACTACACGCTGAAAATAACATCAACATTTTGCCACATTTAGCTTCAAACAATGTTTAAAAAAGTGTTGTGAATTTTTTAACGTCACCTTTTACCACATTTACAGCAATATTTGTTAACTTAGAAATATATTAAATAGTTAAATCTAAATATTAAATGTGGCACCTAAATGTTAAATCTAAATATTAAATCTCAATCTAAATCTAAATCTAAATATTAAATCTAAATCTACATATTAAATCTAAATCTAAATGCTAAATCTAAACGTTAAATCTAAATATTAAATCTAAATCTAAATATTAAATCTAAATCTAAATGTTAAATCTAAATGCTAAATCTAAATCTAAATGTTCTTGGTGAAACTAAATATTTAGCTAATATGCAAATTCACACTGCCGATCACCGGAAGTACCAAAATAAAAGCTCAAGATGGTCAGACTCTGTTTATAGAATCAGGGGAAATGAACACTTGAACATACATTAGCGTGACAATAACTACTTAAAATAACAAGAAACATGTTTGGAGAAATCTTATTTGATGTGTACTTTGAGTTGTTAGTGTCCCTTCGGAGGGAATCACCTTGTTGTTTACAAATACTTCCGGGTTTAGCTACAATATCTCACATTTTTCATGTCATTATATCACCGTTTAGACTAATCTGGTGTTTGTAAAGTCTATAAACACAATGATTGAACAAACATTACTATCACGTTCTGAAATTAATAACATGGTTATCGTACATTAGCGGGGATTAGCGGTGTCTGTAATGACTCATTAACTCTTAACGGTCCGTGAAAAAAATATTTTTTTTCCAGCGGATGTCTTAGTTTACAACATGATTGAGCTAACTGGAGTAGTTTCATGTCGTATCCGACAACGGGAGGCTTTTAACAGATGACATCCTGATGTTAGCTTTGCTGCTGCTGTGGCCATTGATGCTTTCTAGACATCGTGAGTTCCCAAAACTGAATAAATACCACACATTGCAACACAAAACTGCTTTGCTAGCTCAATCATGTTGTAACTAAGACATCCGCTGGAAAAAAATATTTTTTTCACGGACCGTTTAAGAGTTAATGAGTCATTACAGACACCGCTAACGGGGCTAAGAGCTAACGGTTGTTAGCTTAGCTTAGGTTGTTAGTCCCTCCGAAGGAACACTAACAATTCAAAGTACACGTCAAATAAAATTTCTCCAAACATGTTTCTTGTTATTTTAGGTAATTATTATCACGCTAATGTATGTTCAAGTGTTCATTTCCCCTGATAAGTTGGTTTTAATTCGTTATTTGATTCTATAAACACAGTCTGACTATCTCGAGCTTTTATTTTGGTACTTCCTTTGATCGGCAGTGTGAATTTGCATATTTGCTAAATATTTAGTTTCACCCAGAACATTTAGATTTAACATTTAACATTTAGATTTAGATTTAGCATTTAGATTGAACATTTAGATTTAGATTTAACATTTAGATTTATATTTAGCATTTAGATTTAACATTTAGATTTAGATTTAACATTTAGATTTAGCATTTAGATTTAGATTTAATATTTAGATTTAGCATTTAGGTTTAACATTTAGATTTAGATTTAGATTTAATATTTAGATTTAACATTTAACATTTAGGTGCCACATTTAATATTTAGATTTAACTATTTAATATATTTCTAAGTTAACAAATATTGCTGTAAATGTGGTAAAAGGTGACGTTAAAAAATTCACAACACTTTTTTAAACATTGTTTGAAGCTAAATGTGGCAAAATGTTATTTTCAGCGTGAGCCACTTTACAAACGGCACCCCATAAGGAACTGTAACCAAGTAACGGCCTGGTGCAGGTCAGTGCAAAAAAAAAATAAAAGCCTTGAGCAAATAGCCGCCTGGTTCTTTTAAATGCCTGGGGTCAAAATCGTTTTTGTGAAATAAACGCCCGGGCTACTATTTGGAAAAATACGGTATACACATATGATTATTATCACATATGTATACTATCAATTACTTTCATTAATGTTGTTGTAGGCTACTGTCATTACCATCTGTCTCTGTCTCTCTCTCTGTCTCTCTTTCTGTCTCATTGTGTCATATGGATTGCTGTTAATTTATTATGTTGATCTGTTCTGTACGACATCTATTGCATGTCTGTCCGTCCTGGAAGAGGGATCCCTCCTCAGTTGCTCTTCCAGAGGTTTCTACCGTTTTTTTCCCCCGTTGAAGGGTTTTTTTGGGGGAGTTTTTCCTTATCTGCGAGGGTCCTAAGGACAGAGGGACGTCATATGCTGTAAAGCCCTGTGAGGCAAATTGTGATTTGTGATATTGGGCTTTATAAATAAAATTGATTGATTGATTGATTGATTGATTGACCAGTGTCATGTCATCCATGTAAACCCCAACTGGTGGAAGATGCACCCAGTTCTGCCGTCTCTCCGCACCTCCTACCCACTTGGAAGCCCTGATGATTACTTCCATTGCCATAGTAAATGCTAATGGAGAAGTGGTACCCCCTGCCATAATACTTATTTCTAGCCTCTGCCAACCTGTTGTGAAACCTGCTGTGCTTAGACACAACCTAAGATCCTGAAAATATGGTTTCACTAAGTTAACAACTACCTGTGGCACTCCAAATGAGGCTATGTGGTACTGAACCAAACACATTTGCAAAATCTAAAAATATTACATGCAGGTCCCTTTTACTAAATCTTTGCTGCCTGAATCTGGTGTCAGATCATGTATTAAGCTATTCCTTCCCAAGTAGCTAGCTAATCTCTGCGCTACTACACTAAAGAAAATCTTCCCCTCTACATTCAAGAGAAAAAATCATCTGGAATTGGCTAAGAACCACGGACTCCTTCTCCTTAGGAATGAGGACACCCCCTGCCCTATGCCATGGTCTTGGGATGATTTGTTTCTCCCAAACTATTCTTAGCTGTTTCCACAAAAATTTAAGGATATCAGGTGCACTTTTATGAACCCGGTAGAGGACTCCATTAGGCCCTGGGGCCAAAGAAGCTTTTGCACGCCTGACCACCTCCTGAACTTCCTTCCACCTAGGTGGCCTGGTAGCACTTTATTTTACAGTACGCTAATTAGACGTAATAAGCCGTATTTTGTATCAAATTAGAAAAAACTACACCTAATATAATCTTTATTAGACAGTAAAATAGACAACATTGCTCTAATAAGACGTAACAATCCGTAGTTTGTACTAAATTAGGTAGAAATATGTTCGCAATTTAGTCACTAAAGAAAAACAATTATATCCTAATAAGTGCTAACAAGACATACTTTGAAATAAATTAGACAAAAACTAACACAATTATATCCCAATTAGGACTAACAAGATGTGCTTTGAAACAAATTAGACAAAAACTATTGGTAATTATATTTATTAGATATTAAACAAACACAATTATATCCTAATTAGGACTAACAAGACGTGCTTTGGAACAAATTAGCAAAAAAGCTAGAGGTAAATATATTTTATTAGATATTAAACAAACACAATTATACCCTAATAAGAGCCAACAATACGTACTTTGCAACAAATTAGACAAAAACTAGAGGTAATTATATTTTATTAGATATTAAACAAACACAGTTATACCCTAATAATAGCAAACAAGACATACTTTGCAACAAATTAAGACAAAAAAAAGAGGTAAAATATTTTATTATATATTAAACAAACACCAACAAATCCCTTGTTGCCTGGATGGCTCATTCTCTGGAGTCCCATTTGTAGGTAGTAATATATAGCGACCCTTAATCAACCTGAACTTGATCTTATTAGAGGCTAATTAGGTATAAATTACAGCAAAACCGTACTCTAAATTAAAGTCTGCACCGTTCTGCCCTATTCAACCTGAACTAGATCTTATTAGAGGCTAATCAGGTATAAACTACAACAAAACCGTACTCTAAATTAAAGTCTGCACTGTTCCGCCCTATTCAACCTGAACTAGATCTTATTAGAGGCTAATTAGATTTAAACTACAGCAAAACCGTACTCGAAATTAAAGTCTGCACCGTTCCGCCCTATTCAACCTGAACTAGATCTTATTAGAAGCTAATTAGGTATAAATTACAGCAAAACGGTACTGTACACTGAAGTGTATTATTCAAAGTTTTTAACAAATACAACAACCAATAAAAATTTCTGGGTAAGGGTTACACAGGAAGGTGCAACACCCCTTGACGCAGGGGCTCCAGGGATGAAGAGTTAATATTGCCCCCCATCCTCTTCTTGTTGTAGCATGTTTTAGGTGTTCAGCTGCATGTCTTCAGACGTTATCTGTTCCCTCTTTAAATGACTTCAGGACGGCGTCTGTAAAAGTTGGAAGACAAAAAGCGTTAGCAATGCATAAGCAATCTGTAAGCCATACACTTGAGCACACTGTCTGCATAAATATAGCTCCATTTGCTGCATAACAAAGCTAGAGAAACTACATTATACTACCTCAGTCAAATACACATCTTGAGCACTGCAACCACACACACATACTCATTTACAATACCGAACGGGGACACCTTCCGCCTTTCTGCTCCAACACTGACTGACAGCTGACTCCACTCATTCACACTCACCACTGCCCCAGGGCCACTACCATATGCTATTTACAGAGATAGCACTGGCGATCTGAACCGGTCAGTGGCGAAAAAAAGCACTTTTATACGGACGCATTTGCCCCCATTACCGTTTTAGCTTGTTTTGCGGCTCAATACTGAACCAATTTTAGAATGAGTGGTACCCATGAATCATACACACACATACACATGGGGAAATAGAGCCCAGGTTGAAAAATACCGAAGTTGTCCTTTAAAACTGGTGAAACACAATTACGGAGACCATATAGGACTTTAGTGAGGCCACTCAAAACTGAAATAAAAAGATGAATCGTCACAGCTTGATATGTAATGATGTAATTCAGTGTCAGCTACAGCCATAATTTTATATAGACTAAATTACACAGTAAGAATTCACATTTTTATAAGGGTGTCACTTTATTAGCCGTTGTGGCACAATACAGCTTCAGGGCTGGAATCATATACAGACAAAATCTACCCTAAATGTGAAATATCTTTGTGGCATACTCTATTACCTTGATGTCTGTGATTCCATCTAATCAACAGCTGTTGGACTCTGCTGCAAGACAGGTCCTATAAAAAATAAAATAAAAAAAGACAGGGGGAAGTCAGACATTTAGAGCTTTTGTGTCCTAAAGTGGGTAAAAGCATGAAATGTCACATCAGCATCACGCTTGCATAACAGATTTCATGTCACCCTAAATTGTCTGTCTACTGTTTCCATCTTGTATGCACATTTTACACCTGTGAGGTGCACCCAAGACATAACATGCATGTTGTAGACAGCTGCAGAGTAAAACGTGAGCATTTCTGTTCTGTGAAAAATGTCTCTGACTCATTTGTGGTTAAGACAGGGGTTATTCTAAAATCATTAATACCGTTTTACGGAAAAGTATTATTGAAATGCTTCTCCTAATTTGTGATGCATGGAGTTTTTTGACATACCATGACCTCTGCTGACATGGGCCTGAACAAGGTCTTGGGTCGATGGTGGTGGAAGGACAGGGAGAAGTCTCCGGGGATCACTGGGTCTTTGCTTCATGACTTTTGGGAGACCTCCTTCTGATGACACCCTCTTTTCCAGTATATGCCTCTGCAGGTTGGGAATGTAACTGTATGTCTTTGGAGTTTTTTCAGTGTACAAGGTCCATCGATTGGACCTCTTCTTGAACACTGCCCATCCTGAAAAACAGCAAAACAAATAGGCTTAGTTATTAGACTCACCTAGACTGTCCAGCTTGCTCATTGCCATCCTGGAAAAAAAAAAAGGTTATTATAAATAATGTCTTGATAATTTTTATACGAAAGACAAATTCTGGTGTCATACTGAGTATCTACAATGGTATTGACAAGTATTACTCAGAAATATAAAATTATACATTAAACTTACACAGTCTCTCCATGTGCGTTTATTTTGGCTGGACGACTCTTGTGGTAGTTGTAGTCCAGCGCAGCAAGGATGGTCCTTGCCTCATAGACAGGGGGGGAGTAAGAAAACCTCTTCAATGCATACATTAGAATATGGTTTTGAAAAGATTCCAGCTCGGATGTAGATATCTAAATGATTAAGCAGCATGAAAAAGAGAGGTTGGTTGTCACTGCCTTCATTTTTTTCATTTTAGCCTTTTGCCAAAGAAATAAATACACCCCCCCACACACACAAGCAGCAAAGGTGCAAAAGCACGGGTCAGTCTTGATCTAAGGAACATGGCGGTGACATTGACATACGATCTGAAGAGGCAAAAATCGGTGCCTGGAATTGGGCCTGGAGGCTCCCGACCTTGTCCTCAGCGTTGCTTCTCAGTTGTCCTCTGATGTCAGTTTAGTACCTTGGGTTCATCTAATTAATACTCAAAGAAACACTGGAGACAGGCAGAGTCCGATGCAATCAAGTTTAATGTGTTCACAAGCTTCAACACATAGAACTCATGAGTCAAGCCCCGGAGCAGGACTGAAAACTCGCTCTTAGTATGCTCGCATTTATGCTGGTGGAGACTGGGTAGAGTCTCCACCTCTTTTCATTAATCCTTCCACTCAAATCCAAATCTATTGGTGGCAAGCTTTTTTCCTTTTGTCCAATCATGAACAGGCCCGTTTTTAATGGTGTAATCACTTTCACTTTGGGCCTGGAGTTTCCCAAATTTTCCACCCTTACATCTGGATCTACTTTCACTTTATTTTTTAAAAAACATGTGAATTTTAGGGACTTTCTTTATGCAGTCCCTTGTGCTCTTATGCAATGTGAACCTTTAAATGTGCATCAGGTAATACAAACATTTGAATGTGTGTGTGTGTTATCATTAAACAGAACATGGTAGGTTATATGTGTGCTCTTCAGTATGTGAATACAATGTGAGCTCATAACTTTGTATTGTGAACACTTTGACATGTATAACAATGCTTTAACGCATATAGATGCATCTCAATCAGTTTTATAGGAACTTATACATAAAACATGGTTATATGGTGGTTATGTGGCTTTTGTCTCTTAATCAACTTATGCAGTATAACACTTTTACTTGATTAGGGATTAACTTTTACACTACAATCCCCCCTTTGGGGCTTCATAGTTCCATATAATATTTGAATCACAGAGGGAGAGAAAAATATATATTCCCCCCTTTGGGACTTCATAGTCCCATACCAATTAACTAAGATCCGTAAATATCACACATAAACTAACTTCGATGATTCTCTACTCAGTAATCACACTGGTTGAGCATTATGATATAGTATTCAATTATTCAGAATATAAAGCTAGCCTGATGACCTTCATTGGTTACTTTCGGTTGCATGCATGATCATTCATAAGGGGCATCCTTATACACAGGTTACAACTGACAAAATTCATTTCAGCTTTAGCCAGTATTGCTGAATGGTTGTTGTCCATCAGGCACATAAGATGTGCCCATCATCCGCAGGCGCCGATAGGAGGCCACCTGCTCCCTCAGCATTCCGACCTCCTGCTATAGGGCATCCTTAGCTTGGGTCAGCTCCTGGACTTGGTTACGCAGACTGAGTGTCTCTTTCTCAGTGAGCTTCATGTGTTCTCTCTGCAGCTTCTTGTTTTCAGCCTTTCTGATTACATAGGAGGCTTGGCGAATTCTGTGGAGTCTCTTCCGCAGTATTATGGGGTAACTGCGCATAAGTCGGCGAAAAGGTCCATGGGGGACAGGATGGAGCAGCGTGCATAGATTTTTTACCAATTCATCGTGCCTTAATTGGGTTGGCTCCCCATCAGGCAGGTTCCAGAGGTACCCTTCCACTATCTCTGGACACACCCCATATTCTTGCTCTAAGATATCACGTGTCTCTTCTGCGAGGGCCTGTACTGACAGGTGACCCTCATTTTGGTATTCCAAATTCATCTCTGAACCTGGGGCTGCAGGCGATGGGCTGGTAGGTGAATAGCTGGCCGACCGTTGGTCCTCGCTGTCTTCTGTCGCAGACGATGGATCAGGAGAGCGTAATGGCAACATGTCAGCACGGGCATTGTGCTGAAGGTTTCCCTCTTGAGGCGGCGCCTGCGCAGTGGTGGGCGTCTGAACCTCTAATGAGGCCTGCATCAGGTACTGGGAAGATTGCGGGCCTGGATTCACATTACCCCAGCTGCCTTCCTGACTGGGACCCGTCTGGACCTGGCCTCCCAGGTTAGAGGTACTGGCAAGTGGTTCTTGGCGAGTTCCACTGGGGCTGGGGACATCGGGCCCTTGCAACAAGAAGCGGAGCAGGCTTTCCAAGGGAGGTTGGGCCAGGGCTGGAGCGTAGAGTTGCGACAGGTGCAACGGCGTCATCTGATTGGAGCGTCCATGTCGTCTCATCGGGGTGCCTCCTCCAAAGGTGCAGGTAGGTGCAGAACAGCTGGCCATTGGACCGGGTAACCCTGTGTGGTGTGGTGATGGTGGAGGTAGAGAATACAGCTGAGGAAGCTGGCTCAGCCCTCCCGGCCCCTGCTGTTGGTACTGGAACACAGGCTGGCCCCCCTGGTTCTGTTGGTATGGATGCGGAGTTCTCCAGCTCTCAGCCATACTCTGTACCTATCTTAAGGTTGTAAAGGACATTTTTAGTGTACTTTCCTTAGTGACGTTATACCTTTCCCTACAGCAATGAATATGTACATGAGCCATGCAAGCAGGATTAGTTCATTTTGTTAGTGATTAAATGTTAGTATTGGTTTGGTGACAGCAAGGGTATTAAGGGCTTTAAATGATCTCCTCATAAACACCCTCAACTAGCCTAGGTTTCTGATTATATTGGACAGTTTCCAATGCCATGCCTTGTGGCATTATCTCATATCGATTTCCCTTATCTCACCCTGTGAGCTGGCCCTGATCCTTGGGAACCTTCCCCTGAGAACTACTCATATCTTCATATGACTCTGTGCTTGCTGTTGGCCATAGACCTTGGTCTATTATTACAAACTGTCCTGTGACACTTGCCATAGTCTTTTTAATCACAAGTCGCACCAGGGGAAGAACACAGCAGGATATCACCAGAAGGGCCAACACTACAAGTCCCAACAGCACTCCTATCATTCGTAAAATCTTTCCAGGGGATAATTGTCCCAGCCAATCCCAGATTGAGGAAACTCTAGTGTTCCAACCGGAGTGCTGTACATGTTGGTCTCTTAATGCACGTATGTTCTGTAAAGCCCGAGTCAAGTTGCCATCCTCCCCTGTGTGCATGGGGATGACAGTACAACAGTGTTCCCCTATCACATCACAGACCCCTTGGTCTTGAGCCAGCATCGTCTCGATAATGAGCCTGTTTTGCACCGTCATTAAAGATGTGGCATGTTGCTCACTTACTCCTTGTAGAGCTTCTATGGTCCAATTTACAAATTTTTGCTGATTATACCACAAATAATTTATCCAGCGACTATTACGTTCTATGTACTGGGCGTTCACAAAGTATCCACCAAGGGGCACGGAACCCCATCCTCTGGCCCATGATATCCAGTCCTCTGATATAGCCTGCTGCTCCTCAGGCATCCCATGCGGTACCTGGTCGTATGTAATGTATATGTTAGCATCCTTCTTCCAGGAGTGTGTCTGAGTGTCAGCCGATCTACGAGACCGTGTATGAGTACCGTTATTTAGACTGTTGTTTAGACTCATTATCATGATTTGTCCTGTTAACATTACTGGGGCACAGATTCCTGTCCAATTTGTTGGTAATACAGCTTGTACCTGGCAATCGCTCTCACATATCCAAAATATGTCTGCCAGTAGCTCGGTGCCGTTACTAAGGTCACCAATCCATACCTGGTGTGTATATTCAATTTTCAATTTTCAATTTTATTTATAAAGCCCAATATCACAAATCACAATTTGCCTCACAGGGCTTTACAGCATACGACATCCCTCTGTCCTTATGACCCTCGCAGCGGATAAGGAAAAACTCCCCAAAAAAAACCCTTTAACGGGGAAAAAAAATGGTAGAAACCTTAGGAAGAGCAACTGAGGAGGGATCCCTCTTCCAGGACGGACAGACGTGCAATAGATGTCGTACAGAACAGATCAGCATAATAAATTAACAGTAATCCGTATGACACAATGAGACATAGAGAGAGACAGAGAGAGAGATGCAGGTAATAACAGTAGCTTACAACAACATTATTGAAAGTAATAATATTATAGTTATAGTTCTGGCTACTGTGGTACAATATGTTGAAAGTATGTATTAATATCTGGCAGTATACATGTGTGACAATAGTCATATGTGTATAATAACAGTAGAAGTATGACTAATGACTAATGATGGCAGCAGCAGCAGGAGGCATCTGGCAGGACCACGGCAGCAGCACAACCACACACGTCATGCTGTCCAGGCACCGCTGCGATATGAGTTAATCTGAGAGACAGTGGAGCACAAAGGCTCCGGAGAAGAAGCCGAATTAGTGACATCCAGAATGGTCGAGTTAGCAAGATGCAGTAATAGAATACGAGAGAGAGAGAGAGAGAGAGAAGGAGAGAAGGTGCCTGGTGTATTATAGGGGGGTCCTCCGGCAGACTAGGCCTAAGTCAGCCTAACTAGGGGCTGGTACAGGGCAAGCCTGAGCCAGCCCTAACTAGCTTATAAGCTTATAAGCCTAACTAATAAGCTTTATCAAAGAGGAAAGTCTTAAGTCTAGTCTTAAATGTGGAGACGGTGTCTGCCTCCCGGACCGTAACAGGAAGATGATTCCACAGGAGAGGAGCCTGATAGCTGAAGGCTCTAGCTCCTGATCTACTTTTGGAGACTTTAGGGACCACGAGTAACCCTGCGTTCTCAGAGCGCAGTGTTCTGGTGGGATAATATGGCACTATGAGCTCACTAAGATATGACGGAGCTTGACCATTTAGAGCTTTATAAGTTAACAGTAGGATTTTAAATTCAATTCTGGATTTTACAGGGAGCCAGTGCAGAGAAGCTAAAACAGGAGAAATATGATCTTGTTTCTTAGTTCCTGTTAGTACACGTGCTGCTGCATTCTGAATTAGCTGGAGAGTTTTTAAGGACTTACTAGAGCTACCTGATAATAGAGAGTTACAGTAATCCAGCCTAGAGGTAACAAAAGCGTGGACCAATTTTTCTGCATCTTTTCGGGTCAGGATAGGCCTAATTTTCGCAATATTACGCAGATGAAAAAAATGCAGTCTGTGAGGTTTGTTTTAAATGAGAATTAAAAGATAAATCTTGATCAAATATTACTCCGAGGTTTCTTACGGTAGTGCTAGAGGCCAGAGCAATGCCATCTAGAGAAACTATGTCATCAGATAAAGAGTCTCTGAGTTGTTTGGGGCCAAGAACAATAAATTCAGTTTTGTCTGAATTTAACATCAGGAAACTGGTGCTCATCCAAGTTTTTATGTCTTTAAGGCAGTTATGGAGTTTAGTTAATTGATTACTTTCTTATGGCTTCATCGATAAATACAACTGAGTATCATCCGCATAACAATGGAAATTTATAGAGTGATTTCTAATGATGTTACCTAAAGGAAGCATATATAGAGTAAATAGGATTGGTCCGAGCACAGAACCTTGCGGAACTCCAAAACAAACTTTGGTACGTAAGGATGATTCATTATGAACGTCAACAAACTGAAAACGATCAGATAAATAAGATTTAAACCAGGTATACGTGTGGTTACGTGACATGATGACTGACTTATTTGATGCACCGCTAATGACCTGTTCACATTGAATTTGGGCTTTGGTGTTACATATCTTTTCCTGTCTCCAATGATTTCCCTGGGTTGAGCGGTTCTCATGCCTGCATTGGATCAACACCTCTGCCTCTTTGGAGGCATTGCAAGATGTAGAGTTGTCTAACGCGCCTTCTATCTCATTTCCTCTTGCTATACAAAATGGGAATACAGTATCCCGAGCCAAATGCACTACCGGTGGTACTTGTTACTCTTGTTTGATTGGGTTAGGGGCGCCCTTAAGACTTACAGGACAAATTGCAGTGTCATTAGTGTGTTTCCCTCTTCCCGCTGCCATCCACATGGTGCACCGAGCAAAACAGTGCGTGCGCAGTCCTCTATGTCTGGGAGAGGTCTGACCATGGGCAAGCCCCTCTTCCTGTGACATGCTATACATGAGCTATTAGTAACTTGTTTTGCGGAGTATTCTAGCCATTGATAGAATTTGTTGGACTTCCAAGTGGTTGTTCTAATTACCTCTACTCTCCGTGCCCTCACATCCCTTGATATTCTCCGGGGCGCTGGATCCAACAGAAGCCACTGGCGGGCTACCTTTAAAGGTACGCTGCGCCCTGTGTCTGTGTTGGTGCAACCTCTCATGTCACACATAACTCTTGCTGTCACCTTCCCTTCTGCACTACAGCGTGGTCCTATGGACCGGCCATGCAACCTAATGCCTTCTGGACCCTCCACCAATACATCGTTGTAAGCATGCGACTTATAGTAGGTTAATGAAACTGTCTCTCTGTATTGTATCTTGCCCTGCTTTGCGGCCATAGCTCCTAATGCCACTAAGCATTCGCCTACCCGTTCCTGACCTTGTCCACCCTGCCCTGCTCCTTCACTTTGTTTCACTCCTGCCAGGATGAGCAATAGGGTTAGTAATACTGCAGCTATCACTCCTACTTTAACTCCTCCTCCCATACTGTCTGGGCCTTCAGGCCTTCCCCGGCCTGGTCTACCGAGGGGCTGGTCCCTCTCTGAGGTCTGTGTCTCCTCTGTCTGTGTTGTCTGTGTCTGTGTCTGACCCCTCTGCGGCTCCAGCCTCGCCTGCTCCTGAGTTACTGCTTTCTGAACGGCCGCTTTCTGAGCTACTGCCTTCTTCTCTTTCTCCTTCCGCTTCTGCTCCCTCTGCTCTCTCTGCTCTTTCTGTGCTTGGGCCCTCATCACCGTCCCCGCTGCCATCAGATGACGACTCATGAGGTTCATCGCCAACCACTGTGGCCGGGGTGCTTCCCTCTGAGGTGCTGTCTGATGACACCCTCGCTGGCAGCGACCCACTGCTGTCACTCCGAACTCTGCCCTGGTCCCGTCTGCTCGCCAAGCGTGCTGACCTCCTGGTCCCCTGTTCCTGCGGGGAGGCATCGCCTTCCCCTTCTGAACGGCTCTCTGCTTCCCTTGGGGCGGCCTCGCCTTCCCCTTGTGGTTCTGGGGGAGCTGCTCTCTGTCTGGCTCTAGGCCAAGGTATAGGTGGCCTGTCTGGGAATTGTGGGTTAGCTCTGCAGCAGTGGTTGAGATGGAACCAAACGTCCTTACCTTCAACTTTCAAGGCAGTTGGTGTGGCTAGTACAACCTTGTATGGACCTTGCCTTCGTGGCTGGTCCCACTTTCTTTTGAACACCTTGTCGTACACCTGTTCTCCGGGACGTATTCTTTGGAGGTCTGCTGGGATATCGACCCCTCTGTCCTCAGTGGCCCCTTTCACCTGCTGGAACACAGCCCTGTGGATACGAGTCAGACTTCGTAAGTATTCAAACATTTCACCTTGCAATTGCTCCAGTGAGGGCCCTTCATAGGGACCTCTCAAATATGGTATCGGCATGGGCCGCCCGTAAGCATTTCATGTGGTGTTAGATGCGTGACTCTGCTGGCTTGTGAGTGCATAGACATTAGTGCAAGCGGTAAAGCATCCATCCAATTAAGCTTGTTTCCACTATCTGCCACTATCTTGGCTATTTTGGTTTTCAAAATACCATTCGCCCTCTCTACTGCTCCCTGTGATTGGGGATGATAAACGCAGCCAAACTTTTGTTTAATTCCCAGTTGTTTCAGCATCTCTTGTATGACGTTGGACACAAAATGGCTGCCGTTGTCTGATGATATGGTATCTGGCATCCCAAATCTTGGGAAGACTTCTTGACACAAAAATTTTGCAACTGTTCTGTGGTCTGATTTTGCCGTGGCTTTTGCCTCCACCCATCTGCTAAATCTACATATGACCACCAAGACATATCTCATTCCCTTTACTCTTGACTGTGGTCCCATGTCTATGTAGTCTAACGTGAGGTGTCTGAATGGACCATCTGGGGGTGGTATGTGCCAATGGGGCTGTAAAAGCTTTTCTAATGTTGTAGCCTGCGCAAATGTCGCATTCGCTTAGTACTCTATCTACCATGGCTGCCATAAATGGTGACCACCATACTGCTTGCAGTTTCCGTAGGATCTCCCCCCTTGCGCAATGGTCACTACCATGCGCCCAGATTATTGCATGTCTTAACAGTAAGGTTGGTAATACAAAATGACCATGAGCGTCTAACCAGACTCCATGCAGTGGACTTGGTCGCATGTTCTTTATAGCTCCTCGTTTTACCCATAGGCGTGCCTCGGCCTCATCTACTCTATCTTGAGCGGCTTTAAGTGAAGGCAGGGAGGTGAGGGATTCACAGTCTTGTATGGTCAATATAGGTGCCATTACTGCACCTATTGCTGCCTGATAAGCTGCTTCATCAGCAAGATTATTCCCTTTGGCCACCAAAGAATCAGTTTTTTGATGGGCTGGACATTTGATGACTGCTAAAGCCGTGGGAAGAAGCACGGCTTGTAATAGATCAAGAATTGCAGCTCCATGAGTTACAGGAGTGCCGTCAGCTCTACGAAACCCTCTTTGTTTCCATATGTTAGCATGAACATGGCATACACCATAGGCGTATGCTGAATCTGTGTACACATTTAGTGACTTCCCCTCTGCTAATTTGCATGCTGCTGTTAAAGCTTTTATCTCTGCGAGCTGGGCTGAGCAGGGCTGAGCAAGTTTGCATGATTCTAGTGTCACGAAACTCTGATCATTATTGTCAAGTTGGACAATCCCGTAGCCTGCATGGCTACCGGTGGCATCACGAAAACATGATCCATCAACAAACTATGTGAGATCGGCTGGAATAGGCTGATTATGCAAATCTTCCCTAGCACGCATAAATTTCTCTGTATCATGAATACAGTCATGTGGCGCACCTTCCGTTGGTAACACCAGTTTTGTGGCTGGATTAATGATAGTGCAACGCTGAATGTTGAGTTCTGGGGCTGATAAAATGACCTCATAGCCTGTACGTCTGGCTTGTGTTAAAACGATTCGTGGACTCGTCAACAATGCATGAATTTGATGAGAAGTGTACAACGTCACAGGATGTCCCATGGTCAGCAATGATGCTTTCTGAAAGGCAAAAACAGCTGCTGCCAGTCCCTGGTAGGAGGGTGGCAGACCAGTCTCTATGTTATCAAGCTTGGTACTGTAATATGCTAATGGCTGTTTACCTGTGGGAGTGTCCTGCATCAGGACGGCACACACATAGCCTTGATTATTGCTTCCACCTGTGATGGTGCAATACACCTTTTGTCCCCACATAGCCTTCTCCGCAAGTATTCTACTGACTGTTGGCAGAACTGCAGTTTGTTGTTGCTGACCTTGTGTCCGCCTTCTGCTAGGGTTGTGAGCACAGCAATGGAGTCTTTCTCGCATTGTTCTTTTGTAAGGCTACAGATAAGCAAATCGTCTACGTACTGCAACACTGTACTTCGCACATTCAAACTTGCTAGGTCCTGTGTCAATACACGATTAAAGATTGACGGGGAATCCAAGAACCCCTGGGCTAACCTCGAATAGGTATATTGTTGATTCTTGTACATAAAGGCAAACAGATACTGAGAATCTGGATGTAGTGGTACACTGAAAAAGGCTGAACACAAATCAATGACCGTGTACCACTGGGTGTCTGGTGGGATGTTTGAAAGCAACGTGTGTGGATCTGGCACGTGTGGTATTTCTCCGTCTACTACTGCATTTACTGCCCTTAGATCGTGGAATAGACGGTAGTCCGTTGAATTTGGTTTCCTGATCGGAAAGATGGGTGTGTTACAAGGGCTCTTAGTTTTAACCAATACCCCTGCTTCAACCAAACCCTTAATTGTTGGTCTGATACCATCAATGGCATGCTGCTTGAGAGGATACTGCTTCTGATATGGTAGGTTTACGTGTGGTTTTAGCTTAATGTGAACTGGTTGGGCCGACTTTATTAATCCTACATCAGTCTTGTGAGCTGTCCACAACTGTGGTGGGACTTGGTTTAGCATTTCCTCATGTTCTGTGGCGACCGCCATCTGTGTAGGTGTGTTTCCATCTACCATTACCTTGTCTGCTATTGCCTCATCACCTACTTTGACTGAGATTCTGATGAACTGCTTATCTTTAGAAATGTGAATGTACTTGTTCTTTGTGGGCACCCACTCTTGCACCTGCAGGGCACGCCTGACCATGGGACCGAGATGATGAGACTCATAACCTTTGGCCACCAACAATGTGACGTGCGACGTTGGTACTTGATACCACCCAGACAAATCTTCCGGAAGGCGGACAGCCGCCGCCACACCTTCCAGCCCCATAAACGTATCTTCACTTGTGATTAGACATGGTTTCTTATTGATTACTGCATCCCAACATTCCTGGTAATCTACATGAGTCTGATCTTTGTCGTACATGAGCGTGCAGTGCAGTGGCAGAGTGGAGGTGTGTGCTGTGTCATAGTGCATGCGAATCCACTCCTCCCATTCAGTCCATTTTTGTTGGAGATGTGACTCTTCTGGTGTCAGCCGGAGCCAATAGGCAAGTGCTTGTTGTTTTTCTGTCACGTCCTGGGGAAGCTGTGACATCATGTGTTGTGGGGGTTCATCTGGGAAATCCAAGTACAGTCCATCCTGGGTACACATGATTTTTGCTTTTAATGGACATAGAATGTCTCTTCCTAATAGGTTTACTGGGGTATGGGCTGAATATAGCAGTGGCGTGCATATGACTTTGCCTGCAATGAGCATTGGAACAGGTTCCGTCAGTGGTATGACTTGTGATTTCCCAGAGAAGCCTATTGTCTTTATAGATGACGTGGAGAGGGGGAACCTGGAACCTTCTTTTCCAATGCACGAGTATGTGGCACCTGTGTCCACCATGAAAGGGTATTCACGATCGTGAATGACAACAGGTATAATTGGTTCATCTTGTGACTGCAGTGATATTGCTGGTGACATTAGTTCCCCCTCAGGCTTCTCTGGGCACCCCTACCAAGGGCGTGTCTGCTCCGTGTTGGGCCAATTTTTGTGCTGGACCGTCCCATGGATTACTAGGGCAGTGGGCCCGTATATGACCTGGTTGACCACACCCCCAGCACAGGTTATCAGGTGGGGCAGGATTAGCTCCTGGATAACCTGTACCCATGTCTGGCGGGCCTGGTTGCTGGTTGGACGCGGTTTGCTGGAATATATGCTGGTTTCCTGGTATGTAGTTCCGGCCCCCCTTCCAGCCTCCCCTGAACGTCGTATCTCTAGCTCCACCTCTGCCCCGTCCTCTTGGGGGCGGCTGGTTGCCCCCACCTCTTGGTGCCTGCTGCTGGTAGTAATAATGGTGATGCGTGGTACCAGCAGAATTGTCATTTCCTGCTGTATTTGGGTCTGTGGGGGTTGGCTGCGGAGGCGCTTGGGGCTGGACACACTGGGGAGCTGCTTGGTTTGCTGTTACCATGGGGGCCTGAACTTTAGTTTTTTCTTTCTCTTTTTCTTTTTTTGACCAGCTTACTGAGCTCTCCCAGCTGTAACTGTGTCAGCTTGTTGGCTAGTTGTTTACTGTCCTCTTCCATTTTTCTTTTTGTCTTTTCTGTAGAGCTCCACATGATGGACAATATGTTCTGAGAACAGTGGCCAGTCCATCTTCATCAATCCTACAACGCCTTCCAGGTGTCGCTGTACATCCTCTGGCATGGCTTTTTTAACCATCATTTTGAACAAGCTCTGAGTCGTTTTATTAGCATTCCATGCTTCCCCTGTCTCTTCCTTCCACCTTTTCTGGAAGCTGTGTAGGAACTTGGAGGGACATTCATCTTCCCCCATGGTTTCTCCCTCCGGCTTGGAGGGGTCTCTTTTTGCTGGGTAGTGTGCTCTCAGTTGTTGCCACACCCGGGAACGGTAGCCTCCAAAATTCACCCCGTCATTTACATTGGTGCCAATGGCTGTACTTAAGCCAGCGTCTGTAAATATCTCCTTGGTGGTTTGTTTTCCTGCCACATAGGTGAGAATAGCCTTGATATCTCCTACTACCAACTGTATACCAGCTGTGGTTTCTTCTAAAGCCATGATCCATTTGTCAGCTCCATCTGTGAGCACTGGTAGGCGCTCTGCCAGGCCTATCATGTCCATGAAGGGCCAGGGCTCATACTGTGTTCTTCCACTAGTTTTTGTTATAATGGGGCACATGGAACCTTCTTCTCTCTCTTCATCTGACAGGTCCAGCAGTAAGTCACCTCCTACTGATTTCCCACTTCTTAATGTCATGCCATCTCGGTTTTGGCTTCTTCTGTCTATTTTCTGCCCTTTGTCAGTAGCCTGTGCTTCCTTTGACCGTGCTCTATCGGTTTCCATAGTGCCTTGGAGTGTCAGAGTGATATGCTCTGTTGAGGGGCTAACTTGGGGTTCCCTCTGTCTCTGTTGAGAAGCTCTATGCTCCTCCAGCCGCTCCTCTAATTTGTCCAACTCCTGTGTCATACGCCGCACCTTATCTTCAGCCCTCTGGGCAGCTCCCTCCAGTTCTTGAAGTAACTGTAGGTCTTGGGTGCTCTTTGGTGAAACTCCCCCTGAGGCACCTTCCTCAGGACCCCCGCATCCATTGGATGATTCATTTCTCATTTTCTGATTTGGGTGAGGTGTGGGGTCGATGGTGGCCGCCCCCTGACGCTCTTCCTCCTGGCGCCTTTGACGGCACTCCGCCTCCCATTCAAACCATTCTTGCCACTGTCGTTCCCCTATAGCACTCAGGGGTCTGGATTGTGACACTGGCCCCTCCTCCTCATTCCTTCGTGATGCTGCAGTAGGGGACTTGGAGTCCCCAAAGAGGAGGCTTGAGCAGCTTGAATGGTGAGCAGACTTTTTCATAGGGAGGCTCGCATAGCTGGAATGGAGGGACTCGTATCCGTCCTCCTTCAGTCGCCTCAGCTTCTCTTTCCTTTTGTGTGCTTGCCTCTCTCTAAGGGGCGTGCCTCCTGCACTGACGAGGCCTGCCATCTCCTGGTCGGTTGATTGCTCAGCATGTCTTTCCTTCTTGCCATTACGCGTCTTGGTGTATAAGTCAAAGTCAGTGGCTTCCGTGTCCCCATCGTCATCCAACGATCCGTCAGTACTGTCAGTTTCTGAGGAAGGCTCCATTTCCAACTTTAGTTTTTGTCGTGGCCCCTGTAGTCACTTCCTGTTGGGTTTCTGTTTGGTATTTTTGGTCAAGGTCACTGTGAATTTCCCCTCTACTTGACCCTCCATTTCCATTGCTTTTGAATGTCTTAGTGGATATTGTCCCATTGCTGGCTGTGTTGGATCTTGTGGGTATGGGGGTGGTGGTGGTGTGGGTAAGGGTGGTGCTGTAGGTGTCACAGGGGCTGCAGGCGTCACCTTGTCCTGATCCTGATGTTCTTTTTCCTTCTCCTCCAGCTGCACCATTATTTTTGCCCCAGCTTGTTTAAACCATCCCAACCATATTTATAGCTAGCTTTAGTGTCTCGGGCTTCTTTATGCCTCAACTCTGACTCTACTTCATCACAGCCAGATTGCCAGATTGAAAGTACCATCCATAGGCCAACGATTCTTTCCTGATGTTCTTTTGTGCCACTTTGCCACACAACATTGGATGCGCTTCACCCAACTTGGGTGTTGTCTCATTACTATCTCCACTGGGGTTAAAACCCTTTTTTCCATTTTTTCCTGATTGGCTCCCATGAAGCCCTGTTTCACTTCACTGGTTCTTGGGATCTCTGGCAGTTCGTCTGTCTCTTTTGTGCGTATTAGTACTATGATTTTCCCTACTGTTATGGCAGTTTTATATTTCTTTTCTCTGTATGGGTTGTACTCTAATTTGTGTGACCCGTCCCCTTGGGGAACCGGGGTTAAACACCCAAATTTACCTGTTTCCCACTCAACTTTTCTGGGCACAACAACAATTTGCAGCCGTGGAGGGTATCTCACCCCGTCTTGGCCTCGTATACTTATCTGGTGTAGAGGAAGTGAAGCTACTGGTCCGTTCTTATAATTATCACACAAGCTCTGTAATAGAGGATTTAGTGAATAAGGGACCCACAATCTACGCAAAATCTCTTCCCACGGGGCACCTGGAAACTGTTCTTTTACTTTTTTCAAGTTGATGAACTTAGTGATTTGCCGGAGCTTCTGTTTGATTTTTTTGCTCGTCCTGCCAACGCTCAGCCCCCTCCTTATCTAAGTAGGTTCTTTCCAGCCAAAAGTGTGTGCATATCCCTCTGTGTTCTACTGGACCCTCGGTCAGACAGTGTTCTTCTCCCCAAATCTCGTCTTCAATAATCTCTCCCTCTTCCATCTATTTTTAGACGCTCTGTGTTTCTCTCCCTGAGCTCACCTCCTCAAATTCTTCTACAACAGTTTGATTTATTGGTTAACTCCTTTCTGCTGGCTCTCTTCCTCACTCTCTGCTGGCTCTATTCCTCACCCCCTCCTTTCGTACTCTCTGTTAGGTCAGTCGTCTAATAGTTTATCAGTCTTTTTACAGTTACATTTTATTCAGCACTTTACTGTATTTACAACACTTTATACAACACTTTACTTGTCATTCTAAGATAGATTATATTTTATTTACTACAACTTATTTGTTACACTTAGATATGTTACAAAGTATGTACAGCAACTTTATAGCTTACAGTTAGGTTTTTACAATTTTTACACTTTGATCGATCTGCTGACTGTTCTCTTTATCTCTTAACTTTTTAGCGTTCTGCCCGTTCAGTCCTGTTTGTCTGTGGCGACTCCCCCGCCCTCTTGGCTGAGAGGTCACCCTTTAAACAGCGGTATCCACAGAAGCTTTATGTCTTTTTAACTCTTTATTTTTCTCTCAACTTCTAGCATTCCGCCTGTGCAGACCTGCCGTCCGACACAACACACCTGCCCCTACAGGCTTAAAGGTGTGCCGTCAAGATAGGCAGCGGTATCCACGGATATGCTTTTGTATATCTCTGTTTCTCTTACTTTTTCAACTCTTTTACCGGTTTCTTTTTCTCTTCCCTGTTTTAACTCTTACAGGTTTTTTGTCGTGCACTTCCTCTTAATACTTTAAATACTTTAGATACTTTAACTATCCTACTGCTTGTATTTCATTTCCTCATTAATTATCATACATTCAACACACACACATTCACTCTTTCTGCTCCACGATCACACTTATTGCAGCAGACCCAACCGTCTCCAGTGATGTTAGTTGCCTTTTCAGTGGTATCTCTAGCTACTTTCCAATTAATCAATACATCATAATTAGGTTCTTTAGGAGAGGAATCTGTCAAATACCTTTGACCTGGGCGGCTCCCAGCACTGCACCCCAGACACACCCGGTTTAGACAGAAAAAAGCTCTGCTTACCTTATTTGGTGGCCACCTGTGTGTCTGGCGTACAGCCCAGTGCTCCCAGTCTCCGGCTCCGACCTTCCTTCCCTCCTGGCTGCGCTCGCCACTTGAAGAGGCAAAAATCGGTGCCCGGAATTGGGCCTGGAGGCTCCCGACCTTGTCCTCAGCGTTGCTTCTCAGTTGTCCTCTGATGTCAGTTTAGTACCTTGGGTTCATCTAATTAATACTCAAAGAAACACTGGAGACAGGCAGAGTCCGATGCAATTGAGTTTAATGTGTTCACAAGCTTCAACACATAGAACTCATGAGTCAAGCCCTGGAGCAGGACTGAAAACTCGCTCTTAGTACACTCGCTTTTATGCTGGTGGAGACTGGGTAGAGTCTCCACCTCTTTTCATTAATCCATCCCACTCAAATCCAAATCTATTGGTGGCAAGCTTTTTTCCTTTTGTCCAATCATGAACAGGCCCGTTTTTAATGGTGTAATCACTTTCACTTTGGGCCTGGAGTTTCACTTTGGGCCTGGAGTTTCCCAAATTTTCCACCCTTACATCTGGATCTACTTTCACTTTATTTTTTAAAAAACGTGAATTTTAGGGACTTTCTTTATGCAGTCCCTTGTGCTCTTATGCAATGTGAACCTTTAAATGTGCATCAGGTAATACAAACATTTGAATGTGTGTGTGTGTTATCATTAAACAGAACATGATAGGTTATATGTGTGCTCTTCAGTATGTGAATACAATGTGAGCTCATAACTTTGTATTGTGAACACTTTGACATGTATAACATTGCTTTAACACATATAGATGCATCTCAATCAGTTTTATAGGAACTTATACATAAAACATGGTTATATGGTGGTTATGTGGCTTTTGTCTCTTAATCAACTTATGCAGTATAACACTTTTACTTGATTAGGGATTAACTTTTACACTACAGATCCTAAGGTGAATTCTGTGTCCACGTATACATATCTATGTTTGGGAGGGCCAAAGGGGATGATTTGTACTGAAAATGTCACTTTCTACACAAACACAGAGGCTGTGGTCGTCTGTCCTAGTGCTGCATGGATATGTGTGTGTCTGTATATGTGAAAAAAAAAATGAAAAAGTATTCACTTGAAGTTCAGGAACTTATGGACATTTTTTAGCCACCGTTTGTCTTTCACAATGCTGGTTAGGGTGTCGTGAGCCCTGGTCCCCCTCTCAATCCAGGTCGTTGTCTGGTCTGCTGCAAGGCAGTCATGCTGGCATCTGCCCATGACCCACTCATGCTCATTGGCAACATGATGGAGGATCCCCATCCAAAGGTCCTGAAAATTATGAATCTATTTTGTTACATGCTGCTAATCTACCACACCCCCTACATGTAATGACTGTTTCTATTGTTTGTTTATTTAGGATCCCCATTAGTCGTTACCACAGCAACAACTATTCTTTCAGGGGTCCACACAAAAGACAACCATTCAACATCACATTACAAAAAATTCACAATATCACAATATAAAAAAATGAATTAAAGAAGATAAAATAAGCAGTCCTCTCACAGTCATGTCAACTAAACAATACATTGTAAAAACGGATCATTATTAGTAGGCTAGGTGTGTACAGTATAACAGCCCAAAAGTATAATGCACAGTGAACTTCAATATAATGTCTATGTGTGTCTATTGTGTTCTTACCATGAACTGCAGATGGGTTGTTGCTTTTTTGCAGCACCACCAAAAGTGGTTTACAATGTCCTTGACCCATAGAAGGAGAATGTTCATGCCGCGTTGCTGTCCTGCCTGCAACAAACATAATGATTTTCATTAAAAAGTATTCACATGAAAGGGCTACATTTGACATTCAACACATAATGCATGTGTGTATGCATCATGGCTTACTGTCACAATCGTCTTTGCAAAACTTTTGGCACCATGCCACATGTCCAGACTGTGAAATATGCCAGTGTCCTTATTTTTTCCCTTGCCTGTTTCAGATGAAAGAAAAGCATTACTTGAGAGTCTTTTATCCATGAAAATACATCGGCTTGGCGTATTGCACTTACTCATAAGTGCAGAGATTTGTACATGCGCATCTGTACAAATCTCTTTCAGGTTGACTTCACTCATGAGAATATCCATGGTCCTGATAAAGGCCTCTTTCTCCATTAGGACAGACTTTCTCTGAGTTTCTCGTTTATCAACTGTGATCACCGAAATGATGTCCTTGCTTTCATTGTCCATGGCTGTGTAGGTGCAATACTGTGCACAGTGACCAGGGCTGTCCATTCTTCCATCAGCTGACAAAACAAACAAAATACATTCTTAGACATAATTTTAATGAGCCCTGTGGTAATAACATACAGCTATAAGACAATGTGACACATAACTGTTAGCTACCAATAAATTAGAAATTCTCACCAAGGGCCACAACACCTTCTTGTGTAGCAAGCCGCTGGATTACTGCTGCCCTCTCCTCCATCCAAAAAACTTTAATGGCATCCACGCAGTAGGCATTCTGGAAGAATGTGCTTCTACTAACGATGCCCATGTTCATGTATTTGCAAAATTATTTCCGGAGAGCAGAATATTGACTGCGAACATGAAATCTCCTGCCTGCATACTGTATTTCAGCTTAGGTTGGGAATTCCATGTCCAGGCAGTGTGTCCTTCTGAACAGACCTGTAACATTATATATAAGAAGTACACTAGATAACGAGTAAATAAATGAAATAATAGAACAAAATGAAATCAGTACAATGTAAATGCCACAATGCAAGCTTTGCAATTAAGTGTATATTTTACTCTTTAGAGTTATTGCAGGCTAGATAAAAACAAAAAAACGACCCAGTCGATAATGGCTGCTGAACCTCTTGAGGAGATGTTGACCTCAAAGGGTGGTTGGCTGACACAGTCTTTGATAGGACACTTATCAATTGGCAGCACAACGAATGAACAGAGTGTCTTCAAACTGCTCTGGTATGCAATGTAGGCTGGCTGACCTATGATGTCATCATACTGGGCTTCTTTTGCATCTGTGACTGGGACTTGTTCAGCTGCGTCTTCAGGGTCATCAGTGGTGCCATAGACTGTCATCCAGCCCGAAAGCTGGTAATGCATCCAGGTTTACCTGAGCTGCCTGGAGAGCACCACCTGTCCTGTTTTGACACAAGTGAAATGCCTCTCTATGAACATTACATCACAGTGATATTTAGAGAATAAGGTAAGTCATAATGTAGAAACAAACCTCAAAGCAATAGGAGGCACATAGTCATCATCAGAGGAGACCTCACCACCATCTTCTTCCTCCAGATCTTGTCCCTCATCAGCAGTTAGCGTGACTTCGTCCGACCAACAAATCCTATATACATAACACAGTTTGCTTCAGATACATGATGAATATGAGAGAAAGTAACATTTAGTAACACTGTAACATTACAGTTATGTTTTTATGCTTATTTTAAAAGTCTACTATACAAATGCCACCCAAAGTACTGCATGCAGAATACAGTGGACCCACAACATGAAATGTATATAAAAAATCAGACTTACACAGTATGCATGAGGCTGTTATAATGGTCCTCCTCTACACTGGACTCCTGGATGGTCATGGATGTCAGACTAAAGGGATGAAACAGTTTGTGGTTAGTAACCGTAATATCTGGACATAGTAATGCATGCGAGCAAAATTAAAACTAGGCCAACCTTTTTTCCAAGCACTCCATTGGTTCCCCTTCCTCTGCACTTGAAGGTGGAAGAGGCTCTATGTTGCTCGTTTGTCTGTTTAAAAAAACATACATGTAAATGACAGGAGCATTATTGGACAGTCGTCATGCTCACTTTTATCATCATAATTTTTGAACATTTATCCTTCGCTCAATGAAATTTTAGATTGTTCTTTCTCTAGGGCAATCTTTCAGTAAAATAATACATACAGTATCTGTGTTGCTACTGTATGTCATATCTCACAGAGGTATGTTTTTATTTATCCATTTTTTCAATCTTACTTATCCTCTAATTACATCTGTGGTAACAAATTTCCCTTGTGGAGAAAAATAGTTTCATCCATTCATTAGGTCTTTCTGTAAGTGTACTTTTATTAGGTAAGAGCTGACAGGCAATGACAGAAAACATAAATAGAAAATAGCTCATAAGCAATGAATACTGCAGTTACATAGATATATATTACCTTAATTACATATCAGATGGTCCAGGTTTAATGGGGGATAAAGGCACAGGGAAAACAGACGCTTTTGGGGTGTTGAAGTTGGGGGGCCCTTCTCATAGCTATGGGAAAGATGGGAGGAAAACACGTAGGTTGTATCAGTTCTTCAGCGACATAAATAAAATGCACTACAAACAGTTATTTTCATACTTAGCATTCAGGAACGGGCCTGCAAGTTAGCAAAACAAGGTTTGCGGCCAGACATTGTGCTGCTTCAAAGTATGCATGCAAGTTGCATAACTACTGTAGCGACCCTGCAGTGAATGTTCTGTTGTACTCTGGTGTGTTTGGGATTGAATGAGTATGGGTAGGGGGGCGGGGTGCGAGTGTGACGGGGATGAGAGCTGTGTGAGAGCGCTTGCTTGTGTGTTTGGGTGCGAGCTGGAGGGGAGAACAGGAGTACATGGTTTGTGAGCTAACGTTACGTCTAAGTTATTGTTTTGTTGTTTTTTTGGTCTGGTTATGGCCAACAGTAACCTGTACTGTGAAGCAATAAAGGCTGGTTTGCCGAATAACCGCGTCATCATTCTACACGTCCTGGCGGACGCTACACTATATTTGAGGTTACAGACGTGAATGCACAAATTAACAAAACTTCTGCTGGCTATGTCTCCTACAGTCACCTTACAAAATTGGTTTGGGGGTGCTACCATAACCCGATGTGACTTGTGTGTTACACAAAATGATTCAAATTTCTATCCTCACACTACATCAAGCCATATATTAGCTAAACGTAATGTTATTTGCATCGGTTGATAGTCGGAATTAGCCTCCACAACAAACTACGTAGGAATTACAGTTGTAGTAATGGAAAAGTTGATAAATTAGCAAACTAGCACAAGCTAACAGGCCTGTATTTGGGACTTACCTGTCCAACAGAAAGCAGGCCAACTCCGTGTCGCTGTACATCCCGAGCCTTTCCTTCAATGCTTGAAAGCGGGTGAAAGCCACCCCGATATTAACATGAGTTTTGGTCCGTGCTTTATCGGCTCGGCATTTTGCCTCACTCACGTTGAATTTTCTTTTCTTCGTGGGTACGTCTGTATCCGCCATTTCTCCCGGGTGTACGGAGCTGGGAGGTACGGAAAATGGCTTCACAGAAGAGGTTCAGGCAAGGCTCGCACTGGTGCACGCTCGGAAACGCTCGGACACGCTCGGGCACGGCACCTGTGCTCTCTCATTGGCTGGGGAAATCTCCACCCAAAAGCGGTCTGAGTTCACAAAAACATCAACATACAGTTAAAGGGCAGGAGCTCTGCAAACAGAGTCACCACCACACATGAGTAGAAGCCCATAGGTGCTGATTAAGCAGGATTTCATTTGTATATGTCTATATTTTGTTTTGTTTGAAAATCATCCAGACCCTACCTTTAATATTCATGTTCAGTTAATGTGGTAAATTTTTTGTTAAGACTGTGCATTTCATTTCAATATTTGAGTTTGAGGTAATAAGTACACAAGTTTATTTCCAAGTAAAATGCCGTTGTATTAAAAGGGACTTCACTACCCAGAATGCTCGGAGAGAGGCACGTATCACGTGATGACATCAGTTAGCTTCTGAGTTAGCAGCCAAGCTGAAACAAAGTTAAAAAAAAAGACAAGCTGTGTACTTCTCGTTTGCACAAGCTCACATGTCTGTGGCTTTTGTCATTCACCAAAGATGAGGTTTGATTTTAAGTAGTGATGTTACGTGGTGTGCCGATGCTTCGAAGCGTGTGTCGAGTAATCCAGGAAGAGTTTCCGCGATGTGCGTATTGAGGCTTGTAGCGTTTCAGACGAGTGACGTCATTGATGACGTCCGAAGCCTTGCTGCCCGGCTGTACCATGTGACTGGTTTGCACAGAAGTGACACAGAACACGAATATTACCCCTTTTGCCATTAATATATTATATGACACTACACAGCAATACAATTTTTGGCCAAATTATTGGTTTATACATATAGGATGCATTCACAAAACAATAACAGTTTATCGGTCTTTGTCAGGTGACGTAACGCTTGTGACAGCCGCAGTGTATTGTGAGTCGAATCGCCATTTTGGAGGGTCACTCGTTGTAAACAACTCAACAGTGAACATCGTCTTTGCGTGTGGCATTATCTTTGATAAAATGGGACACTTGTGTTGTGTGAAAGGCTGTCATACTAAGTCACACGAAAGAAATGGCAGAAAAGTTGACCACAACGTGAGATTTTTTCGGTTTCCCACTTGGAAAAGAGGTTATGGACAGCAGGTTGAGGAAATAACGAAGAGGCGTCAGATGGCCTGGGTCGCAGCGGTGAGACGGAAGGGCATCACTTTCGACACCATATCTCTCTTCATGCGTGTTTGCTCTTGGCATTTTCATAAAGGCAAGTAAGAGAGTTGTTTTTTTGTTTAAGTAATGTTACTAAATATGCTGGTTTTTGCTTTCTAAAGTCGCTATTTTCACATTGGCTAACCTTAGCTAGCTAGCTAGCATCACTTGTAAACTACAGGTAAAGAGGGAGGGCAGTCTGGGCTAATCTGTTCATGTTAAATCAGTGTGTATTTTATTTTATCATCTTATATCAAAACATTACAAAGTGAATGATTTTAAAGATAAAGGTAAACAGCAAAAATGCATAATAACACAAACATTTATCAATGCATGAGATTTCCTCTTGTGATCTGAGAGATCTGATGGGATGGTTAACTGGTAGCATGTCTGATTAAGTGCCCGTCTTGCACCCCAAGTGAAGTAGCAACTCACCAGTTCAGAGAGACACACACTCAAAAAATTGCTGTGCCTTTTTCAAGAGAGCACTCCAGAGTTGTGGGTCAGGTGCCACACGCAACACCATGCAGTCTTTCAGAGTCCACACAACGAAATCGCAATACTCAGCATCTGTGACAAAAATTTGCGTCTGTACTTGTTTGTAATATGGATGATCCTTCTTAAGCTGCAGCTCTCCATCCACTATTTCCAAACAGAAGTTTTTGTCTCCACTGTTGCATGCCTCCTCAACAGTAGTGTCACAATACTTGTAAGGGCATTTTATTTCGACACAGCCTTTTCCACAGCAAGTGCACTGCGCAATCCCATCCGGCGATGCTCCAACCTGAGGAAAGTTTGGGTTTATGATAAACCCACACTGACTCATTTCAAAGCCACAGTGATGTTTGTCAGTCTGCAGTCTGTACTGTGTTTGCCCTCTCTCTTCATTTTGTCTTCCCCATTCAGTAGCAGCACATCGGTTTGTTGCACTGTTGTTGGGACAACAAACTGCTTTCACTGTGGACAGTGCGAGCTTGTCCAAGTCCGACACATAGACTGCATGCATATTTGATGCTGTAATCCTTCCATTGCGGAAGTGATACCAAGCTGAAGATCTGTACTGTGGTCTGCTGTTTTTTTCAGTGTAGTGTGCCTGCTCAGGTGAAATGTCTGCCTTTCTTGACAAGGTTTTGCAGTGTAAGCACAAAGCAGATAAATCACTACCATCCATTTTCTCATTACGTAGATGGCGCAGTGAATCTGGTGCTGAAAATGGCAGCACTGGGTCTGCAAATGCATCACAAAATGCTGGGAGATTCGACAGAATTGCAGCTTTTGGGGATGCTTTTTGCAGTTCTGTAAGATATGAAGCCCACTGATCCTGTGTGGAAATGCTGAATGTACAGTTGTTCATCGTAGTCCTTAGAGCAGGCATGTTTCCTTCCTCACCATCCAGGAGTTTATCAAGGCATTTTCTTTTAGCTTTTGCAGTGGTGAGGTCGATTTTGTGTCCTGCTTCTGCTCCCACTTTACTGATGCTGCTTGGTATCATCCAGTATGCAGGTTGTCCAGTTACTGTTGTTGTCTCTCTGCATCTGACAACCGCCTCCAGCTTAAACAGCATAGCTGCAACATGTGTACATGTCTCCGCTATCCCAGCCATACATGTGCAGTGACCTGATGATATGGCTCCTGATGGCTCGATGATGGCCCAGGCCTTGAGTGGTGTGTCAGACAGGCGTTGAGAGTGCAAGACCTGTAGACAACACATAGGCAGACAGACAACAACAGTTTACAACAGTGTTCAATCATTTCCTATATTATTATATTATTATTATATTGCTTAATTTGTAAGGTTGTCTACATTATTACAGTTTCTGATTTACAGGCCGATGACAGGCTGACAGGTTTATTTCTGTGGTTAGACAAGCTGATGTCTGTTAAACCAGGTGATTAATAACTGCTTGATGCTTGAGTAATTATGTTGTATGAAAAAGAGGTAGGATTATTAGATCATTTTCACTTTTTTCTAGCTCCTGTGATGTGAATGAGGTCATTTTTTCACAATAATATAATACACATGAATCTTTTATGCCCACAATTAAAATAAGTAAAGCAAATCAGACAAAACAAGCAAACTAACTGTAACCACCAACCATAACTTCACTTGATTACAGCCAAGTTAGCTTACCTTTGCAGTGACGAGTGTGTTGTCGCAGTCCTGCGGTTGAAATGTGAACAGTTGCTGCACCCAGCCATTCGTGAAATGTCCGTGAGCTTCGAGAGATTTATAGTTTCTGAACTGTTCATATGTGTAAGCGCTGATACCGTAAACGAGGTAGTTTGTTATATCCAGCGATGAAGTTGGAGGCAGTAATGTGGCGTCGGAGCTCCAGTCTTTAGCTGTGAGGTCGTACGGATCTATGTTATTGATTGTCGACAATTTAGCCAAATACCGGTCCCTGGCCACCTTGATAAGTTTGTTCCTGTACGGTATCCTCTCATCCTTCTTATTCTTCTCCAGCTCGGCGACTGGGTAACAGTTTAAAAACTCACTACTAACTGCTAACGTTACTAACTATGACTTCCCCGGACAGCTACTCCAGTTCTGTGTTTACATCCGCGGTACAACTAAAATGGCGCCTGGGGGTGTGTCTGCCAGTTAGGACACGTGACTGACAAAGACCGATTGTACATGTATTTGATACAGTATAGTCCTGATATACTCACTAGAAAATACACTATATTGATAAAAATAAAGTTATATGGTCATATATTTTATTATTATTATTATTTTTATTAGTAATAGTCATTCCCAACACCCATTACTGAAACAAAATACCTTGTATCACAGATTACATGGTTAAGATCACAACTGTCTGTCTTACACACTTTGGCCAGCAGGTGGTTTCGTGTGCACATGAAGCCTCAAGAAATGAACCCTTTTCTGAACCAATTTGCTGGAAAGCTTCAATGCCTCATGAGGCTTCATCTCACCATCACTAATTTTAAGACCAGGGTGTCATCCATTTTTAAGGTTTTAAGACGAAGCTGCGACAACTAGTGATGTTACAGCTGATACTGCAGTCCCGAGGCCTGTGTCGAGCAAAGGGGGCGTGTCCAAATGAAGCTCGTGTTGAAGCCTGTATCGTTTTTCAGGATATCACGTGACCAAAGACAAACGAGGCCCCGTTTCTCTGGAATCACGTGACTGCCTCGTGGTGTGATTCGAGTCGAGAAATACATAGGGCTCTAGTTCCCGGCGCAGCGCAGGGTGGCGCAGGGTGGCGAACCCCGCGCAGAGCTAGCTTCGAGCAGCGCAAACCAAGGCGCGCTCAGTTTGGTAGTTTGGCAGACCGAGGTGCGCTGAGATGGGTGTGGCGGCGCAGCGGAGGAGGTGTTGACAGATCCAGCTTGGCGCAGTGACAGTTTCGTGCCAAAAGGCCTCGCCGAAGGTGCGCTAAAAGCTCGCCAACTGAAACCACGTCTACTGTCAGTGCAGGGGGAGCGCAGCCGGTGTAAGCTGAAGTTTGGCTGACCGGCGGACAGTGCGCACACGTCACCAAAACCTCACAGGCAGGTTTCCAGAATATCAGGCACTTTAACATTGCAATAAATACCCAAAAAACCACTATTCAATGCAACTATCTGCAATCAGCACATAAATGTATCTCTATATTGACTGTCCTGTCACATCTGGTGTCAGATCAAAGGGGATTGGCACGTTTGGCACGCGTAATGGAAACCCAACCTGATTTGATTAACACAGTTGCAAACTAATGAGTTCACATCCCTCTCAGCCAACCACAAACAGCCACAGCATCAGATAAGGAGTATATATTCAGCAACTGTCATCTTAGAAAAGTCAAAAGAAAAGAAACCGAGTGAGACTGCGAGAGAGAAAGAGAGAGCACGCGCGCACGAGAGAAACGCAACATTGATTTACAATTGTGGTGACCTCCTCCCAGGCTACCTTTGCATCATCAGCCCGTGGAGGTCTGCTCGCAGTTCCGTATATTCGGACACTGCGAGCTTGGACCTCCTGGACCAAAACATCAGTTTCCTCCTGGGAGAAGTTTGGCCATCTGACGCTGCTGCTCTCTTCCGCCATGGCGAATTGAGTAAACTCTCATTACGCCTTTGCGCGGTGCATTTAAGGGCGAGGAGAGGGGCTCATTTGATTGGTGTGATGTGAATGGGCTGTGTAAAACCCACTCCACGCCTTCTCTCCTCCCTCTTTCCGACTTGCGCCGGTAGGAAGGACGGAGGTGGGATAGAGGAGTAGCTGTGCCAGGGCGCACGGTGTGCCAAACTTACAAAATCCGCCTGGCCACACCCAGTTGGCGAAGCGCAGGTGCGCTGCGCCTCCACCGCACCCGGTCTATGAAACTAGAGCCCATAGTGTTTTGCATCATCCGAGGTGATTCTGAAGATTGTTAAGTGGAGAGGATTGAGTGACCCAGTCACACAAGCACTCCAGCCTTTTGTGGACAGACACACACACATAGATATATATATGTATATATAGGTATATATACATATATGTGTGTGTGTATATGCACTTTATTGATATACCGCGTTCAGGACAGATTCATTTCATCTGGCTTTACAATACCTCATAAGGGGATTCTGACGTAATCATCATCATTAAGCATCATTATGTGTACGCCAGATCCACTGGCACGTAGCCCACATGTAATATCACAGTAGGACTGCTGTACATCAAATCACCAGCAGATGTCAGTACTCCTAAATTAGCTGTTAAACGGGGCTTCGTGTGATCGGCCTTTTGGCGAAGCAATCGGCCTGAAAGATTCGACACATTCACGGGGCTTCCTCACACCATCACTAGCGACAACTGGAATTAACTACGTTATCATTAGCTAGCGTTAGCTAGCTAGCTTGTTAGCTCCAGCACACACCCTTATCTGAGCACACACATACAGCCTCATATAGCGATGAATCAATCTCTTCTTCTTCTTCTTTTTCTTATTTATTTTATTTATTTAACCTTTATTTAACCAGGCAGAATCATTAAGAACGAGTTCTTATTTACAATGATGGCCTGACAAGAGACAACCAACGTTAAGGTGCATTACCGCCCCCTACTGTGTTGGATGAATTGATCTCCCCTCACACAAACTAGCATGGCGCTCTGTTGGGGTTGTCCCGCCCCTCCCTCTCCCCCTAAGCAATCAATACCTAAAGAAATTAACGTTTCCCTTCACTGACTAATGAGAAGAGGAATAAAACTAAGGTTGTAACCCTTCCCACGCAGAACCAGTGTAAAAACCTGCATTTCTTATGCTGCCTTCAATGTCATCTGTAAATTACATTACTCCCCATATCAATAATCACAGGACTGAACATTATACAATAAAGCTCTGTCTGATTTGATACATATGTGGTGAGGAATACTCTCCTTAGTGTTGTGTGTGTGTGTATGGTGATTGTGAACGCAGCCTGAGGCTGACTCCTTCCCCCAACCAACTCCCTAATCAGGCCAGGTTATATGAGGCACCTGTGTGTCATTGTTCAGGCAGTGGGTCTTCTGCTCTGTCCCTGCTGTGGCTGGTGTCCTGTGTTCCAGGTATGATTAGTGAAGAAACCCTCATAATTCCCATGTTAAGTGGCATTTTTCTTTTAAAGGTTGATTTGTTTGTGTTCAGAGTGTTTGCTGCAACTTTGGGAACCCCCTATCTGCTCCCTGCCCTGAAAGTGACTTGATGCCCTAGCTAGAGGTGGTGAGTAGGAGCACAGCTTTAATAATTTTTAATGTAATTTGGGCCTGGTTAATAGTTTGTTCCCTTTTCCAGGTTCTCCTGCCCTACCTACTGCTGCTTTGTCCCCTTTTGTGTTCATTAATTGAGTCTCTTTAGTTACCTTATTTTTCTTGTTTTGTTAGGGTTTTATTTAGTGGGTTTTCTTTGATTTTCTTTAAGGTTCAGTTTCCTGGGTTATCCTCTTTAAATATCTGTTAACAATCAACTGGGTTATATTACATTGTTCATTGGTTTATTTCCTGGTTACTTTATTTCTTAACTCGTTTACTGATCTGCTTGGGTCCTTTGTTTAATTTACTGGGTTATTGTATCCATTTCTTTTAATACTTTAATTCATTTTGGCTATTTTGATTACTTCATTCTATTACTTTATTACATTAATTGTTTAATTGACTACTGGGTTGCTGTATTGTATTTCCTTTGCCTGTTTATTTGGTTATTTGTTTCTGACCTTTTTTTTGTATTTAGTCTTTTTCTTTCAGGAGCAGAGCGCCATATTTTTTGGGGGGGGGCTAAGCACTTGTGGTGAGGTCCCTTCACTTTATGCATGTGAGTAACTGCACGGGGGACACCCTAGACTGCACCATTTGTTTGCTGTGAAGATTGCTGTAAAGGTTGCTGTGAGGTTTGCTGTGTTGCACCTGAGGTGAGTAGCGGTAGCACCCTGGACACTCCTGTGTAGTCTGCCTCTCCACATGTGGCCTCTGCTTAGTTTTCTTTAGTTATATTTAAGTTAATTTGGGTTCTTATACAGAATTTTTAACATTGATATTGAGGCCTTATTTTAGTCAATTGTAATAAAGGTATTTTATTTCGCTTACCAGCTTTACGTATTTTCCTTTGTTCATTAACACTCCTTTTTCCCCAGCAGCCACAGTCCCTGGTTGCATTATTATTATTATTATTATTATTATTATTATTATTATTATTATTATTATTATTATTACTATTATTATTATTACTATTATTATTATTACTATTATTACAATAAAAACATTCGAGTTATTTGGAAAAAAATCACGTCTCTGACTCTTCAGTAACGTTCCTGTGTGCCTTCTTATCCATTCTTTCAACATTATTCAAGTCCTAAATACTATTTCCTGGGGTGTAAGTCCTCAGGTGGCATTGTCCAGCTTTCTTCTAATTCTCCCTTCTAATTCTCCCTCTTATTTCAGCTTGGCTGCTAACACAGAAGCTAACTGATGTCATCACGTGATATGTGACTCTCCCCGAGCATTCTGGGTAGTGAAGTCCCTTTTTAATACAATGGCATTTTACTTGGAAATAAACTTGTGTACTTATTACCTCAAACTCAAATATTGACATGAAATGCACAGTCTTCTTTTAACAAAATATTTACCACATTAACTGAACATGAATATTAACTAAACAATCCTTAAAAATAAAATGTTTCTTCAAAATAATTCTAAAGTGTCGTACACCGAAAAACACAAATCATACAAACCCAGAATGTCTACTTGGTTACATTAATGAATAAGAGGATGCAAAATGTTGTAATAAGAATAAGTAAAATGATGATGATAGTAATAATAATAAAGACGATAATAATAATTAGAAAGCAAATATTTGAAAAATTAATATAGCCTGCTTTATATACAGGCACACTATGTATATTTCAGCTTCAACAGTCCAAAATTATCTTCTCTGATAAATTATAATTAGTCTGTTATCTGTTATTATCTGAAATGTGTACAATTGATGTGAATTCATTTCAATGAAATTAATGTGAGATGAAATCAATAAATTAATAAAACTTAGGTAAAAAAAAGTTATATTCATTTTTTCAGCGGCCGGGCCAGTGAAAATAGTAGGGAAGTAGGGAAGAAATGTTATATTGAACCCTGCCATACGAAGTATCTTAGATGTTTGATTCTTTTGCTGGTTGCAGCACTTTTCAACATGTGTATTTGACTGAGGTAGTATAATGTAGTTTCTCTAGCTTTGTTATGCAGCAAATGGAGCTATATATTTATGCAGACAGTAAGTGTATGGCTTACAGATTGCTTATGCACTAACGCTTTTTGTCTTCCAACTTTTACAGACGCCATCCTGAAGTCATTTAAAGAGGGAACAGATAATGTCTGAAGACATGCAGCTGAACACCCAAAACATGCTACAGCAAGAAGAGGATGGGAGGCAACATTAACTCTTCATCCCTGGAGCCCCTGCGTCAAGGGGTGTTGCACCTTCCTGTGTAACCCTTACCCAGAATCTTTTATTGGCTGTTGTATTTGTTAAAAACTTTGAATAATACACTTCAGTGTACAGTACCGTTTTGCTGTAATTTAGATCTAATTAGCCTCTAATAGGATCTAGTTCAGGTTGAATAGGGCGAACGGTGCAGACTTTAATTTAGAGTATGGTTTTGCTGTAGTTTATACGTAATTAGCCTCTAATAAGATCTACTTAAGGTTGACTAAGGATCACTATGTATTACTACCTACAAATGGGACTCCAGAGAATGAGCCATCCAGGCAACAAGGGATTTGTTGGTGTTTGTTTAATGTCTAATAAAATATTTTACCTCCTGTTTTTGTCTAATTTGTTGCGAAGTACATGTTGTTTGCTCTCATTAGGGTATAATTGTTTGTTTAAAGCCCCTACAAGGAACTTTAATGTTGAGTTGATTTTGGCGACCCTGTGGACAAAAGCGGTAGTGTTTTGCCGGAATGAAGCCTACATTTCCCATGAGCTCTAGCACGTATTGTCGTAAAGACGCTTACCTGGCTCGTGCATGTGTTTGTTTTGAAGATGAATGAAACAAGACGGGAAAACTTTGCCCTCGCACCTATCGGGGATCCCAGCTCACCTCTGCCGCGCCCCAGCTCCACCTCTCCGGCGTAAGCACCACTGCCGCCGGGGTAAACGCAGCGGTCAGCTGGTAAAGCTGAAGGCCTGTTTGGCAAGCACTTCCACGGCTTCTTGGACTGAGTATGGAGCAGTGCCTCGCCTCTTTATTTGTCGGCACTCGCTGGACCCTGTCGACGCCTGGCTGGTACCTGTCATCGGCCCGGATGAGGTGTTCCAGCCCCGCGGCCCCTGCTCTCCTCGTCCCCGCTGGCGCGGGGTGAATCTGTGCAACCTGTGGCCTCTGTGTGTGGCTCCCCGGACAGCTAATGCCATGGACCTACCGGCTCCTGCCAGGATTGGGCTGGTAAATGCTAGATCGCAAACGAACAAAACGTTTATCCTGAAGGATTTCCTGACTTCCCGAGGATTGGATTTTCTCTATGTGACTGAGACGTGGCTGACTGTTGGTGAGTCCAGTGCTTCACAGAACTTTTACCCGATGATTGCTGCTATTTTAACTCCCCGCGGACGTTGGGTCGAGGAGGAGCAATAGCGACTGTTTATAAGAGTCACTATTTCATTTCACTACTAGTCAAATGTAAGCAGCTAGGTAAGATGACGTGTGCCGTCTGAGTGCCGTAAATCGTTTCGTCCTGGAAGCGACCTGGGGCGGACCCGGAGACAGTTTCCTAAAGGTATGGACATACACCATATAGAAATAGCACACCGATGGTCTCATTTGCTGTTGTAGGTCACGCACAGACATCAACAGAAACGAGAGACTTTTGCATATCCGGTTAAAAGTTCCTTGTAGCGGCGTTAATATCTAATAAAATATTTTACCTCTAGTTTTTGTCTAATTTGTTGCAAAGCACGTCTTGGTAGTCCTAATTAGGATATAATTGTGTTTATTTAATATCTAATAAATATAATTACCAATAGTTTTTGTCTTATTTGTTCCAAAGCACGTCTTGTTAGCCCTAATTAGGATATAATTGTGTTTGTCTAACATCTAATAAATATAATTACCTCTAGTTTTTTGCTAATTTGTTGCAAAGTACGTCTTGTTAGTCCTAATTAGGATAGAATTGTGTTAGTTTTTGTCTAATTTGTTTCAAAGTACGTCTTGTTAGCTCTTATTAGGATAAAATTGTTTTTCTTTAGTGTCTTAATTGCGAACATATTTCTACCTAATTTGGTACAAACTACAGATTGTTACGTCTTATTAGAGCAAAGTTGTCTATTTTACTGTCTAAAGAGATTATATTAGGTGTAGTTTTTTTCTAATTTGATACAAAATACAGCTTATTACATCTAATTAGCGTACTGTAAAATAAAGTGCTATCGGTGGCCTGACATCCATCTCATGCTCTTTCCCTCCTAATGGAGGGATATCCAGTGGAAAACCTACACTGCAAAATTTTTCGCTGTGAATTCACAATAAATTATTGGATAAGTTTTGCATGACTTTCACAGTAAGGATTACAGCAATATACTGTGAAATGTACTCACAGCAATTTACTGTAATTTCACATCTGTGATATTACAATGCATTGTTGTAAAAGCACAACTGCATACTATAACTTCACAGCTTCAGTGACAAAGCAATTACTGTGATATTACAGTACATTACTGGGGAATTACAACCTTTTGCTGTACATCATTACAACAAGGCCCTGTACTTTTACAGTGTGTACTGTGAAAGTAATGCACAAGTTGACAGTAATTTACTATGAATTTACAATGTATACTGTGGAAGTCATGCAAAAATTGGCAAAAATTGTACAATTAAAATGGGTTAGCATCTAATGTAATCTAATGGTATTTCCGCAGGATGACGTATGTCTTTTTCATTATTGGTTCTGCTCTCTCTGCCCCACTCATTCCTTTCTCTGTGTATACAGACATACAAATGTATTGTTAGTACCCAAGTAACAATTTGGTCTCGTAGCCACCCCCACACCCACCCCCCCACACACAGTGTTCAGATCTGGACAAATGACTAAAGTCACCCAAATTTGCATTAAACAAAATTCACCAAAAAGACAGTAGATTGCATGCATGAGTAGATGTTGAGCAGATCCCTCTTCATATTCTCCAACGTTGCCTCGGTCTCCCCCTCTGGCAAATCTGCTGGGCCCCACCTCACACACCTAGGGGTGGGCATCACATCACTCTGTAAACCTGTTGTGAGGTCATCTAAGAAGTGAATGAGTACACAGAGGCTGTGACATCATACATCAGCTTCTGTGAGGACTGCTGTAGGCTATATACCATCACTCACTACAGTGAGGTATAATGGAGTTAAATGAAATGAAGTTAAATGAAATTAAGTTTTATAGACATTTCTCTCTCTCTCTCTGTTTTGTTTTTTTTTTTTTCATACTTGGGCCAGTAAGAATATAGAAGGGGCCAGTAAAACTCTGAACTACTGGCCTGGGTGGCCAGTGGGGAAAAAATGTTATGTTGAACCCTGACATAGGCTAATCCCGTATACCTCCCCATATACCCTCCCTTGGGACCAAGAGCACACGAGAGAAAGAGAACATTAATTCATCTGGTACTGAAATTATGTTAAGTTTAATTCATCATATCTATAGCAAAAGTGATATAGTCCCTTACCAGGTGCCTCGATTAAGTAGCAGAAGATGTCTGGAAATGACACTTCAGGCCACTGAGTCGGATCATTCGTCCAGTCTTTTAAAACGTATGAACAACAATCCAACCCCAGTGTATTTAATTTTTTAATATATCGATCCTTGTCAGCAGGCAATAGCGATTCAGAGTAGGTCATGACAACTTGTTAGCATTCTGCGTTTTTACAGTATAGCGGGCAGGGAGAAGGATTGTTTTCCCCCTCGGCTCTAACCGGATGTGACGTTTGTGGGCGGTCTCGTTGTTGCCGACTGTATCTATACCCCTGGCATCGCCTCTAAGTTAACTGACCAAAAAAACACATAACATGTTGACCTCCATGCAACACTTTCACCATTGATATACTATATGATGCCTTTACCTAACTATATCTGATCAAATGTTGAGTCATCATCCTTCATAATCTTATCATATAAACGCTTTATACAGTTCAGTAAAATCGTAATGTACAGTATTTAGGTATTCAAATTTAAATAATTACACCCTGGCTTGTGGGATGCGTCAATACCGCCGCCATCTTGCCTAGGTGCTCTGACCAGTTCAGACCTGTGTCAGACTCGGCAAAAATGCCACATTTTTGCTCTGCATTTGGGTGTACTAACGAAAGAAGTGTTAAAACCAAGCAGAAGGGAATAACATTCCACAGGTAAGACGTTGTTTTACAATATTTTACTGTTACGAACATGTTTAATGAGATATATATCTCAAAAAGTGATCCTTCTTTTAAGGTAATCAAGTAAAGTAACTGTCCTGATCTGGTCCTAATGCCAAATTAAGCTAAAGCTATGTCATACAACTTAAAGAAAAACGGTTAACCTTTATACAATATTACTTATAAAAGTATGATGCTTTGTCAAACAGCTATGTCAGTGTATTCATTCAATTCAATTCAATTTTATTTATAAAGCCCAATATCACAAATCACAATTTGCCTCACAGGGGTTTACAGCATACGACATCCCTCTGTCCTTAAGACCCCCCTGTATGTGTTATTCCAAATTGTCAACTATCTGTTTCATGGCACCAACGTGACATACCGCAGTATAACGTTAGTAGTTAACTTGTGGCCTGAATTGTAACTACAAATTATGTGGAACTGCATTTTCCGGCACACTTATTTTGTGTGTAGTTTCCCAAAAAACACAGAGAGGAGACGGGCATGGGTAGCAGCAGTGAGGAGAAAGGACTTTGTCCCAGTGACTCCTCAGTCATGTGTGGCTGTCACTTCAGACCTGAGGACTTCGACAGGACTGGGCAGACTCCTAAAAATAATACTAGCTACTGTACACTGTATTTTTTGTAAATATGACCTAATAATGTAAACAGTTCTGTGTCCAGGCTCCCATGAGCACTGTGGTGTTATACATATGAGATCAAAGCAAAATTTTGTGTAAACATGCAGCTCTAAGTCATTTATTTTCACTTGTACAAAACCAACATTTGTTATCAGAATGTGTAACTACACTGCAGCTCGGCACAACCCTGCTGATACACTATTTTTTGCACATTGTGTGAAATGTGAATAAACATTTATAGTCAAAATTAATAATTAAATGACATCATGGTGGGCATTGTACATCTAGTAAAAAAAAGAATATTTATTACATGGGGAAAGTTTAGTTTAAATGTGTTGTAGAACTATTACTGTTACTTTATCGACATAAGATCAAATATTTTAGTATGAAAAGCTGCATTTTTTATTTAACCAAGTATTCTGTATCATAACTACATGTCTGACGATTGTAACAAAGCAAACCGCATGAAAATTGGTTGAGAATTCAGCGAGTAATGATGATTTTAATCATAAATAGTCTCCTGCCTCAATAGACATACATGCATTAGGCAGCGCGGCTCCACCTGGGCAAGATGGCGGCCGTGTTGACGTATTGCTCCAATGAGGAGCACCGTTGGATGCGGCATCTACGTATATATATCTATGGCTAACTTTAACTAGTTAGCTAATAGTGCTAATAGTGCTAATAGTTGCTAATGGTGTTACTAGCTACCGTTCGCCAATTACTCCTACATACAGTACTCGAGGCCTTGTCGCATCTCCAGCAGCTAGCTAAGCTAGCTACCCAAGCAAAACCCAAGATGTTGGACACAAACACTGGGCACATGTCAAACGCACGCCATTTGTTGAGTGACTACTGCACAATGAAACACCACGCAGCTAGCTAAGCTAGCTACTGGATAGCTGAAAAGACAGCTATCACTATTAGCAAATGCTGTGAGAGAACGTTTGACAGTTTCAGGCACTTGCTAACAAAATATGAACTGTGTCATGCGATAAACGTTCATTTGAAAGTAAATATTATTATCACTTAAAATAACAAGGGTGTACTGCAAACAGACGTTATGCATGCAGCTCACCTTCTCCATTCAGCCCAGAAGAGAAAACAAGAGAGTCTGGCTGCAGTCCTCCAGCATCAGGCCGCTTCCGCTGCAGGCTCCTCTCTCCCGCCTCCAGTGTCACAGTGTGTTCACACCGGGCGCAAGGCGAATATTTTACTCGCGCCCGGTGTGAACACACTGTCAGGACGCTCAGGATAGAGTGCCGAAGTCACGCCCCTTCCGGTGAAGTTCATGGGACCTTAGATCAGAAAAAATATGAATGGCAGTGAATGAGGAGAGCAATGTTATCTTTTGGTCCCGTTTGAGTTGTGACATGTCGTTAATGAATTTAAAACATAAATTTTAAGGTCAAGAAAGTCATACTTTGTGGTAAAACTGTTGAGATATAAGCTTTTGAAAAAACGTAATTAGAAAAACTACACAGGAGGCGGTCGCGTATGTGACGTCATAGCTTTCGTTCGCTTCCAGCAGCTTGGAGTGACTGTAACCTGGCACAAAACACACAGACATCTTCAATCATAAATCGATTAATCAGAAACAGTGGAATTTCAGCAGGGAGGCCAAGCTGCAGGAAGCGAGCGAAAGCTATGACATCACATATGCGACCTCCTCCTGTGTACTCTTGAGTCTTTCTAATTAAAAAGCTTATATCTCAACAGTTTTACCACAGGAGGAGGTCGCATATGTGACGTCATAGCTTTTGCTCGCTTCCTGCAGCTTGGCCTCCCTGCTAAAATTCCACTGTTTATGAATGATATCTCAACAGTTTTACCACAAAGTATGACTTTCTTGACCATAAAATTGATGTTTTAAATTCATTAACAACATATTTAGATTTCATGTCGCAACTCAAACGGGAACAAAAGATAATATTGCTCTCCCCATTCACTGCCATTCATATTTTTTCCGATCTAAGGTCCCATGAGCTCTACCGGAAGGGGCGTGACTTCGGCACTCTATAGGAAGTGCACGCAAGAAATTAAAAAAAAAAAGACTGTGTTGACACTTATGGAGGAAGTGGCTTTGTCGTTGATTTATATTTCATTAATCACACAAGAAACTTCAAAATATGATCGTGTTGACACTTTTGGAGGAAGCGCCTTTGTCGTCCTCTCAGAGAAAAGGGAAATGGCATCTTCAGGTTCAGTGCCGAGTTCGGTTACGTCATGTGACTTACCAGGGAATATTTGAATAAAAATATTACACTGTAATAATACTGTTGAATACTGTGAAATCCTTGCATTTTTTTACTGTGTTGCTGTGATATTACAGACCTTGTTGTGATATAACAGGGTTTTTTTGATTGCAGGATTTTACTGTAAAATAACAGTTAAATGCTGTAAAATCCAAGGATACTGTAGTTTTTACAGGTATTCATTGGGATATTACAGGGGAACTTAATTACAACAAATTACTGTAAAATAATACTGTTAATTATTGTGAAATGCTGGTAATTTATTACAGTGTATTCTATTCTTCTCTATGTCTGAATATGTATTTCTCAAATATTCTTTAACCTCTAGCCTTGCTGCTTTAAGCTGCTCTCCCTTTTCCTGGCTAAACAATCCTTTAGCAAACTTAAAAGGGTCCCTGAAAAAAGCTGTCCTTGCATATTCCTTCTTCCTCCTCTTTTTCCTGAGATGCTCTGCCCTTCTAAGAGCTGCTAGCCTGCTTCTCAACTCCTCTTGCAACACATTAATTTCCTCCCTTTCTTCTTCTGTAGCCTTTTTCCACTGCTTTCGTAACTGTCTCCTTTCCTTAACTAACTTCTCTATTTCTCTTTGCCACCTAGACTTACCTGACTGTACCCTTACTCCTTTTTCTCTCATGCACCCCAAACCTCTCTGTACCATATGAGTAAATTATATCTCCCATCTTTTCTAACTTTTCTATTGCATTTCCTCTAACCCTGCTTCAGATTACTGACAAATCTCTAATAACTATCTCCCAATCTTAATTGTCATTTGCCCTAGGCCATCTAACTCTAACCTTTTGCTCCATGGTACTCTCTCTGACTGGCTTGCTAACCTCAGTGTCACCTGCGTTCCCTCTTATTACCTCCCCCTCCTCCTCCTCAGTGGCAGTGTTACTGATATCCTGCGAACTGTGGTTTTCTACCTGTCGCTGGACTTGATCCAACTGACTCTACTGACTTCTTAAGAAGTACTGATCATACCCTAACCACCAACAGGAAGTCAGCCAATTTGAAATTACTGTGCAATGTTTGTGCACTTTTGGCCATTTACAAAATTTGATCTGATTGACTTCAGATTTTGGTTGTACTATCTAAAGACCCTCAACATGAAAAGTCATTAAAATCCTGAATTTTTATCGAACCACGTGATCATGGCGAGGTGTCAAATTTTCATGTTTTGCCACAAATTAGGAAATGGTTTGTAACTCCCCTGTGGATGCTCACATCTGCCGCAAACTTTACATGTTGGAGAGGAGTCATGGCCTGAGCACATCTAGAGGCCTTTTTTTTCTTTTTCTTGCAGCACCACCTACTGGCAACAGAAAATTACATGTTTTATACTTTGACATACACCTCCCAGAAAGTCCAACAGATTCACCTCAAATTTGTTTGGAAAAGCATCGAGACCTTGATGATGCTTTTGGTGAAAATTGCAAGTTTTGTCAAACAGTGTTGCCATGGCGTATGCGGCCATAGTTTTGCCACAGAACAGGAAAGTGTTGTATCTTGAGCATACATTGTGCAGTATACACTAAATTTGTCATGCTTGATGACAGTCAAGGCCTCATGACATCTACATGCCAAAATTGAGTTTTAGTCATAGTGCCACCTACTGGCAACAGGAAATTACATGTTTTATACTTGATGTACAACTCCTAATGGGTTGACCACATCCAGCTCAAATGTGGTAAGAAAAGTCTTCACACCTAGTTTTTCTTTTACACCATTGTTATGGCAACGCATTATTCTCCATGAAATAGGAAGTTGTTGCAACTTGCGTGTACATTATCCAATCTGCCCAAAATTTTACATGTCTTGTAAGAGTCAAGACCTAAAGACATCAACTTGGCCACCAGGTGTCATAGTCATTGCCCCACCTACTGGCAAAAAAGTATGACTTTTAAGACACAAAATTTACATGGTGTGGTCTACAATAAATAGACAACAACATGTTCTATGTAACTCTATGCAGTAAATACCATCTCATTCTTTCTTGCAGAGACTTTTAAAGAAAAACAAAAACGTGCATCAACCGTTGTACTGCCAGTACCTGCAACATGCCCAAAGATGTGAACGCCCGTTCACTGGTGATTGCAATTTTAGTCTTTAAGTTTCTATGGGATTTTTATGAGGTTCAGGTGATAGGTCATAGACACTACAGCCAGTTCACAACTGTGTGCATGTGTGTGTGTGTGCCTGTGTGTGTGTGTGTATGTGTGTGTGTGTGTGTGTCTGTGTGTTGGAGGTGATAGGGTGTGACTTCCTGCTCTATGTCTCATCTCTCTGGAGGTGATGACGGGTAGACACAGCATACACCACACTTCATACGCAAAGAGCAACACACAAACAGGATCATTCTAGCCTTGATCTGTTTTGTGGCCTTTACAGTTTTAGCTATTTGTGTGTGTTTCGGACAGCAGGTCATCCAAACTGAACGACAGCAACACCTAACCTGAGTGTTTTCTGATTGGACATCTGTATCGTTACTGTTTGGTTGAATTCAGGCAAAGAAACTATCTGGTTTAGGGTATGTTAAAGTGTACTGACACATCTTGGACTATACTTCAACATCACTGCAGTAAAGTCAAGGTCAGTTCAACTTACAATATATATATATATATATATATATATATACATACATATATATATATATGTATGTATGTATGTATATGTATACATATATTTATTTACGTTTAAGTTTGTTAATAATTCCTGTTTATTTAACTATATATTTGTAAATACTATTGTTTAAATTTCTTATATTTTCACGTATCTTTCCTCTCTTGCAAGGAGCACCTGTAACATAAATATTTCAAGCAGCTACAGGGAATTTTTAACTGGTTATGAAACAATCTCAGTTTAAAGGTTCAGTGCGTCAGATTTAGGGGATTTAGTGGCATCTAACAGTGAGGACTGCAGATTACAGCCAGCTGAAACTTCTCCTGGTTAGAATTCATTCAGTGTTCATTGTTCAGGAGGTTTACCAGGAGCTAAATTATCCACAGAGGTCTCTTTCTCTCCTCCCAGACCTGCAGCAGCAACTGGCTCACACACAGGTGAACTTCCAATACAATCCTCCATCTGCCCCACATTTCGGTGGAAGCTGGGAACGAGAGATAAAATCAATAAAAATGGCCCTCCATGTAGCAGTAGGAAACCAACCAACAACAGAGACAGTCCTACACACAGTCCTGATTGAGGTTGAGGACATTTTGAATTCCAAACCTCTCGGATACATCTCGTCTGACCTTGCTGATCCAGACCCAGTAACACCAAAAATGTTGCTGATGGGGCAGCCCGACTCCTCTCTTCCTCAGGCGATCCACTGTGCAAGTGAACTCCTTGGCAGACGAAGATGGCGTCACAGTCAGATCTTGGCTGATCATTTTTGGACAGCCTTCATTCGCTATTACCTTCCAAACCTTCAAACCAGGCAAAAATGGGAGACCGACAAGAAAAACTTCAGGTCAGGTTGTACTGATAGTTGACCCCCAGTATCCTCGAGCATCATGGCCTATCGGAAGGATAACTGAAACCTGCCCTGGAAACGATGGAAAGGTTCGCAGTGCTAAGGTCATTATCCAAGGCCGAGAATACCTACGCCCTGTTTCCAGATTGATCCCACTGCCTGAAATCACTGATGAAGCCAGATGAAACGTATTTGCTACACAAATCCGGGGGCGGCTGTCAGAAAGTGCAAGTTCATGTTCCCTCCTCTCCACTAGGAGGAGGCACCCAGTGGTGGCTTAGGGTATCAGTGGTACCTCCCACTCTATAAATAGAGGTCTGAAGATCACTTCCTCCTCTTTGTCTCCAAGCACTCACACCTTGACTGAGTGTTTGTCAGGTGTTTGCCGGTGTTTGCCATGTGTCTTTTGGTTTGACCTCCAATGTAAGTAGTTTCTTTATATTCCTTTAATTATAGTGTCTCTGACATGAAGAATGGATAATTTATTTGATCTAATTTGTTAAATAATGTTAAGAATCATGTGTTTGGGAATCATTATTGGAAAGATTTGTGGTCCTTTAATATGTATATATTCAACATGCTTCAAAGAGTGAATTCATTTGTTTTTCAAGATAATGTAATCTGTTCTTTCTTTGTTTAGAACCATGGTAATCATCCTGCAACATCACAGAACCAACATTCACCCTGTGATTTAAAATAAATTGGATTGAGTGATTGCAATCCTGTTTCCTGGTGGTTTTGTGGCTCCAGTCAGAACTTCCATTCACTACACAAACAGACCAGCTGATATAAACGAGTAAAAACACTGAATAAAGCTGTTTTATGTTAGAAATCTGTGTGTTTCTGACACTAATAATAACTGTCATCATTTTTGTGAGTTTTTCTTTTCTTCATTTGATTTCTTCCATATTTTGTAATAACAGTTGTATTTATTTATTTTCATTCAAAACTCTGCAGCTCAGCTATTAACCAGAACCAAGAGGAAAGAGCATGTCAGGCCAGTCTGAACTGCTCTGCACTGGCTTCCTGTTACATTTAGAATTAATTTTAAGCTCCTCCTCCTTGTTTTCAAAGCCTTAAAAGGGCTGGGATCAAGCTACATTGCTAACTCCCTTGTTAAATATTTGCCTCCAAGAACACTACGATCATCTGCTGGTGGTTTATCGGAGGTTCCCAGCAACAACCGGAAGAATATCGGGAATGTAGCTTCTGTCAATTATGCCCCAAATCTATGGAACACACTACCTATAAATAACAGGGAAGCTAGTTCACTAAATATTTTAAAAGAAAGCTAAAAACATATCTGTTCACTTTAGCCTTTAACTAGCTCTGACTCCTGACACAAGTCTGAAACTTTCTTTTTATGCTTTGCTCTCTATAGCTAAGGTCAACATTCATGACAACTGTACAACTCACCTGTTTATATTTTATGAAGGCTTAAAGGTATGCATATTCAAGGGTGGGGTCCTCTGAGTGACAGACTGCCTGCTGTAAGTGTCCTCAGCGTTCAGATCTTAAGTCAGATCCACCCCTGCCAGTATGATAACGTCCCCAACTTTCATCTCCAGCATCCGTTAATAGTAGTCCCAGGGTAAACTCCACTCGTATGCCTGTTAGCACTGCAGACACAGACAACGCCCCCTTGTCCACACAGGTGTCTGACCACGACGCCACCTCTTCCCGCAGTGCAGCTAACATGGCTAACACAGTTAGCCCGGTAATTCACAAGCTACCACCCAAACTCACCATGTACAGTAACACTCAATACACTGACACAGCAGAGGTTAAGATTTTAGGCGACTCCGTTGTGAGATTTGTAAAACTTCCTAGCACTGTCACCTACTGTCTCTCTGGTGGTAAGGTAGCAGCTTTAAATGAGCTCTCCCCAACATTGCTTGACCTCCACCCTGTGGTCCATACAGTAATACTGCATTGTGGAGTGAATGACGTCATGTCTTCCAGACAGTCAATCAAGCTGCAACATGACATTGGCTACGGTTACATGATGGCTTCTCATTCGGAATGAAATAAATCTGAATGAAATCATTCGGAATTAAAGTCTTTCCAGGTAGTTTACATGGGAAATATTTATTCCGAATGAGGGTTTACATGGGAGATCAGTTCAATCGCCTTTATTCAGGTCTGTGCAAGGTTTGGGGCAGGGAAGGTTTCTGATTGGATAGGGGGTGGGGCGGATGTTACGTGTTTACGTTTACCGGAAGAAAACACTGTAGTCCTCGCTCCGGATAACAAGATGCTTGACGACGCCGTTCTTAGTGCCTTTTTCGGGCTTGTTTTGCTTATATTCTTGAAGCAGCAGTACGACAACAACCTTGTTCTGCTAATGCTTCATCTGTTGAGGAGGAGAAGGGAGGTAGAAGGTCGAAGAAGGGAGGTAGAAGACCGTGCTGTGGCGAATGGAAACCGGTGAGTGCAACAAGTCCGACTGCTCTATCTCAGCCCGTTGCTATGCAGCCCGTTGCTATGCACGCTATATACGTCATCGTGCCAGAAGCGCAAGGAAACGAGCATGCGCAGAAAGACCGGAATGAACTTAAAGAGGAATGAGTGTATACATGCACACAAAATTCTTTCATTCGGAATGAGGAACGGAATAAACCACCCCCTTTAATCGGATTTAATTTTCAATCGGAATGACCGTTTTTCAGTCGGAATGACCATTTACATGACCACTTTTAATCGGAATGGCCTTTCATTCCGATTAAAAGTGGAATTAAACTGTGCATGTAAACGTACTGATTGAGTCGCTGGCGTTAACTATTGAGAGTCTGGGAAAACACTGCCTCCTATCTGGCGCCCTCCCCACCTTATCATGTAGATCGGAGCGCTTCAGCCGTCTCTTTGGCCTCCACCAGTGGCTAGAAAATTTCTGCAGAGCGACAGGTCATGGTTTTATCAGCAATTTCAACTCCTTTTGGACTAAACATGATCTCTATGAATCTGATGGCTTACACCTAAACCATAAAGGAACCAGGACAATTTTATCAACTTCATAGCCTCTAATCCGTTCTGACTTGCATCCCAGCATGACCCAAACAACTTCATTCTGACTCCCATTTCTTCTAGAGAGGGTCCTGCTGCCTCTTGGCCTGCTCTTATCCATTTAAACTCATATCGCAGCAGTGCCTGGATAGCATGACGTGTGTGGTTGTGCTGCGGCCGCGGTCCTGCCAGATGCCTCCTGCTGCTGCTGCTGCCATCATTAGTCATTAGCCATACTTCTACTGTTATTATACACATATGATTATTATCACACATGTATACTGCCAGATACTAATATATACTTTCAACATATTGTACCACAGTAGCCAGAACTATAACGATAATATTATTACTTTCATTAATGTTGTTGTAAGCTACTGTCATTACCGTCTGTCCTGCATCTCTCTCTCTCTCTCTCTCTCTCTCTCTCTCTCTCTCTCTTTTTGTCTCATTGTGTCATACAGATTACTGTTTTACTGTTAATTTATTATGCTGATCTGTTCTGTATGACATCTATTGCACGTCTGTCCGTCCTCGAAGAGGATCCCTCCTCAGTTGCTCTTCCTGAGGTTTCTACCGTTTTTTTTCCCCTGTTAACGGGTTTTTTTTGGGGAGTTTTTCCTTATCCGCTGTGAGGGTCCAAAGGACAGAGGGATGTTGTATGCTGTAAAGCCCTGTGAGGCAAATTGTGATTTGTGATATTGGGCTTTATAAATAAAATTGATTGATTGATTGATTGATTAAACAAAACCGCAAATAATAGTTTCAGTATCCCAGAGCAGCTTAATAGTTTGGTTAATAATAATCTACATCACAATATCAGTCCCATTCCGGTTATTATAAACCACAGGCCCTATAACCCTCCCTCCTATAGATGTGCCAATCATAAAGTACTCTCTCATATCCAGAGTCAGCCCAATTCAGTATCACCTCCTCCTCCTCCCTCGCCCATCAACTTCAGTCTTCTTAATGTTTGTTCACTAGGGAACAAAACATTTAGCTGTAACGATTTTATTACTCTCCAGAAGGTTGACTTTTTTATGGTTACTGAATCCTGGTTGGCAACAGGTAACACTATGCCACTAGTTGAAACGGTTCCCCCTGGCTTCTCTTATTTTAACAAACCTAGATGTTCAGGCAGGGGTGGTGGAGTGGCTCTGTTTTATAAACACAGTTTTAAATGCTCAATGGTTGACCTTGGCATGTTTTCATCTTTTGAGTACTTTTGAGTGCTTTCTTTTAAGAGGATCACCTGAAATGTTGTGTGTTTCACCAAACCAGACCACCAAAATCCTCTGGTTTTATCAAAGAATTTTATGAAATGCTCTCCATCATCATGCCAAAATACAAAGGTATCCTGATTTTAGGTGATTTTAACATCCATATGTGCTGTCCTGACAATATTTTAGCTACTGATTTCTTAAAATTACTTGATACTTTTAACCTTTTCCGTGCTCTGACAGGACCCACGCACAACAAGGGGCATGTTCTTGATCTGGTTTTATATCATGGCATTTTAATGAGTGATGTTGTTTGCCAAGAAAGTGTGGTATCCGATCATAAATTCCTCCTTTTTCATACTGTTGGGAACATAAATTTGGGCTTCACACGGAGGCACCAAATATGTTGGGATCAACATATATTTACCTCACACGGTGGCACCAAATATGTAGGGGTCAATATATTAGTCTCACCAAGGGACACCAAATATGTAGGGATTTAATTGGCTATTGGAAATAATTAATAATTATTAAAAATTATGTTAAATAATGCGACTTAATTAACATTAAATCACCTCGTGGGGCACCATTCCCGTAAAGGGAAAAATGATAGCCAGTTAAAGATATTAGTCTCATAAAATACGCTAAACTATTCATTTGGAGTTTTGATTAATAATTAAATTAATGACAACAACCAAAATTAAAGCTGCAAGCAGCGATGAACGGGCCCTCGCACCTTCACGCAACTCGGGGGGGCTGGCAGGACGTCTTCTGACGTGTCAGTTCATTTCTGTCAAAGTTAGACATCGCATGCAGGAGTGACTTTGCATATCTTTGATACAGTGCTGGAATGACATATTTCACATTTTGTATCACTTCCTCTTTGCACTAGAGGGAGTTGGAGAGCGCAGTAATTATACATCATGTTTTTGTACATCAAATATACACCACAGCATTTAACTTTCAGATAAATCAAAAGATAAGTGTTTGAGACCTACTTCCTGTCACCACTAGCTAACACTATGAGTATCAGGAAATATGGTCATATAAATGTTTACAGGGCAGAACTAATATGAATCATCTGAAGTTTGATGGAGATCAGAACATTTACAGCAACAATATAGCAATTTCCTGTTTCATGGCGAGACCTCAAAATTAAACCCTCTGCAGCACGTATTGACGCTAATGATATGTCATGTTTGTGTACATCAAATACACACCACAGCACTGAAATTTCAGGTTAATCCAAAGATAAGTGTCTGGTAAGAAGTACTTCCTTTCACCACTAGGTGGCGCTATGACTATCACGGAATATTGTCATATAAATGTGTTCAGGGTGGGACAAATATGAATCATGTCAAGTTTGGTGGACAACAGACCATTTACTCCAAATTTATAGCAATTTCCTGTTTCATGGCGAGACATCAAAAGTAAACCCTCTGCAGCGCGCGTAGACACTAATGATACGTCATGTTTGTGTACATCAAATATAGACCACAGCACTGAAATTTCAGGTTAATCCAAAGATAAGTGTCTGATAAGAAGTACTTCCTTTCGACACTAGGTGGCGCTATGATTATCAGGCAATATGGTAATGAAAATGTGTTCAGGGCGGGACTAATATGAATCATGTGAAGTTTGGTGGAGATTGGACCATTTATGCCAAAGCTACAGCAATTTCGTTTTTCATGGCGAGACCTCAAGATTCAACGCTCGGCAGCAGGTGCGCCATTCAACATTGGGCAAATCCTGTGATAACTTTTGGTTACAACGTAGTCACGCTTACATACACCAAGTTTGGAGCCAATCTGATTAAATTAAAGTTTGTTAATTTACAAGCCCTGGAAATGGGCAAAAACGCACAAAAGTGGCACAAGTAAATTCAAAATGGCGGACTTCCTGTTGGGTTTGGAGCATCGCTCCAAGAGACTTTTTTGTACGTAATAGAGTGTTACAGGTGCCTACCAAGTTTCATACATGCAGGTCAAAGCAGCTTTGGGGGCTGCTTAATTGAAATATTCTAGGGGGCGCTGTTGAGCCATCTTGGTGCATCAAAGCACAAAAATCACATCAGACAACAGGACTTGTGACCTGTGATGTGCATGCCACGTTTGGTGAGTTTTCAAGCATCCCTTGTCCCTTCAAAACAACATCGTGTTTGATGGCGAACAAGGCGGTGCCACGGTGACAGCGTTTGATGAAAACTAAAAAGCTTCATTTTTAAGCATCATCAAGGTCTAAGGACTTAGACCAGCAAGTTTGAGGTGGGTCTGATTAACCTGCTAGAAGCGGGACATCAAAGAATGTATAAAGTAGCTTTCTGTTGCCAGAAGGTGGCACTATGACGGTGATTCAAAATTCCTCTGTAGATGTGTTCAGGGCTGGACTGTCATCATATGTGTGAAGTATTGGCAAGATATTCCCACGTGGAGTCAAGTTACAGCAACGTTTATCATCACGGCGAAACATCAAAGTTCGCCGCCAGGCCGTGGCCACGCCCTTTGATGAAAACTCACAGTTTCCACAATAAAGCATCATCAACGTCTTATGACTTTTTTAACCAAGTTTGAAGTGGATCTGGTCAAGTCTGTAGGAGATGTACATTAAAGTCTAAAACATGACATTTCCCATTGCCAGTAGGGGGCGCTATGTTTATCTCTAATTATTGACATGTAGATGTGTTCAGGGCGGGACTCTCATCAATCCTGTGAACGTTGGGCAAGATTGGACCATGTATGCTGGAGTTATAAACTACTTCCTGTTTAGTGGCGAGACCCCTAACTTTGACGCCATCCCACGGTCACACGCATTGACGAAAACTCAAGCTTTTGATAACTTTTCATCTTCAAGGTCTTGGGATGGGACAGACCAAGGTTTGAAGTCGATCGGATGAAATCTCTAGGACTAGTTCGTTCATTTATGACCCCTGGAAATGGCCAAAAATGCACCAAAATTGCACAGTAAATTCAAAATGGCTGACTTCCTGTTGGGTTTAGAGCATGCCTCCAAGAGGCTTTTTTGTATGTCTCTGAGCGTTACATAAGCCTGCCGAGTTTCATACATGTAGGTTAAACTAGCTTCAGGGGCTGTTTCCTCAAACTTTTGTAGGGGGCGCTACTGAGCCATTTTTTGGAACCCGCACGCGAGACCCTTAAAATATCAAATTTTTCATCAGTTCTGAGATGTGTGCAAAGTTTCATGAGTTTTCAGGTATGTTAAGCCTCCCAAAAAGGCAATTCATTTGGAGGAATAATGATAATAATAATAATAATAATAAAAAAAAATCCTTGCATTTCAATAGGGTCCTCGCACCGCTAGGTGCTCGGGCCCTAATAATAATAATAATAATAAAAAATCCTTACATTTCAATAGGGTCCTTGCACCGCTAGGTGCTCGGGCCCTAATAATAATAATAATGATAATAATAATAATAAAAAATCCTTGCATTTCAATAGGGTCCTCGCACCACTAGGTGCTCGGGCCCTAATTAACAGTAACGCCTGAAGGATTTCAGAGTTCTTGATGCAGCAGAGGTTGACTATTCATTCACTCTTGTCCAACATTAAGCAGACAGCAGGTATGATTCCAAAGAATTATATTTATTCACAAACTAGCAAAGCAAACCAAAACACACAAATTCTAACTAACTATATACAAGCTTGGTGTGTATATGTGTGTGTGTGTGTGTGTGTGTATGTGTGCGTGCGAGAGAGAAAGCCACGCATATCATGTGAAACAGCGGAATTGTAGCTTTCCGAGAAGACCAAGTCGATAGTCCAATGTTTTCACAGCGAAAAAAAATGATAACGTTACACTAAAATTATGTATAACAGAGCTTTCATACAGCTTTGCACATACATTACTCTTGAATGGATTACTCGTGAATGCAGGGTCGCACAGAAATGCCACGCATATCACATGAAAGCAGCAGAGCTTTCCAGTGATATACATCATTTTTCTGTCATCCCATCATGCTATAAATACAGATCAAGTGTCTACAAAATAAAAACCTGACGAATTTCTTTACAATCCATTATGCAGGTCTTGTTATCAGTCACTTCATATAGTGAGGAATATCGTATCTTACCACGTCTTAGGCTTGCGTGTGTTTCTAGCTGTCTATCCACATTTGTAGTCCAGCTTTCAACATGCAAATGTCTCCATATTGTCCAGTTGACACTCCATCAAACTTTGTATGACAAAACCAGCGCACTTCACCTTTGCGCACCCAGACAACTGAGGCCTAATTATGCATGCCTGACAGAGCAGTAGTCACCATATACATTGAGGGGGACACATGCCCCCCCACCAATGCCCAAAATGTCCCCCCAATATATAACTGAAACTGAAAAACAAATATTATCTTGGAGGACATCATTGCACTTGGTTGACTATTTTTCTATTATCTTAGATGTAAATATTGCATGTTTCTTTCAGATAAAACACATTTTTGACTTGTTAATGAGTCAATGGAATTTCTTGCAATAATGAAAAAATACTGACAATCATGTCCGCCTGGCACAAACCACATGTTTTGGACAACTGTGAAGTGACAGAATGTCCCAGCATCATGGTTCTCCCCTCTTCAGATATGGCAGAATATGTCATTTTCCAACTTGCTATGGTGAGATACATGTAAAAATGTAAGAATTTAGTCATACGGATTTGTTTTTTTCATTGATAGAAAAATTAATATAAAATACAGGCACATAGGACGACATGTAATGATGGCAAATCTGGTTAGCCCAGATTGTCCTGAAAAAAAAAAAAAAAACAAGATATAGCACGTGTATGTAGCCTTTATAATGACTGTGATATGAGCTTAAAAGTAAAGGCAGTAAAAATACCCCAAAAAGGCCTAGGGCCCATAGAGTTAATGAGTCTATGTGAATGTGATTTGTGTTGCAAACAGTCTGGATTAGTGCAGAGATTGTTTAGTTGTGTGAATCTGTTTGTGAACAGTATTAGCAAACTAAACACTTAGCCTTGCCGAAGCCAACTAATCAATGACCTAACTGCAAACTATCACAACAATAACTCAGTAAACAGCATCAAATCACATACAACAAATTAAACAGTCTTGCTTAGCCTGTAAAGCTGTGATAAGCTATGCCCAGTTGTTACGTTACCGATCCTTGAATGGATGGGAGAAAGAGTCAGTTGGTGGTGTACTGCTTTGTTAGCCGGCAGAAGAAGGCTGGGAAGATGGTTCCAGCTGCAGTCTTTGTTGTGTCCTTTGTTCCAAAGGTGAAACTCCGAGGAAGCTGGTTGCTCAGGGTTTAGCAGAGTTAGACACTGGGTGCTAACTCACTTGGTTCCTTGTTGCTGGAAAGCTAGTTGCAAACCTTGTGTTTGCAAGAGAGTCTATGATCAATTGCCCTCCCTTTAGTGGTTTGGGCTATGGAGCAAGGGTCTGGGCCTCTGTGCTGGTCCAGGCCCAGCCAGAAAGAGGTGTGAGCTGCTCCGCATCTGTAGAGCAAGAGCTGTGAGCTGTTGTAGCTCCAGAGCAAGAGAGAGAGAAGGCTTGAAAGGAGCAGGACTTATCTTAGAGTTTGGTGACATCACAGAGGGGCATGTCACTGTAACAGTACTGTCCAATCAAGTTGTGAGACTTGTGTCTCACTGAGGTGTGACTTGAGACCTCCTGTGGAGATGGGTGTCACCTAGCTCTCTTTGCTTGAAGACAAAGAGCATGCAGAGGAAAAAGCCTTTAAATGTTCAGTGATGATTTTACCAATTAATAAATCATCTGTGGTCCTGTGAATCCCAACAATACCTATGTTCATAACACTGTTAACAACAATAATAATACCCTGTCTTATTCCCGCATTTTTAACTCCACTTCAACTGCTAAATTTTGTGATGCCTTTGCGTCTGCTGACTTTGGGTTTAACTCTTCTGTGAATGCTAATATTGCCTCATTTTTTTAACTCTACTTCTAAAAATATTCTAGACTCTGTGGCACCTTTCAAAGTCAGAAAACATAAGACCACACATCAGCCCTGGCTAACTGATACAAGATCATTAAAACAGTTGTGTCGCAAAGCTGAGCGGAAATGGAGGACTTCTAGACAGCTTGCAGACCAGCAAATTCTGAGAGACCTGATGAAGACTTTTAATCACGCAGTTAAAATGGCAAGAGAAAACTATCATAATGACCTGATCAACAACCATAATTCCAATCCAGGGGCGTTGATAGGAGTTGAAAACATCCGGGGCTTTAGCCCTGAAGTGGTAACAGTTTTTTACCTGGGGGTCCGGGGGTTTCTCCCCCAGAAAACTTTTTAATAATTCCCTTTTAAACACGTGACTTTGCAAACACAGAGTGAAACAACGCAGTAATTACGAAGAATATAGTGATGCTGCACATCAGATTAAACAGCAAACCTGGGCTACAAGGTTGTATAAACCCTTTTTACATGCCCCAAACACAGCTCAAACAACTAAATAAACAACAACAAATCAAACACCATACAGCACCAATATCCCAACCCACTCGGCATATTTCGGGCTCTACCTCGACGCCGCGTTATGCAAAACACACGCCGTTCATCTCAAATGAAAGCTGAAACTCCACTGTTTCCACACATATCCGCCAAAGCACGCTAAACCAAACCATCAGAGAGCTAGAAGCCAAAGAACAACAACAACAGGAATCTTTTTGCCAAAATATATTTGTAATATTTCTCTTACCTTGTTGTTTTTGCCGTGAAAAGCTCATTCTACCGGTAAACATTCCTGGTAGATGGATTCTGCTGACTCTGATTGGCTTACAGTGCTGTCAATCTTGTTTTAGTGGGTATAGCGTCATTCTATTGGCTCTAACGAATCAAACGAGGTGTCAGTCATTCAAATCGACCAATCCATTGCGGAGATAGAGCCTCCAATGCACAGAAGAGAAAATCTGCTTCACATTTAGATAGTGTGTGTGTGGTCAGTTTGGAGTGGGAAATACATGACAAAAATGAAATGAACAGTTATGTGTACAAGACTAAAACGCAGCGACTCTGTGCTGGCCACCAGTATGCACAATAAATACACTTGTAATACAGAGTAGCCTGCTGCCACACACGCATCAGATTCAAGCTAATGTTAGAAGAAGGGGGTTTCAGAGCTGCGGAGCTGTAGAGGTGCCATTGCACTGGGAGGTTTAAGATGGTTGTCATTGCAAATGTCCCTAATATGAGTGGCCGTCAGAAACCATTTTCAAGTTTGGGGGCCCCAGGCAATTGCCTGGTTTGCCTGTCCTGTCTGGGCACCCCGAACGTATTTTCGGTGATTCACAATAGGTGTGAATCACCGAAAATACGTTCAGGGCTAGAGTCAAAACATCCAGGGCTGAGGCCCCAGAAAAAATGCTTGGTGGTGCCACTGTTCCAATCCCAGTCTCCTCTTCAATGGGGTTAGCCATACATGAAGTCCCCCTCCTGCTAACATTGAACCATCAACTGCCAAATGTGAACAGTTTCAATCTTTTTTCGCAGATAAAATCAAAATCATCCGAAACAATATTACACATACTGCCCAGGCTGTCTCTGAACCCTCTCCTCCCAGTACCAACTGTTCCCTAAGCTCTTTTGACCTGCTAAAAATAGAAAACATAACTGAAACAATTTCTAAACTGAAGAACTCAACCTGCTCTCTCGATGTCATTCCTACCGATTTCCTAAAAGAAACCCTTGCCATAACTTGCCCAATTCTCATGGAAATATTCAACTCATCACTCTCATCTGGTATTGTTCCTGAATACTTTAAAACAGCAGTTGTACATCCTCTCCTTAAAAAACCCTCACTAGACCCAAATATCCTCAATAATTTCCGGCCAATCTCAAAATTTCCATTTCACAATAAAGTTTTAGAAAAAGTTGTGGCAGAAAAAATTATTTCTTTTATGAATGGTAATGACCTCTTTGAGAGATTCCAGTCAGGTTTTAGAGCAGGTTTTAGCACAGAAACGGCACTTCTTCAGGTTTTAAATGTTTTCCTTTTAGCAGCTGATTGTGGTCAACACTCCGTTTTACTCCTGTTGGATCTGTCTGCAGCTTTTGACACTGTTGATCATAGTACTTTAATTGAATGTCTTAAAAATTGGGTGGGCATTTCAGGGTCGGTTTTAGATTGGTTTTGTTCTTATCTGTCTGGAAGGTCATTCTGTGTTGAAATCGGAAATTGTCAGTCATCTTCAATACCATTACAATATGGAGTTCCACAGGGTTCTGTTCTTGGTCCACTGCTGTTTTCAGTCTACATGTTACCATTCGGTCACATTATCACAAAATACAATATTAATTACCATTTCTATGCCGACGATACTCAATTATACCTTTCCTTTGACAATAGCAACACCGACCGATTAAACAATCTCCACTTGTGCACTGCAGACATCAATAACTGAATGGCATCAAACGTTCTACAGCTCAGCTCAGATCAGACAGAAGTTATCATCATAGGTCCAGACTCACCACATGTTGCCTCCCATCTTGGTCCCTTTTCATCCCACATTACTAACTCTTGCAGAAACCTTGGTTTCTTATTTTTGAAAGCCACCTCAGTTTTGATCAGCATATAAATTCAGTTGTCCAATCGTGTTTCTTCCAACTCCGAAAAATCTAAAAAATCAGATAATTTCTTTCAACAAAAAACTTAATGTAAGAAATAGTCATACATGCATTTATTTCATCCCGGTTAGATTACTGCAATGCTCTTTTCTCATGCCTTACACATCATAACCTAAACAAATTACAGTTGTTTCAGAATGCTGCAGCCAGACTCATTACCAGGTCCAACAGGAGAGAACACATCACACCATAGATATTGTCCATGTTGTCTTGTCAATTGCCTGTATGTGTTGTTGTGCCTTTTAATTGCCCCTCGGGGACAAATAAAGTGTTTTGAATTTTGAATTGAATTGAATTGATCACCGATTTTAAAATCCCTTCACTGGCTCCCAGTCCATTTTAGAGTGGATTTTAAAATTTTAATAATTACTTTCAAGGCTCATGTGGGGCTAGCCCCTGAATATATAGCTGACCTCCTGACCCCATACGAGCCTGAACGCAACATGAGATCCTCTGGTAGGTCATTCCTGGCCATCCCTTGGTCCAACTTGAAGACCAAGGGTGACCAGGCCTTTTCTGTTCGAGCCCCTCGTCTATGGAATGACCTGCCGGAGGAGATCAGGGAAGCTAACACATTGTCTTCTTTTAAGTCCCTTTTAAAAACTCACTACTTCAGACTTGCTTTTAACTAATTTGAATTATCTGTTTGCTTTTATTGTTTCTCATTTTGTGTTTTATTTTATTATTTTTATTTATTTTATTTCACTAACTGCCTACTTATTGTCTTTTATTGTCTTTTGCGTGGTGTCACTGGTTTCCCCGTCACTTCGATCCGGTAAAACACAGCTTTTAATCCAGTTTCTCGCTTCTTTTATTAACGAACCACTTGCTCTCAGCTTTTATTGTATGTACTTTTTAAACATGGACTAAGGTTTTAAGCCATCAGGCCTGTGGTTGTCACAGATCATAGACTACCACAGAAGTGAATGCAGAAGTCGCCAGCTGAGCCGCATTAAAAATTGTTTAACTGTGGGAGACCTACAACTCACCACCTGAAGCGGACTGCCCCCTTAAAATTGGGGAAGGTCCTCTTGGACATTTCGGCCCCACGACCGAGGGTAAAAATTTTAACTCACCTCCATGTGTTGATACTGTGTCCCGGGGGATGGATCCAGGAATCGGCGTCTGCTTGTCCAGCCTGACCCCTCCCCTCCATCCCGGTCAGGAGGAACTGCGGCCCGGCGCCACAAACATCGGGCTCCATCCCTTCACCGTTGAACCTCCAGGCAGTCGGAGGTGCGCACTCGGGAGCAGCACACCCCCTCTGTGCTAGTGATCGGGACCTCCATGGTCAGGCACGTGGAAGTGCACAACGGCTGCACCTTCTGCCACCCTGGTGCCCGTGTCAGTGAGGTTGCATCCTCCACCCTCCAGCTGACTGCACGGCACAGCTCGGCCTCCACGCTGGTCCTGGAGGCAGGTATCAACGACCTCAGGAACCAGCAGTCAGTGGTCCTCAAGCAGGACTTCATCTCCCTGGTGGACCGCCTGCTGGACACGGGGAAGCGGCTAATTATTTCTGGCCCGCTTCCCCCACCTCGTTATGGTGACGTCACCACCAGCCGCCTTCGTCAGCTGCACCTGTGGCTGAAGGGACACTGCTTGGCCAAAAGTATCCCTTTTGTGGACAATTTTATAGCTTTTTTAAACAGACCCCACTTTTTTAAACGGGACGGCCTCCACCCAAACCAGGAGGGATCACGACTTTTATCTGTCAAGATTGACCTGACCGTCCGATCCTGCACCACAGCCACCTCCTGACTCACTACTCACCCACCTCCTCCCTCCTCCACACACTTCTCCCTCAGTAGCACCTTCTCTGCAACCGGAAACACAGGACATTCACACCATAAAAACTATCCTTACACTTAGAAAGACCTAACCGTGTTTTTAACATCCATTTGAAAAGTCATGAAGAGCGCACGTTCAGCACAAACATTAAAATGGCAGTGCTGAACGTGCACTCCCTTTTAAACAAATCTTTTATCATAAATAATTTAATTTTAGACAATAACCTAGACAGTATTCTCCTTACAGAGACATGGCTTGGCACCGACGCACCTGTTGTTCTCACCGAGGCTTCCCCACCAAATTTTAACTTTTTATATTCTATTAGGGGAGGTAAAAGAGGAGGCGGAACTGCATCAGTAACAAAAACCACAATGTCCTCAAATGAAGTTTCTTTTAGCAGTTACAAGTCATTTGAGCATCATGCCTTTGTTTTTAGCAACCCTCCTATCCTTTGCATAACGGTTTACAGACCACCCCAGTACTCCACTTCTTTTATCAGTGATTTCTCTGAATTATTATCAATCATTCACTCCACCTACAACAGGATTTTAATAACTGGTGATTTTAATCTACACATTGACAACACCTCGGACCCAGTATCCAGAGAATTTTTACACCTCTTAAACTGTTTGGATTTTAAACAACATATCACACAGCCGACCCACAGCAGAGGGCACACCTGGACCTGGTCATAACCTATGGCCTGTCCATGGGTGTGTCCTCTGTTATGGATCTGGCTGTGTCCGACCACTTTTGTGTGTTTTTTAACATCACCAGTTTTAACCAACAGGAGGCCCCGGTGAGAACAGTGAGGAAACGCTACCTAACTTCTGAAGTGGCTGCAAATTTTATCCAGATTTTACAGAGCACTCCTGCAGAGATTTTACCAGCACCCTGTGATTTTATTGTGGACAATTTTAACAACAAACTCAAGTCAACGCTGGACTCAGTGGCTCCACTTTTAATCAAAACAATTAGAACAAAACCTACACCCCCATGGAGAAATCAGGAAATCAAACAACTGAAAAGATACTGCAGGAGTGCTGAGAGAAGATGGAGAAAATCAAACCTAACAGTCCACTACAAAATATTACGTCAACATCTCAAAACCCACAATAACGCAGTCAAACAGGCAAGAATTTCCCACTTCAAAAAACTAATCTCTGACAATAAAAACAATCCCAAATTCCTCTTCTCCACAATAGATATTTTAACAAACAGTAATTTTAACAGATCACCTAAGACAACAACCAATACCCTTTTGAGGACTTTGCAGACCACTTCAGAAGTAAAATCAATGACATCAGATCCAGTCTTTTATTGCAACAGATTTTAACTGTCGACACACCTGGATCATTGCTTTTACCTGAGGAAACACTGGAGAGTTTTGCCCTGGTTGATGCGAGGACACTTGGTCGAGTTTTCTCCCGAGTAAAGCCCACAACCTGCCTTTTAGACCCAATTCCCACACCATTTTTTAAAACATTTTATGGATTCTTTGAGGAACAGCTACTGTACATGGTGAATTGCTCTCTTCAGACAGGTGTCTTCCCGGCCTCCTTGAAAACGGTGGTGGTGAAGCCCCTTCTGAAGAAGAGCAATTTAGAACCCAACATTTTTAATAATTATTGACCTGTATCCAACTTACCATTTTTAAGCAAAATTTTAGAAAAACTGGTTTTTAACCAAGTAAATGATTTTTTAAATACAAATAACACTTTAGAGAAGTATCAGTCTGGTTTTAGGATGAACCACAGTACCGAGACAGCCCTTTTAAAGATTTTAAACGACATCAGGTGCAATTTAGATAACCATAAACTCACAGTCTTGGTACTACTGGATCTAACCGCCGCCTTCGATACAGTAGACCATCACATTTTATTAAATAGACTGAGGCACCTGGTCGGCCTCTCTGGAACTGTTTTTAACTGGTTCGTCTCTTACCTTACTGATCGACACTTCTTTGTAAGTATGGATACATGTTCCTCAGGAACCCATGAGATAAAGTGTGGGGTCCCCCAGGGGTCAATTTTAGGTCCAACTCTTTTTAATCTCTACGTGCTTCCTCTGGCGGACGTCATCAGGAGGCACGGTATCAGCTTTCATAGTTATGCTGATGATACGCAACTGTACATCGCCGTGTCTCCTGATGACACAGGGCCAATTGATGCCCTTTTTAACTGCATTTTAGATATAAAGTCATGGATGGCAGCGAATTTCCTGCAGCTCAACCAGGACAAAACAGAGGTTTTAGTCATTGGTCCTGAAGGCCAGAGAGAGAAACTTTTACCAAAACTACAAGATTTTAAACCAACACAATCTGTAAAAAATCTGGGTGTGATTTTTGACTCTGACCTCTGTTTTATTCCACATATTAAAAACATAACAAAGGCAGGTTTCTACCACCTTAAGAATATAGCCAGAGTCCACCCGTTTCTCTCTCTCAGGCCAGCACGGAGGTGCTGATGCATGCTTTTATTTCCTGTAGGTTAGATTATTGTAATGCCCTGCTCTCTGGTCTTCCCAAAAAGAGTATCTCAAATCTACAATTATTACAGAATTCAGCTGCACGAGTGCTGACGAGGACCAGAGGGCGGGAGCACATTACACCAGTTTTAAAATTGCTGCATTGGCTCCCCGTGCGCTTGAGGATCGATTTTAAGGTTCTTTTATTAGTTTTTAAATGTCTTAACGGTCTTGGGCCTTCTTATTTATCTGACCTGCTTTTACCATATCAACCTTCGCGGACCCTGAGGACCTCCGGCACCGGCCTTTTAACCATACCACAAGTTAGGACTAAAACACACGGGGAGGCGGCATTTAATTATTATGGCCCCCGATTGTGGAACAGCCTGCCGGAGAACATCAGAGCTGCAGAGACTGTTGATGTTTTTAAAAAGAGGCTCAAGACTCATCTTTTTAATCAGGCTTTTAACTGATCTCTTTATTTATCTGTTTTAAATTCCTCTTATAACCGATTTATCCATCTATTATCTATTTTTTATTTATTTTTTATATTCTTACCCTTCCTCTTTTTACGTTCTTATCTCATTTAACCTTTATCTTTTGTTATTTTAGTTAGCCTATAGGTTTTAGTTTTGATGCATTTTATGTCTCTGTTTTAGGTCATTCTTACCTAACTACTAACTCAATTTTATGAGCTAAAAAGCTTTTTGTTTATTTGGTTCTTTTTATATCTTTTATCCTATCTTACTGTTTTAGTCCCTCCAGTGTTTCCTCATGGGGGCCTACCACACTGAGAGTTGTTCCTGGTCTCCCGATGGGGGTGCCGTCGGGAGACCGCTCTGACCTGGGTGGCTGTAGGGCGCTGCACCTTGGTGTGGGGCCTCATGTCTGCCCAGGTCGGGGTGTCTCTATGGTGGCGCTCCCTGTGGCCGTAGACCATGGGCCCTCTCGGTGTGGACGGCCCCCAGGTGGCTTTTTCCTTGCCTCGGGTCTCAGTGCTAGGCCATGTCTCTTTAGTGATAGCTTGTGTGTGTGTGTGTGTGTGTGTGTGTGTGTGCGTATATGTATATTTACGTATCTCTATGTGGGGTGGGAGGGTTGGGTTTTCTCTTTTCTTTTTGTTTTCTGTTTTGGATCTTTGTTGTTTTTAACCTCTGTGAGGCACTTTGTGTTACTGTTGTATGAAAAGTGCCATATAAATAAAGTTGATTTGATTTTGATTTGATTTGATTTAATACTTTGTAAACTTTATAACTTGTTTTTAAAAAGCGCTTTATAAATAAAGATATTATTATTATTAGTAGTAGTAGTAGTAGTAGTCCACAAACCTATTGGTAACATAACGGTGGCAACAGTCATTACTTTATACAATCCATGGTTAGGACACCAGCATCAGCTTTTAGTCAAACAGCTGTTTTATCTCATTTACTGCAGACACCAGCATATTTTGACAACTGTAGCTTCAATCTCAGAACCTATCAGCTATCTACTCAAAATGTCTCTGGAAACACAGCAACGGGTCACAAAAAACAACAGCTTTTGTTGTTTGTTGGTCTGAACATCACAAGAGTGTCTTCAGTGGTCTTAGTTTAGACTGATTCTGGTTTATGGTTTATATTTATTTATTTACACATTAATAAAAATAATAAAGATATGTACAGAAGAAGTGATTTCAGTGCTGAAAAGGAAGGAAGACTAAACGGATTATTCAAAGTCCTCTTCTCTATTCAAATTACAGAAAAAAAGTGACATTACTCAACAAATTAATACAAAAGAAGCAACAAACAAACAAACAAACAAATAAGGAACACATAACCTAAAAAAGATCTATATACACACCAGAACCTAAAATAAGACGATAGAAAGATGATGAGGAAGATAGCGATTTCAAATACATTTTTGTTGAATTCCAAAACTGTGGACCTCTATATGTGATTTAAACAAAGAGGTCTTGTTGTACAACACTATGTTAAATAGCAATTATTATTATCATTATTTTGTCTAGTTAAATGTGAGTAAATGTTTGAACTTAAAAACATTATGAGATGCATCTGGAGGATCTTGCCTGCAATTCATGTATCTATACATAATCATGTTTGAAAAACATTAACCATATGGATAGACAGCAATGGCTATTTTTTAATCAAAGGTGCAGATGGATGTTATCTTCCGGAATGAAAAATAATTCTCATAAATCTCTTTTGGTTTGCAAGTAGTTTGGTGACATATGAAGGATATGTAGCAGCCCAAACCATATTGCAATAGCTGAAATATGGAAAAGTGAGACTATAATATGGAGTTGAGACGAAGGATGAATCAAAGTACAAACTTCTCATCATACCAGGCATCTTCATGGACCTCTTGCACAGGTGATCATTATGGGCTATTTGATCTTTCAGCTACAAAAAATCCTGAAGATTTTGCACATGGTCTTTGGAGATTCCATTTAGGAATAATTTAGCTTCATCCTTGAAAGATAAGATAAGATAAGATAAGTTAAGATACACCTTTATTGATCCCACAATTGAGAAATTCCAGTGTTACAGCAGTCAAGGGTAAAGAGTCAAAGAGTCAATTTAATTTGAAGTAGGATTCATTACTTTTTATATATATTGAGATTAAGCTTATTCAGCTCATTCAAGTTATTGTGTGAGGCTATAAGACTGGTATCGTTAGCAATTAATGTAGGGAAAATGATTTTACATGTCATAGCCAAATCGTTAATGTAAATCAAAAATAATAAAGGGCCAAGAAAAGAACCCTGTGGCACCCCAAAATATAGTTTTGACTTCTTAGATACACATCCATTAAGAGAGACAAATAGTTCTCTATTATTTAAGTAAGTACAGAGTCTGAGGAGAATTGACCTTTTTTCTTAATTTCTTTAAAAGGAGAATTTTCACCTTGAAGTCTGTTTTCCAAAGTTTTTGTGTCGAAGTGCCCTTGCAACAATGCAATGTAACCACTCGGAGCATGTTCACACCATCAATGTACGTCCACTGCTGGTATTCACGACAGGTTAGGGTTTTTTAAAACCTGCACGAACCCATCCTGTTATGAGGGTCAACCCTCCCCACTTGACCCACAAACATATGTGCTCAATCAGTGACCCAAAACCGACCCATAAACCTGCAAACAGCTTAAGTTTCTGCTAATGACCATCACTAATAACAACCTGCTTGGTAAATGGACCTGCATTTGTATAGCGTCTTTCTAGTCATCTAGTGACCACTCAAAGCGCTTTTTACACTACGAGTCACGTTCACCCATTCACACACACATTCATACACTGGTGGCCGAGGCTACCATAAAAGGTGCCACCTATCCCACCAATATCACATGAGAGGGAGTGATGTTATACTCGTATATCGTCACAGCTGTGATTCGGTCATAGGCACGAGGCCGCAGGCCAAGTGCCGAAGACAATGTAACGCAGACATGGTGCGCCAGGCACTTACTCTTTATACACATTTATCTGCACATGTCCATTAATTGTGCAGCCTTTGAAATAAGTCTCTGGTGACTGCATGGTGGACTGTCGCTTCACAGGCACAGCCAACTCTGCCTTCTGATCTGACAGTATGTTGCTTTTCTCCAAGTCATTGAGCTCCGCTGATGAAACACTGACAAACCTGGATGTGTGCTCAGATGGATTCAGCTTCTCCTCTCCCTCATCTTCCTCTGATGACCATTCATAGTTCAATTCAAAACTTATTTTAGGAAATAAATCCATATTTTTGGCTGTTTGACAGTGGATGAATTAATTAGCCTACAACGCAACTGCTGACCTAACTGACACTAACCGTCAGTTTTGATTTGATTGTTGATTGCAATCAGTTGTGAGGCAGAGTGATACATACACAGTGAAATAACCGTGATGTTGTACTCCAGTATCATCATGGTTTTACTGTCTCTCGACCAATCAGATTGCAGGACCAGAACTAACTGTTGTATAATCAGTTTTAACACACTCACACACCGATGGAACAGCCATCGGGAGCAATTTGGGGTTCAGTATCTTGCTCAAGGATACTTTGACATGCAGCCTGGAGGAGCCCGGGATTGAACCGCTGATCTTTCGATTGGTGGACGACCCGCTCTACCTCTGATCCACAGCCACTCTACTGTATTATCATTTCCTGTTTTCTGTTTTAAAAGTACAAATGTAAGAAGACAGCAAGTCCTCACCCATCTTTTCACAGCTGATATCCTACAGGGGTTTTTCTACATGATGATACAGAAGTGCATATTTAACGGATTCAGTGTGGATAAAGAGACACTTGCTTGCTGACATGGTGTTTGGCCTACATATTTGCAGAGGGAAGTATTTTTGCTAACCCTACACTTAGCTAGCTAGCTAATGAAGGTATAGCCTACTGAATGCATACATATGCTGCTTTTGCTTTTTAATTACTACAACAGTGAATAAAGATCTGCCCTGCTTAAACAGGAAAAGTGAAGGAAAACTGTGCCAATTTTTAACCGGCTGAGTGTCATTTCAATGTGTGTAGATGAACAGTGTTTCAATTCAATTCAATTCAATTTTATTTATAAAGCCCAATATCACAAATCACAATTTGCCTCACAGGGCTTTACAGCATACGACATCCCTCTGTCCTTAAGACCCTCACAGCGGATAAGGAAAAACTCCCCAAAAAAAACCCCTTTAACGGGGAAAAAAAACGGTAGAAACCTCAGGAAGAGCAACTGAGGAGGGATCCCTCTTCCAGGACGGACAGACGTGCAATAGATGTCGTACAGAACAGATCAGCATAATAAATTAACAGTAATCCATATGACACAATGAGACAGAGAGAGAGAGAGAGAGAGAGAGAGAGAGAGAGAGAGAGAGAGAGAGATGCAGGTAATGACAGTAGCTTACAACAACATTAATGAAAGTAATAATATTATAGTTATAGTTCTGGCTACTGTGGTACAATATGTTGAAAGTATGTATTAATATCTGACAGTATACTTGTGTGACAATAGTCATATGTGTATAATAACAGTAGAAGTATGACTAATGACTAATGACGGCAGCAGCAGCAGGAGGCATCTGGCAGGACCACGGCAGCAGCACAACCACACACGTCACACTGTCCAGGCACCGCTGCGGTATGAGTTAATCTGAGAGACAGTGGAGCACAAAGGCTCCGGAGAAGAAGCCGAGTTAGTGACATCCAGAATGGCCGAGTTAGCAAGATGCAGTAATAGGATGAGAGTGAGAGAGAGAGAGAGAGAGAGAGAGAGAGAGAGAGAGAGAGAGAGGGAGAGAGAGGGAGCCCGGTGTATTATAGGGGGTCCTCCGGCAGACTAGGCCTAAGTCAGCCTAACTAGGGGCTGGTACAGGGCAAGCCTGAGCCAGCCCTAACTATAAGCTTTATCAAAGAGGAAAGTCTTAAGTCTAGTCTTAAATGTGGAGATGGTATCTGCCTCCCGGACCGTAACAGGAAGATGATTCCACAGGAGAGGAGCCTGATAGCTGAAGGCTCTGGCTCCTGATCTGCTTTTGGAGACTTTAGGGACCACGAGTAACCCTGCGTTCTCAGAGCACAGTGTTCTGGTGGGATAATATGGCACTATGAGCTCTCTAAGATATGACGGAGCTTGACCATTTAGAGCTTTATAAGTTAACAGTAGGATTTTAAATTCAATTCTGGATTTTACAGGGAGCCAGTGCAGAGAAGCTAAAACAGGAGAAATATGATCTCGTTTCTTAGTTCCTGTTAGTACACGAGCTGCTGCATTCTGAATTAGCTGGAGAGTTTTTAAGGACTTACTAGAGCTACCTGATAATAGAGAGTTACAGTAATCCAGCCTTGAGGTAACAAAAGCGTGGACCAATTTTTCTGCATCTTTTCGGGTCAGGATAGGCCTAATTTTCGCAATATTACGCAGATGAAAAAATGCAGTCCGTGAGGTTTGCTTTAAATGAGAATTAAAAGACAAATCTTGATCAAATATTACTCCGAGGTTTCTTACGGTAGTGCTAGAGGCCAGAGCAATGCCATCTGGAGAAACTATGTCATCAGATAAAGAGTCTCTGAGTTGTTTGGGGCCAAGAACAATAACTTCAGTTTTGTCTGAATTTAACATCAGGAAATTGGTGCTCATCCAATTTTTTATGTCTTTAAGGCAGTTATGGAGTTTAGTTAATTGATTACTTTCTTCAGGCTTCATCGATAAATACAACTGTGTATCATCCGCATAACAATGGAAATTTATAGAGTGATTTCTAATGATGTTACCTAAAGGAAGCATATATAGAGTAAATAGGATTGGTCCGAGCACAGAACCTTGCGGAACTCCAAAACAAACTTTGGTACGTAAGGATGATTCATTACGAACGTCAACAAATTGAAAACGATCAGATAAATAAGATTTAAACCAGCTTAGTGCTGAACCTTTTAGGCCAATTAAGTGATCCAGTCTCTGCAGTAGAATTTGATGGTCAATTGTGTCAAACGCCGCACTAAGATCTAATAAAACAAGAACAGAGACGAGTCCTTTGTCTGAAGCAATCAGAAGGTCATTTGTAATTTTAACTAGAGCTGTCTCAGTGCTATGATGCACTCTAAATCCTGACTGAAATTCCTCAAATAAATTATTATCCTGGAGAAAATCACACAGCTGGTCTGCGACTACTTTCTCAAGGATCTTTGACATAAAGGGAAGATTAGATATTGGTCTATAGTTGGCTAACACCTCTGGATCCAGGGTGGGCTTTTTTAGGAGAGGTTTAATTACAGCTACCTTAAAAGACTGTGGTACATAGCCTGTTAATAGGGATATATTGATCATATCTAATATATGAGTGTTAACTAAAGGGAAGTTTCCCATCCCCCCATGCTGCCAGCACCCAGACCTCTGCCAGGGGATGGGTTGGGGACTCCAGGGAAGCCAAACACCACTCATCGGCACACACTGCAATGACAGACAGCTGGTTGAAAAATTGACAATGTTTCCTTTTATTTTGATTGTCCTCCATCTCGATCACCAGTTGATATAGTGGCTCACTTTTAGATTGTGATCTGGACATTAGCCTTTAGCCTTTAACTGTCTTCCTCTTTTAAACCTGTTTTTGTTGCTGAGTCAGTTTGACATCTTGGTTTATCCTTCCAACACATTGTAGACCCTTCTGTCTGCCTCTCCCTAAAATCACTTTTTTGATTTTCAGAAAATTTGATAATATTTTTTTCAGGGAGTGTAATTAGTGACAGTGTGTGTTCCATGCTAGCTCCAACAGCTTGACAGACCATCACAAAAGAGCAGGGGCTTGGTGATGAGTTAATTCACTCAGTTAGATATTAAAATATGCTGGGTCTATACACACTATCCAATACAATACAATCCAGCTTTATTTCTTAAGCACCTTAAAAACAACCACGGCTGAAACAAAGTGCTGTACATCAAGAATAAATAAAATATTAAAACATAGGACATAAAAACAAACCATAACACAATGAATCAAAACAATAAAATACATCTACAAAGTACAATATGACACAAGTAGAAACAACAGTACCATAAAAGTAATAAAACAAATAAAAGCAATTTCATACAATAAAAGCAATAAAAACAAAGAGAATCAATGTCTAGACTTCACAACTGCACTAATTTGACTATCCAGTTTAAAATCACTGTCCATCCTAAAATCCAGATTCGTAACTATGGGCTTCACATGGTGTATGAGGGCACAAGTCAATAGGGGGGGACTCACAGGATCCACTGGGTCCAAACACCACCACTTCTGTCTTCTTTTCATTAAAATTTAAAAAGTTTAAGGCCATCCAAGCTTTCATGTCATTAAGACATGCAAGACGTGGTTTTACTGAGAAAGCATCCTTCTGCTTTAAAGGTACATAGATCTGACTGTCGTCAGCATAAAAATGGAAACACATACCATGTTTTCTAAGAATGGATCGCAGAGGAAGTAAGTAAAGAGAAAAAAAGCAAGAAAAAATTGAGCCCTGCAGAACCCCACATGACAGGGGAGCAGGGGAGGATTCAAATCCACCAAGGCTTACACACATGGTTCTATCAGCCAGATAAGACCTAAGCCATTCTAGAGCAGTACCACAAAGGCTGCGGTTAAGTCAAGCAGGACAAGGCTCACATAGTCACCAGAATGACACGCTAAGAGGATGTCATTAAAGATCTTTAACAATGCTGACTCTGTACTATGGAAGGTTTTGAAACCAGATTGAAAAACCTCCAGGATATCATGCTCATCCAGAAAAGGCTTCAACTGAGCATATACAATTTTCTCCAAGATTTTTGAGAGGAATGGCAGCTTGGAAGTAGGCCTAAAAGTAGCCAACACAGTCTGATCGAGCCCAGGTTTCTTAATCAAAGGTTGCACTACTGCATGTTTAAAATTTGCAGGAACCACACTGGAAGACAGACTGCTGTTAATAATGGCAAGAATCGACTGCCCTATGCTTGAAAAAACCTCTTTAAAAAATCAAGGTGGGACAGCATCGCAGGGGGAACCTGAGGGCTTAATTTTGGCCAACCACATCTTCTAAAAATGATAGAGTCACAGGCTCAAACTGGTTGAAAACAGCGGAACAAGGGACAAAGACAGAGGGGTCGGAGGCAGGAGCTGACATGAGAGCCCTTGTGGTGGCGACCTTATCAATAAAAAAGTGCAGAAAGGAATTACACATTTCAGAGGAGGCTTCCACACGGACAGTCTGTGGGGCATTAAGAACAGAGTCAATGGTTTTAAATAATATGCATGGGTTATGACAGTTGGATAAAATAATCTTTTAAAAGTGTTCCTTTTTAGCCTCTTTTACTATAATTACTGTTTATTTAAATGGAGCATGGTGTGTTTGGTGATGGTGATTGCAGGGCTGTTTCTGGTTAAAGAAAAAGATCTTACTGTTTAACCTAAAGGTATATCTCTGTAGGGATCATTTTCATAATCTTGTCAGACACTTAGAATAACAATTTGAGCCTGTCAGTGGCAAGAGCAAACACATTCTCACTCTCACCCAAATATCGGCGTTTGGTCAGTGAACTTTCACGTCTATATGTGAGGTGCTAGGTATCTTCCTGCATCCGTTGTTGACGTTCTGGGACACCATGTCAATATACAGTACAGGCCAAAAGTTTGGACACACCTTCTCATTCAATGCGTTTTCTTTATTTTCATGACTATTTACATTGTAGATTCTCACTGAAGGCATCAAAACTATGAATGAACACATGTGGAGTTATGTACTTAACAAAAAAAGGTGAAATAACTGAAAACATGTTTTATATTCTAGTTTCTTCAAAATAGCCACCCTTTGCTCTGATTACTGCTTTGCACACTCTTGGCATTCTCTCCATGAGCTTCAAGAGGTAGTCACCTGAAATGGTTTCCACTTCACAGGTGTGCCTTATCAGGGTTAATTAGTGGAATTTCTTGCTTTATCAATGGGGTTGGGACCATCAGTTGTGTTGTGCAGAAGGCAGGTTAATACACAGCCGACAGCCCTATTGGACAACTGTTAAAATTCATATTATGGCAAGAACCAATCAGCTAACTAAAGAAAAACCAGTGGCCATCATTACTTTAAGAAATGAAGGTCAGTCAGTCCGGAAAATTGCAAAAACTTTAAATGTGTCCCCAAGTGGAGTCGCAAAAACCATCAAGCGCTACAACGAAACTGGCACACATGAGGACCGACCCAGGAAAGGAAGACCAAGAGTCACCTCTGCTTCTGAGGATAAGTTCATCCGAGTCACCAGCCTCAGAAATCGCAAGTTAACAGCAGCTCAGATCAGAGACCAGATGAATGCCACACAGAGTTCTAGCAGCAGACCCATCTCTAGAACAACTGTTAAGAGGAGACTGCGCCAATCAGGCCTTCATGGTCAAATAGCTGCTAGGAAACCACTGCTAAGGAGAGGCAACAAGCAGAAGAGATTTGTTTGGGCCAAGAAACACAAGGAATGGACATTAGACCAGTGGAAATCTGTGCTTTGGTCTGATGAGTCCAAATTTGAGATCTTTGGTTCCAACCGCCGTGTCTTTGTGAGACGCAGAAAAGGTGAACGGATGGATCCACATGCCTGGTTCCCACTGTGAAGCATGGAGGAGGAGGTGTGATGGTGTGGGGGTGTTTTGCTGGTGACACTGTTGGGGATTTATTCAAAATTGAAGGCACACTGAACCAGCATGGCTACCACAGCATCCTGCAGCGACATGCCATCCCATCCGGTTTGCGTTTAGTTGGACGATCATTTATTTTTCAACAGGACAATGACCCCAAACACACCTCCAGGCTGTGTAAGGGCTATTTGACCAAGAAGGAGAGTGATGGAGTGCTGCGGCAGATGACCTGGCCTCCACAGTCACCGGACCTGAACCCAATCGAGATGGTTTGGGGTGAGCTGGACCGCAGAGTGAAGGCAAAGGGGCCAACAAGTGCTAAACACCTCTGGGAACTCCTTCAAGACTGTTGGAAAACCATTTCAGGTGACTACCTCTTGAAGCTCATGGAGAGAATGCCAAGAGTGTGCAAAGCAGTAATCAGAGCAAAGGGTGGCTATTTTGAAGAAACTAGAATATAAAACATGTTTTCAGTTATTTCACCTTTTTTTGTTAAGTACATAACTCCACATATGTTCATTCATAGTTTTGATGCCTTCAGTGAGAATCTACAATGTAAATAGTCATGAAAATAAAGAAAACGCATTGAATGAGAAGGTGTGTCCAAACTTTTGGCCTGTACTGTACGCCTGCTACATGTATTTTGTCCTCTTTAAATGCGCTTCTGCTTTCACAGGAAATGTACAGTTTCTGCTCATTAGATGCATACAGTCTTTTAGAAAAAAAACTTACATGAGTAAAAGTCAAGTCAAAGCATGCCTTAAAGGGCTCTACAAATAACTCACAAATCACAATGTACCTCAGAGTGCTTTACAACATTCGAGATCCCTCTGTCCTTGGACACTCACAGTGGATAAGGAAGAGCAACAGAGGAGGGATCCCTCTTCCAGGACAGACAAACACTGTTTATTTCCTTGTGCAACAAAAGCATTTGGTTAGGTTTAAAAAGACAAATCATGGTTGGGCTCAACATTCACACACCCTATAAGGACTTTGCAGCTCCTTAAATTACGTTATTATCTGGGAGTGTTTCATACTGACACCCTCTGGTGGGGTATCATACCACTGCAAAAGGATGCCTTTTTTCGTCAGTGTCTGATGCTGAAATCACTGACCACTTGAGGAGTTTGCAATGAGAATGGGTTGCAGAAACAAAAACTTTTAGTGAATGTGCACTGACAGTGTGAACATGCCCTGAGTGTTTACATTGCATGCAGCTTTCAGGTCACTTAGACACATAAAAACATGAGAAAAGAGGGTCCTCATTGAAATATACTAAAGTTTCCCTTTAAGTCAGTAAGGAGATCGCCATCCCTTCAGAGTTTAAATATCCCCACAGCAACAGCTGATGGTTCCCTCTGGTAGATGTGACATTCATCCTCATGGTCTAGAAGAATGCAGAGTCATATATTTCAAGTTGATTGTGTTAAACATAGAGCCGCAGACAAGGCCGTTGCCAGGATTTTTCAAATACCGAGGTCAATCCCAACTCAACCCCCAAAACACAAATCCTCCTATACTGCCCACCTGACCCACCCCAAGGTCAAAAGAAAGACATCAGTAAAAACGAAGACAAAAACAGATCAGTGTTGGTAATGACACTTTTCTTTTCAGGAATAACTGACATAACTGTTGAACTCAGTGTGTGTGTGTGTGTGTGTGTGTGTGTGTGTGTGTGCGCGCGTGCGTGTGTGCTTGTAGGTGTGAGTCAAAATCAAAACAGCATGGCAGCTTGTGTTTGTGAATGTAGTAGAATGTAGCAGTAGAACGTTTAGTAGAATGTTTGGTAACACTACATAATATGGCCCGCGACTTAGAGCGTACCTACCGCTCACTTTGCACCTAATTTAACAGAAGTACTGAGTAACTCTCGCTCACCCCCCTCCATTTCCCCCATGTTTTACAGTATAACTAGACTGCGTCTGAGAGCGTAACTCCCATACAATTACGTCCTACTTTACACCAACTTAGAGTAACTCTTGCTCACTTTCCCCCGCTACTTTCCCTGTGTTTTACAGTATAACTAGGCTGCATCTGAGAGCGTAACTCCCGTACAATTACGTCCTACTTTACACCAACTTAGAGTAACTCTTGCTCACTTTCCCCCGCTACTTTCCCTGTGTTTTACAGTATAACTAGGCTGCATCTGAGAGCGTAACTCCCGTACAATTACGTCCTACTTTACACCAACTTAGAGTAACTCTTGCTCACTTTCCCCCGCTACTTTCCCTGTGTTTTACAGTATAACTAGGCTGCGTCTGAGAGCGTAACTCCCGTACAATTACGTCCTACTTTACACCAACTTAGAGTAACTCTTGCTCACTTTCCCCCGCTACTTTCCCTGTGTTTTACAGTATAACTAGGCTGCATCTGAGAGCGTAACTCCCGTACAATTACGTCATACTTAACACCAACTTAGAGTAACTCTTGCTCACTTTCCCCCGCTACTTTCCATGTGTTTTACAGTATAACTAGGCTGCGTCTTAGAGCGTAACTCCCGTACAATTATGTCCTACTTTGCCCGGACTTACAGTGTAACTCCTCCTGGTCTTTTTTTCCCCACTAATCATTTTAAGTACCAGGTATATAAAATTAAATAGTCTGCTGTACAATATGAGCACAGCCTTTCGCTCTTTGCAATTGTTACAATCTTGTTTTTTCTAAGTGTCAGCAGGCAAATTTCACCCCTATTCCAGAGATGTACTATTCATTATGGTTTGGAAAAATAATATGTTGGGAAATGGGTATACAGTATGGAAATTGGCTAATAACAGGCTGGCTGGTAGCAAACTTACCTCTCTAAAATGCACATCTATGGAAGTCTCGTACTGTCATCCAAGGGCAAAACACAAACTATACAGTAATAAATCCACAATAATGAGTCATTAAGAGTTATAAAATGTTTTTATTATGTGATTACACAGAAAACACATGACAGACACTATTCCTCTCATCCATACTCCATAAGTACAGTAATTTTTATTTATTTCATTTATCCTTTATTTAACCAGGTGAGTCCCATTGAGATTGACATCTCTTTTACAAGGGAGCCCTGGCCAAGGAGGCAGCAAACCAAAATTACAACAATAAAACATCATAAAACATAAACAGTACATAGATAGGTACAGTACAGGCCAAAAGTTTGGACACACCTTCTCATTCAATGCGTTTTCTTTATTTTCATGACTATTTACATTGTAGATTCTCACTGAAGGCATCAAAACTATGAATGAACACATGTGGAGTTATGTACTTAACAAAAAAAGGTGAAATAACTGAAAACATGTTTTATATTCTAGTTTCTTCAAAATAGCCACCCTTTGCTCTGATTACTGCTTTGCACACTCTTGGCATTCTCTCCATGAGCTTCAAGAGGTAGTCACCTGAAATGGTTTTCCAACAGTCTTGAAGGAGTTCCCAGAGGTGTTTAGCACTTGTTGGCCCCTTTGCCTTCACTCTGCGGTCCAGCTCACCCCAAACCATCTCGATTGGGTTCAGGTCCGGTGACTGTGGAGGCCAGGTCATCTGCCGCAGCACTCCATCACTCTCCTTCTTGGTCAAATAGCCCTTACACAGCCTGGAGGTGTGTTTGGGGTCATTGTCATGTTGAAAAATAAATGATCGTCCAACTAAACGCAAACCGGATGGGATGGCATGTCGCTGCAGGATGCTGTGGTAGCCATGCTGGTTCAGTGTGCCTTCAATTTTGAATAAATCCCCAACAGTGTCACCAGCAAAACACCCCCACACCATCACACCTCCTCCTCCATGCTTCACAGTGGAAACCAGGCATGTGGAATCCATCCATTCACCTTTTCTGCGTCTCACAAAGACACGGCAGTTGGAACCAAAGATCTCAAATTTGGACTCATCAGACCAAAGCACAGATTTCCACTGGTCTAATGTCCATTCCTTGTGTTTCTTGGCCCAAACAAATCTCTTCTGCTTGTTGCCTCTCCTTAGCAGTGGTTTCCTAGCAGCTATTTGACCATGAAGGCCTGATTGGCGCAGTCTCCTCTTAACAGTTGTTCTAGAGATGGGTCTGCTGCTAGAACTCTGTGTGGCATTCATCTGGTCTCTGATCTGAGCTGCTGTTAACTTGCCATTTCTGAGGCTGGTGACTCGGATGAACTTATCCTCAGAAGCAGAGGTGACTCTTGGTCTTCCTTTCCTGGGTCGGTCCTCATGTGTGCCAGTTTCGTTGTAGTGCTTGATGGTTTTTGCGACTCCACTTGGGGACACATTTAAAGTTTTTGCAATTTTCCGGACTGACTGACCTTCATTTCTTAAAGTAATGATGGCCACTGGTTTTTCTTTAGTTAGCTGATTGGTTCTTGCCATAATATGAATTTTAACAGTTGTCCAATAGGGCTGTCAGCTGTGCATTAACCTGACTTCTGCACAACACAACTGATGGTCCCAACCCCATTGATAAAGCAAGAAATTCCACTAATTAACCCTGATAAGGCACACCTGTGAAGTGGAAACCATTTCAGGTGACTACCTCTTGAAGCTCATGGAGAGAATGCCAAGAGTGTGCAAAGCAGTAATCAGAGCAAAGGGTGGCTATTTTGAAGAAACTAGAATATAAAACATGTTTTCAGTTATTTCACCTTTTTTTGTTAAGTACATAACTCCACATGTGTTCATTCATAGTTTTGATGCCTTCAGTGAGAATCTACAATGTAAATAGTCATGAAAATAAAGAAAACGCATTGAATGAGAAGGTGTGTCCAAACTTTTGGCCTGTACTGTACATGAAGTACATACAGTACACATCAAACTGTAATCAGTGTCTAAGTAGATCTTAATTTCCCTGTAATTAGAGTCTAGGTATAGCCTGCCTCTCCTGTGAGTACTGCCAAACTACGGAGAACCGGGCTGTATTATGAAGTTTGCACTGTTATCCCCTCCTTACTGTCTAAGTACACTCTAGCTCTCCTGGAGGTACACGCTAACTACGGGGAACCGGGCTGTATTATGAAGTTTGTACTGTTATCCCCTCCTTACTGTCTAAGTACACTCTAGCTCTCCTGGAGGTACACGCTAACTACGGGGAACCGGGCTGTATTATGAAGTTTGCACTGTTATCCCCTCCTTAGTGTCTAAGTACACTCTAGCTCTCCTGGAGGTACACGCTAACTACGGGCAACCGGGCTGTATTATGAAGTTTGCACTGTTATCCCCTCCTTAGTGTGTAAGTACAGTCTACTACCACTGTAACTAATGTGTAATTAGAGCCAGTGAGTTAGAACACAGTTACTTCAATGTTTCACTCAATGTTTCACAAGATAACATCATCTGAAAACAATCCAAAGACGAAACTAAGTGTCCCTGACAACATAAAATAACACATTTCTACTGGTTTTTGTTATTTACGTTCAGTTTTGTTCCTTCTGTTATAAACTGTTCAATTTAGTCTTGATCCTTTATTGTGATCCGTTTGGTTTTTCTAAGTCAAAAATAGTCAGTCAAGTCAGTTTCAGTTGACAAATGTACTTTCTAAGTCAAAAGTCAAGTGGAAAAGATCATTGTGGTACTACTATCATACTGGAGTGTGACACCCAGTGATGGAGATGGAAGAATGTATGAGCTCCTCCGTACAAAAGGTGATCTTGATCCAACTCCTTGGGTCAAGGCAGAGATTGGGGTCATGGGTGGCTCGCCATCTCACTCGTCAGGTTGAATGTCAAATCCACATGTAATTTTCCACAGAATCTCTAAAAAAACATCACCTGTGCAGAAAGAGAGGTATTACTATGTTGCATCATCAACTTCAATTTCTTTTAGTGGTCATTATCATTATTACGTAAATGCATCACAGTAACACAAAGTGAGCAAACTTTTAACTGTAAAGTTTTTCTCGGCATGGAATACTTTATCCTGTCTTTACATTTCACATCATGAATCATTAGCCTTTTAAACCATAACAAGTGGATTACATTTCCTTTTGAACTACAAAGTTTGTGTTTTTAAACATTCTTAACTGTTTTCCACTTAACTATGGATAACAAAACGTATTTCAAAAATGTAGGCTACATCAGTGCACACACCGTATTACACTTAACTATTCATCGGTCAAATAGCATTCATGACCCATCTGTAATGGTGCAAATGTATACAGTACACTAACACAAATACAAACGGCAAGGGGCCACGAGGCAAAACAATTGCAGCATTTTAGAGTTACAAGTAGGTCGCGAACAGTAATTGCAATGCCAAGTAACTGTAGTGTAGAGGGGAAGCACACACACTATAGCTATGTCCCAATTCGGGGTCTGCGTGCTTGAAGGACGAAGCCTTCGCGGCCGCGTCCTTCAAGGATGCAGGAGCGTCCTCCGAATGCTGCCTCAACCGTTGTGAAATGGGACGGTCTAGCCTTCGGAGGATTTCCTGGTTCCGCGAGCACGTCATGATTTGTGTCGCGTCACGACGCAATGGGCAAAGGCAGTTAATATTTTGTAGTGTTTTTTTATTATTGTATTTTATTTATTATATTTTCATGGAGGAGGAGTTGCGTCAGGAGCGGTGGAACCGGCTTATCCACCTTATTTTCAAACACAGAAGTAAATAGTGATCAACTTCCGTTTTTTGTGCGTGACTTCCGGTCAGCCGCTTTCCCTCATGCTTTCCCTTACCGGAGCTAACGGTGCAAGCTAATTTTTTTTCAATTTTCAGTTGTTTATGTTAGTCAATCAGTTAGTTAGTTAGTTAGTCTGTGTATTTTGTATAACGTTAGATAACTGTGCCCACGTTTCCGTTATAACGGAAATTTATTGCCTCTAAACGCGAATAAATCGCACGTCAATCATAAACTATGAACCAAAAAAGCACAATCTATCCCGAGTGAGACAAACTGCTTGATCCCCGTCTCCAGTGTACCAGCAGAGAACCTGCAGAACCGAATCAGCCTCTCTACCTGAGCAGCTGAAGCTGCGGCTCGCACCCTCGACACACAGACACACAGACGGTGCTTCTGCATGCCAGCCAAACGTGTGCGCAACTGTGAGAAATAAATATGTGAGGTGTACGCTGCTTTTCTATCTTTTTTTCCCTTTTCTTTCTTTCTTTCTGTCAGCGACATACACTCCTAACACAGGATGGGTTGCTTTAATTGACTGAGTTGATCGTTAAGGCATAGTGATGCACGGATCAGCTCTGATAGCACCCAAATCAGCATATACGCATCAACCATCCAGCCGTTACAACATGATTGAGCTAGCAAAGCAGTTTTGTGTTGCTATGTGTGGTATTTATTCAGTTTTGGGAAATCACGATGTCTAGAAAGCATCAGTAGCTGCAGCTGACAGGGACAGCTAACGTTAACACTAGCAGCAAAGCTAACATCAGGATTGCCATCCGTTAAAAGCCTCCCGTTGTCGGATACGACATGAAACTACTCCAATTAGCTCAATCATGTTGTAACTAAGACATCCGCTGGAGAAAATATTTTTTTCACGGGCCACTTTGTGAGTTTAGTGAGTTATTACAGACACGGCTAACGGCTAACAGCTAACGGTTAGCCCAGCTAATCTACGATAACCATGTTATTAATTACACACAGAGAAAATACTAATGTTTGTTCAGTCATTGTGTTTATAGACTTTACAAACATCAGATTAGTCTAAACGGTGATATAGTGACGTGAAAAATGTGATATATACATATATATAGCTAAACTCAACTCAAGGTAGCTAAACTCAACTCAAGGTAAACAACAAGGCGATTCCCATTTACACAGTGGTAAGAGTGCTGGACCGGAAGTGTCGCACAAAAAAACGGAAGCTGGCTGCGTTCTGTTTTGCCTCCGTGTTTCTGTGAAAAATAAGGTGGATATGATGGGCGTCTTCTGCAGCACAAGCTAACATCGCTAGCTGCGTTAACATCAACTCACCAAGACGTTGATAAACGCATTAACACTCCCACAGCACAGGTCCTCGGTCCCTCCCTCACGTCTCCTGCGAGGATCTCGGAGTGTTATCATTGTGTTTACAGCAACACTTCTCACCGTAGACATTTGTTTCACTTGATTCCCTCCGTCGTCTGATTCCTGTGCTTGCGCAGTACAAGCTTGTCCCCTCGGCCTTGCTGAGAGGTGGTACTTCCTGTCTTAACCAATGGGAAATGCGCACCTCCCTGTTTGACCAATGACTGCAGGTCTAAGCAGAGTGGCTGTGATTGACACCTTGTTTGATCAATGAGACTATGCCAGAGCGATCTAGTAATTGACAGTTAACAACGTAAAACCTAACAAACAAACAAACAAACAAACATTAAAGCAACTTCAAGACAACTGAGGAATCATACGGGAATATTGTAAGAAAATAAACCCGGTATTTCTCTGTTGACAATGTCAAGCAAACTATGTCCCTCTGATGTTACAGCAAGGGACCTGTGATTAGGTGTTCTGTTCAATTCACTTTTGTGTCACAAACTAATACCATACAACATGTCATCAGACAATTTTTGCATAAAATAAGAAAAAAAGAATTGATGAGATGTCAATCTCAATGGAACTCACCTGGTTAAAATAAATAAAAATTACTGTACTTACGGAGTATGGATGAGAGGAATAGTGCCTGTCATGTGTTTTCTGTGTAATCACATAATAAAAACATTTTATAACTCTGAATGACTCATTATTGTGGATTTATTACTGTATAGTTTGTGTTTTGCCCTTGGATGACAGTACGAGACTTCCATAGATGTGCATTTTAGAGAGGTAAGTTTGCTACCAGCCAGCCTGTTATTAGCCAGTTTCCATACTGTATACCCATTTCCCAACATATTATTTTTCCAAACCATAATGAATAGTACATCTCTGGAATAGGGGTGAAATTTGCCTGCTGACACTTAGAAAAAACAATTCAATTCAATTCAATTCAATTCAATTTTATTTATAAAGCCCAATATCACAAATCACAATTTGCCTCACAGGGCTTTACAGCATACGACATCCCTCTGTCCTTAAGACCCTCACAGCGGATAAGGAAAAACTCCCCAAAAAAAACCCCTTTAACGGGGGAAAAAAAAAAAACGGTAGAAACCTCAGGAAGAGCAACTGAGGAGGGATCCCTCTTCCAGGACGGACAGACGTGCAATAGATGTCGTACAGAACAGATCAGCATAATAAATTAACAGTAATCCATATGACACAATGAGACAGAGAGAGAGAGAGAGAGAGAGAGAGAGAGAGAGAGAGAGAGAGAGAGATGCAGGTAATGACAGTAGCTTACAACAACATTAATGAAAGTAATAATATTATAGTTATAGTTCTGGCTACTGTGGTACAATATGTTGAAAGTATGTATTAATATCAGACAGCATACTTGTGTGACAATAGTCATATGTGTATAATAACAGTAGAAGTATGACTAATGACTAATGATGGCAGCAGCAGCAGGAGGCATCTGGCAGGACCACGGCAGCAGCACAACCACACACGTCACACTGTCCAGGCACCGCTGCGGTATGAGTTATTCTGAGAGACAGTGGAGCACAAAGGCTCCGGAGAAGAAGCCGAGTTAGTGACATCCAGAATGGCCGAGTTAGCAAGATGCAGTAATAGGATGAGAGTGAGAGAGAGAGAGAGAGAGAGAGAGAGAGAGAGAGAGAGAGAGAGAGAGGGAGAGAGAGGGAGCCCGGTGTATTATAGGGGGTCCTCTGGCAGACTAGGCCTAAGTCAGCCTAACTAGTGGCTGGTACAGGGCAAGCCTGAGCCAGCCCTAACTATAAGCTTTATCAAAGAGGAAAGTCTTAAGTCTAGTCTTAAATGTGGAGACGGTGTCTGCCTCCCGGACCGTAACAGGAAGATGATTCCACAGGAGAGGAGCCTGATAGCTGAAGGCTCTGGCTCCTGATCTGCTTTTGGAGACTTTAGGGACCACGAGTAACCCTGCGTTCTCAGAGCGCAGTGTTCTGGTGGGATAATATGGCACTATGAGCTCTCTAAGATATGACGGAGCTTGACCATTTAGAGCTTTATAAGTTAACAGTAGGATTTTAAATTCAATTCTGGATTTTACAGGGAGCCAGTGCAGAGAAGCTAAAACAGGAGAAATATGATCTCGTTTCTTAGTTCCTGTTAGTACACGAGCTGCTGCATTCTGAATTAGCTGGAGAGTTTTTAAGGACTTACTAGAGCTACCTGATAATAGAGAGTTACAGTAATCCAGCCTTGAGGTAACAAAAGCGTGGACCAATTTTTCTGCATCTTTTCGGGTCAGGATAGGCCTAATTTTCGCAATATTACGCAGATGAAAAAATGCAGTCCGTGAGGTTTGCTTTAAATGAGAATTAAAAGACAAATCTTGATCAAATATTACTCCGAGGTTTCTTACGGTAGTGCTAGAGGCCAGAGCAATGCCATCTGGAGAAACTATGTCATCAGATAAAGAGTCTCTGAGTTGTTTGGGGCCAAGAACAATAACTTCAGTTTTGTCTGAATTTAACATCAGGAAATTGGTGCTCATCCAATTTTTTATGTCTTTAAGGCAGTTATGGAGTTTAGTTAATTGATTACTTTCTTCTGGCTTCATCGATAAATACAACTGTGTATCATCCACATAACAATGGAAATTTATAGAGTGATTTCTAATGATGTTACCTAAAGGAAGCATATATAGAGTAAATAGGATTGGTCCGAGCACAGAACCTTGCGGAACTCCAAAACAAACTTTGGTACGTAAGGATGATTCATTACGAACGAGCCAAGATTGTAACAATTGCAAAGAGCGAAAGGCTGTGCTCATATTGTACAGCAGACTATTTAATTTAATATACCTGGTACTTAAAATGATTGGTGGGGAAAAAAAGACCAGGAGGAGTTACACTGTAAGTCCGGGCAAAGTAGGACATAATTGTACGGGAGTTACGCTCTCAGAAGCAGCCTAGTTATACTGTAAAACACGGGGGAAATAGTGGGGGAAGTGAGCAAGAGTTACTCTGTACTTCTGTGGAAGTTGGTGTAAAGTAGGACATAAGTCAACGGGAGTTACGCGCTAAGAAGCAGCCTAGTTATACTGTAAAACGTGGGGGAAATAGGGGGGTGAGCGAGAGTTACTCAGTACTTCTGTTAAATTAGGTGCAAAGTGAGCGGTAGGTACGCTCTAAGTGAGTGGTAGGTATGCTCTAAGTCGCGGGCCGTATTATGTAGTGTTACCGAATGTTTAGAGTAGAAAATGAAAATTATGTTTAGATAAAGAAAATAAAACAACAATAAATGTGTTTCTGTACAAAGGATGAGGGTGAGTGTTTCTCTACATTGAGCCTGAGCAGTGGGCTCCACTGCTTGGTAATTATGGGATTCCAGTCCCCTGAGAGAGAGAGAGAGAGAGAGAGAGGGAGAGAGAGAGAGAGATGTTAAGGATGGAACAACTTTCTTTTAATTCCAGAGTTGGGGATCCTGTTCTTTTTTTTTCTCCTGGGCTTCTTTGGAGTGGATTCTCGCCACTAACTGTAATGATATAAAGAATACACTAATATTAAATATACATAAACAATAGACATAAACATGTAATCATTATCAATTCAGTTAGTCCTTAGTGCAGTGAATGTATGGTATAATAAATACAGTAATACCTTTTAGCTTACAAGAGGTCTTACCTTTTATCAAAACAAGTGGCTATTCTTCTGTGGCCAGAAGCATCCCACCTCTGGAGGACTTTCATGGAATCTACTGCCATGGTTCTGTGGACATGCATGAGAGCAAGACCAGACAACCTCTCATCCCCCATGCTAGATTGAAGCCAGTTTTTGAGTCGGCGTAGAGCTGAGAAAGACCTTTCACAAGAGCAAGTGGTGACTGGCAATGTGAGATAGATACAGAGGATGCACTGAATGTTGGGATAAAAGCCCATGTCAATGTTCTGCAATGTTTCCTTTGCTGTTTCAGGGAGATGCCCAGTGTACTTCATGAAATGATGCTTCTATCTGTGTATTTCCTGCTCAGCAGCATCAGGTTGAGGCAAGTCCTCTTTGTACCATGAAAGGAGAAGATTCTCTTTTTCGTCAGTCAGCTGTGGCAGGGCTTTTGGCACCAGGAGGGCTGCAACCAGCGCTGGTTCATTGGATTCAGCAAACCGGGTCCTCAGTTCTTTAGTCACACGGTCGAGGAAAGGAAGAAATAAATTCAGTCGAAAATGCTCTGCAACTGAATCTGAAGGTGCATTGCCTCTGTGTTGTTGTTTTGTTGTTATTCTCTTCTTAACTGGGGCAACATCAATGATGCTGGCCATCTGCACTGCTTGTTGATAGATGGAGCTGAATCTCTCCTCACTGCGCAGGCTCTCAGTGACTTCAGCCACTTCTCTTCCCTCTTCGTAGGCACTTAATATGTCCACATTTGGACACTGCAGCCTTGTTGTCAGTGGTAGCATGTATCCAAGAACTTTGTGGATTATTACTGCAGTAACAATCATATCGAATGATTCAATACTGTTTTGCAGCCTGCTGGCCTTTTCAGAATTAAGGCGTATTCCCTCATTTTCAATTTGTTGCAGGGCAGTGTAAATGGGATGGAGCTTGGAGAGGAAGGCACCCACTGTCTTAATTCTGGACCCCCATCTGGTATCTGACATTAATGGGATTCCTCCTCTGGTCCCCTCACCTTGGTCTTGCATAACAAGGTCTTGCAGCATGTTTTTCTTCGTAGCCAATGCTGAGAAGAAAACAGCTATTTTCTCAATCGTTGTCATGGTGTTTCTCACGATGGGTACATCACTGCATCCATGGACCACCACAAGATTCAAAGCATGGCTACGGCAGTGAGTGAAAAGGGCACGTGGTTGAAGCTCCCTTATCTTCTGCTGAACAACACCCAACCTACCCACTCATGGTGCTAGCACCATCGTACCCTTGGCCCCGCAGAAAAGCAATAGGAAGCTCCCACTTCTCTAACTGTGATAGGATGGCATGAGTGATGGATGCAGCATCCTGCTTGTCAAGTGTACAAAAACCCAGAAAATCCTCTTGTACCTCAAAAACCTCTGATACATAACAGATGCAAATGGATAACTGCTCTTTTCCACCTACATCTGCTGTTTCATCTGCCAAAACTGAGAAGTATTTTGATTGCTTGATTTTCTGAATAATCGTTTCTTGGATCTCTGCCCCACAGCATGCAATCAATTCATTTTGAATTGATGGTGACATATATGTAGCATTCCGAGGTGCGGTCTCAAGGTGTAGTTTAATTGTGTCATCAAACTCGGATTTCCAGTTAACAAAGTGTTGGAAGTTGCCATCTTCTTCAAGGGTCTCTCCATTCCAATTGCCACGGAATGCAATACCTCTCTTTCCCAGATTCAGTATTATGTCAAGGATTGAAAGCAAAATGTTACAGTTGGTCTGAAGTTTATCTGAATATGTTTTACTAATTATGGAATGTATGTCTTTACTTTGTCCTTTACATACACTAAGGAAGGTTTCTGCCAGATCAGAAGCTGCCATATGCCCTGGAGTGTTTCCGTGATTGTGGATGACCCCCCGTTTCTCACCCACAGCATTTTTCCAGTCCCTAAATCCCTCTCTCTGGAAGGTGGCATTTGACCCTTTTTGTTTGCCAAACAAAATGCACACACAGCAATATGCTGCGTCCTCAGATGGAGAGTATCGCAACCAGGGGTATTTTTTTCCCACTCCACATTGTATCTTAGGAGCATTTTCCCAAATTGCCTTTGGGGATATTTATATTGGCTAAGGCTCAATTTATTCTGGAGAATGCTCTGCCTATCCTCATCAGAGTAGTGACTCTGGCCTTTGTAAATTGCTGGGTCATGGGCTGATGATAAGCATGCACCAGGTCCTCCTTCTGACTGGGCATCCTGACTGGTGACTTCTCCCGTTCTCTCTCTCTCTCTTCTCCTGACTGGGCATCCTGACTCTGACTGGTGACTTCTCCTGTTCTCTCTCTCTCTTCTCCTGACTGGGCATCCTGACTCTGACTGGTGACTTCTTCTGTTCTCTCTCCCTCTTCTCCTCCTCCCCCTTCAATTTCCTCTCCTCCTCTGTTGAATTATTTAAAACAAGTGTAAGCAACTGAGCCATACCATAATAACATGTTAGGGCTATTAAAATAAAGTCCAGCACAATATGAGTTATCCATCCTAACAGCCAACTGTTATTTTAACTTCTTTTAATCCAGTGTGTTGTCATTGTGATTTAAATTTTGTTTTTAGTGTAATTAGTGTTGTTTTCTCTTCTGCAATTGGTGAGCTATTCTATTCTATTACAGTATATTAGCTGAATCATGAGGGGACTGCAAGGGAAGCTTAACTCCTCTAAAATCACACCAATAAATTTGCCAATAAATTAGACTAAGTTGGCTACAATTGTATTTACATTAAAAAAATGAAAGCAAGTAATGAACATACTGACTTTTCAACTTCCAGGGAAAACTCTTGGTAGGTCTAAACTGGGTTTGATGGATATGGTTGACTTTTGCCCACAAATAACAATATAGCAACCAGGGTTATTATAGTGAACTAAAAATAAAACTTGCGGTGAAAAAATAATTTAGTAAACTGAAATAGAAATAAAAATGACAATTTTTCCAAAAAGGAGAACTAAATAAAAACTAAAATGAACAATGCAAAACTAACTAAATCTAAACTGAATTGCACATAAAATCAGCTTAGTTGTAGTTGTCTTAGAGATGCTAAAGCTGCAGGAAGAAAAGGCCACAGCTCAATGTGGGATGACTTGGAGTACGACCCACAGGTAGATAAGAGTGATGAGGACTGATGGGAACATTATAGGATGCAGCTAAAAGGGAAAAATCCCACAAATGTGGAAGTTCATCTTCAAAGGTCTCACAGAGGCTTTCTCCTAAAACCTGAAAAACTAAGACTCAGGGCCATAAGATGAAATAAAAACTGCTTCATCACTTGTTGAACTAACTAAAACTAAACTGAAATTAAAAAAGCAAACTGCAGAACTAAATAAAAATAAAAACTAATGAAATTTTTTAAAACTATAATAACCTTGATAGCAACATAATAATGAAACAACTGACTTGTTTCATGACAGATTCTGTGATGTGATTCTGTTGTTGCTATGTTTATGTTACACCACTAGATGCCACTGTAAGTTTTCTAGACTCAGAGTGAAGAAAAGGCGTCTGGGCAACGCTATGTGTCGTATGTTAGTTCACATTTACAAATGTAGCCAGCAATGTTTAAATAAGCTTTAAAGTTATATAGAATGAGTCTGTGAATAGTTGTGGACAGTTTCTTTGTTTCAAAGAGCAGTAATCCACCACTAGCTGCTTCTCCTTTCATTAATTCTGTTACGTTTTCAGTGCTGGTTAAGCTAGCCTAGTCTAGCATGTCTAGCCTATTGCACCTGTTGTGCCTTTTGACACGTTTCCCTCATTCTCATATTATATCCTCATTATTCATATTATTCTCAACTTCCCTCTTCTTTCCTGCCTTTCTGTTGGCTTTCCTGCTGCTCCAAATGATAATTCAATTCAATTTTATTTATAAAGCCCAATATCACACATCACAATTTGCTTCACAGGGATTTACAGCATACGACATCCCTCTGTCCTTATGACCCTTGCAGCAGTTAAGGAAAAACTCCCCAAAAAAAACCCTTTAACAGGGAAAAAAAACGGTAGAAACCTCAGGAAGAGCAACTGAGGAGGGATCCCTCTTCCAGGACGTACAGACATGCAATAGATGTCGTACAGGACAGATCAGCATAATAAATTAACAGTAATCCATATGACACAATGAGACACAGAGAGAGAGAGAGAGAGAGAGAGAGAGAGATGCAGGTAATGACAGTAGCTTACAACAACATTAATGAAAGTAATAATATTATAGTTATAGTTCTGGCTACTGTGGTACAATATGTTGAAAGTATGTATTAATATCTGGCAGTATACATGTGTGACAATAGTCATATGTGTATAATAACAGTAGAAGTATGACTAATGACTAATGATGGCAGCAGCAGCAGGAGGCATCTGCCAGGACCACGGCAGCAGCACAACCACACACGTCACGCTGTCCAGGCACCGCTGTGATATGAGTTAATCTGAGAGACAGTGGAGCACAAAGGCTCCGGAGAAGAAGCCGAGTTAGTGACATCCAGAATGGCCGAGTTAGCAAGATGCAGTAATAGGATACGAGAGAGAGAGAGAGAGAGAGAGAGAGAGAGAAGGAGAGAAGGTGCCCGGTGTATTAATATATAATAATGTAGATTGTTTAAACCTTTTACCAGAGACGAACGGTAAACCTGACAAGTCTTTGCTCTGACGCATTTTGTGCCACTGACACTGACGCTGCTGGGCACATTCAGTCTATGGCGTGTGTGGGTTTGCGTATGTATGGGTGGGTGGCATTGGCTCCCTTGGCTTTACATTCCTGCACTGCTCTATCGGTTGCTTATCACCAGGTCCATTGGAGCTATCCCCATTTCTATTAGCCTATTCCCACCCACAAACCAATGAAACATAGAAATGTTAAGTAGGGATATGTTTTTGTCTTACTTTTAGTGTATAGGCCTAGATAGTAAATTTATTTTTATTTAAATGTATTTAGGCTACCAGACCCTGTTCACCCCGGCCTGTGATTGGTGTTCAGTGAGGTAGTTGTGATTGTTTGGTCGTTGTCATGGTGATGAAGCCGGCGAGTTAAGAGAGTAAACACTGAGAAGTCTGTCTCCGTTGCTCAGTTTGGTTGTCCTGACTGAGCCTCAGAGAGAGTCAGACAGAGTCAGGCTTTGTCATGTGACACCACGTTAATGTAGCAACAAATGGTAATGCAATCCGCTTTATTTGTTTTCCTTGCGTTGTGAAAAAAAAAAGTCAACTCTTAAAAATTGGAAAGTGAAACCATAAAAAAAAAAATACTGAGGACATGACCTCGGTGTCCTCAATGGTAGCTACAGCCTTGGCCGCAGAGTGTTTATGTTTCATCGGTTTCCCATCATGCCATTCTATCAGAGGTATCAGTCCTCTCAGAGAAACGTAATCTGATCCTGGAGCAGTGCTGTTGGTTTTTGAACGGTGACTCTACAGTGAGTCCCTGGTTAGAGATGAATCACACCTGAGCCTTCCCCTCTCTCCCCCAGTACTCAAACTAACATGTCAGTCTGTGTCTCCCCTGACGACTCGCTGACGTCCAGATGCGTCACAATTTCTCGAATCCTGCAAACATCACGTTCATTCGACTCATCCACTTTGTACCAAAGGATTTCCTCACAATTAATCAAACTGTCAACTGACTCCTTCCTACGATATCAGCGTCACACTCAGTGTTTGAGACAGTTTCCCCAAAAGCAGAGAGACATCTCGATGAATCCACCTTCAGGGCGTTTACTTCTTTTTAATTTCTGATACGTCTCCATGTTTGAGCCATTATCAGGGATTATTAACATCATAAACAGGCTGAGCTGCAGCCAATATTTTCCTGCTTGTGTCCCAGAACAATATCTGCAGATGAGTGCAGAAATCACTCACTCAACATCCAAACAGTTTACACTTCATCTGCAGTGTGTTCCCTGCAGAGAGAGAGAGAGAAGTTGATTTAAAGCTGTACTAATCAGTAATTCAAAATGTGTAGACTGAAACCATCAACATCTCTGCAGCTCTGTGGAGCTTTTCAGCCTCTTTTAGTGGCTAGTTTTCCAGAACATTTACCAGTTTACAAGTTTCAGTCCAAATTTTGAGCAAATTTGAAATGAATTCCCAGGAATTCATTAAAAGAAAATGTAAAATTAACAAGTGTTTCCATCCACTACTGTTATTCACTGGGGAAAATCACAGCAGAAGGGGGAAACACAGTGGCTGACACTTTATCCCACGATATGTATACTGTAGTGGATAATCTCTGTTTATTAAGATCTGAATCTGTTTTTAACATCTGAGTTCTGCACAACCAGGTTTAAGGGCCATTATAAATAATGTTGGGGAAGGGGGGATATTCTGATTCTGTGCGTGTGTGTGTTTATATATTTAGATACCTATATATTCTGTCAAAGTAAAACATTTATGTGAGATAATACTAACCAAATCGCCACAAAAAAAAATCTTGGCAATGTACATTTCTGCAAATCATGGATACATTAAATTTGTACATTATTACGTAGCAGATACACTGAAACTTCAACAGTGCTGTATGTGTGTTTAGGTTTAGGCACAAAAGCCTCTTAAGCCAAATCATGGCTTAAGATACTTGCTTTTCATGGCACTATCCCCACTGGAAAAACTGCAACAGGTCACTAAAAACAGTCATGTTTGATGGCTAAAAGCTGCTGGAAACACAGCAGTCACTTGCAAAATCACAACCAGTTTTGTTGTTTGTTTGTGTTGAAAAGTGGTCTTCATCTCAGCAGGCATCTTTCCTAGGTGTCACACCATCCACCATCCCCTCCACTTCCGCTCATATACTACGTCACTTAAAAAAAGGTGACGTGATATGTTAGGAACAAATGAAAAATACTTGTGGTTTGCAGAAACGTAGACTGGCGTCTGGGCTGGTAATACAGCTGTGAGTTAACTCTCTGTTGGTGCATTCAAGGACATATGTGAAAAGGAGACTACGGTCAGTTTCCCCAATAAAATATATTTGGGTGTCCTTGAATGCACTGTGTGACTTTTGTCAATTCTGTGTGAAGTTTGTTGTCAGTCTGACTGGAAGATCACTGAAAAAAGGAGACTGGCCAACTCTTGGATTTATGTAAGCATCTTGGGTGTATTTAACACAATTGCCTCATGTTTTAAAGTTAAACGTAACTATATAGAAACTACATAATATGCAGAGAGGGTACATGAATTTGTTCAGATCATATTGGGATGAAGTGAGTCAATAAAGCAGTGATGTTAATTATCGCAATACCGCACGTGATCTCGTCTTGAGCACTTTGCAGGTAGAAGGAAGCAACCATCACATCCAAGGGCTCGCCATACACCACGCCACGCCACTATTTGGTCGGTAAGTCTGGATTTTCCAATTAAATATTGTCGAAATCTCAGCCAAATGTAGTTTAATGTCTTGAGAGTCACTACGTAACGTTAATGTTAAATAAGTGCCGTGAGCGCTATTTTATCACCATGTTTCAATTGAATTTGTTTTTTTGAGCGGGAGCCGTTCATGTTACATTCAACTTAACTTTGCGGCGCTCCTTAGTCTTCTGTTTGAATTGGTTTGCCAACTGACTATTAAGTTACATTGTGTGTTAACTGCTCCGTGACTGTAGCGTTAGTGAGATTTGGCCATCGAGCAGCCTCTGCTAATGTCATCAGCAGCATTAAGCTAGCGACCCCACCCCCCACCTCCCCTCAAAACACCGTGTAATGAGACCATGAGCAGAAGTAGAGGAAATTCAAATAAAAAAGGACACATTAACTGGTGTGCGTCTGTTCTGTCTGAACAGTGGTGGCAATAATCACGTAGGGATGGCCTGCCACTGCCTAACTTACATAATGGCAACTTATCTTTTTCTGGGATACAAGCTGCTGGCTTTGCACAGTCAGCCCAGTGTTTGAACATGGAACATGATTTAGTCTCTGTTCTCGTCAGAGAAGGCAATATTCACATTAATTATTTGATATTTTACAATGGTATATGCTAGTTTATGCAGTGTACCTAAATAAAGTTGCTGCTGAGTGTACATCGAATGTATGTTTATTGAAATACAGTTTTGTAATGCCTAGATTATTTGTTTCCTGTTTTGCTGCAGAGTGACAGACAAACTCAATTCTGCATATCACCTGGAGTCAGCTGATGGATCATGGGCTCAAGTTTTTGTGGTGAGACCAGGACGTTGTATTTGCTCTTATAGTTACAGTAATTATAATGCATTACAGATTTGAATGAATCAGTTGATGTGAACCCAACGCTGAACAAGCAGTACGTGTTCCTGCGCTCCGTAGGCATGGCTTCAGAGACAAGTCTGACTTTTGTCTGTGTATTTTTTAAAATGTGGCCTGCTCAAACTGTTTTTCCAGGATCTCCAACCCTACCTATAATCCTTCTTTGTTTCCACTTCCACAGTGAATGGTGCTGTGTTCCAGTGATAGAGTGAATGTGGCAATGCAAGACCTGCCCTTCAGTTTTTCCAAGTAGGTCCCATATTCTGAAGCACTATTGAGTCAGACATAGACATTATGGGAATAACAATCGTGTTCCATGTGTGCATGCAAGCTGCCCATGCACTTTTAGAACGTGGAATGCACTGTTAATTCATTTGAATAGATGTCATGTTATTAAAACTAGTCATCATCAGTCAGAGAAATGTACATTTAGTTGCCATTTGTGTCCTTGTAAGGATCTTGTGTCTGAGAGGGATTACTGGACTCATGTTAATGCACATTTGAAGAAAAATGAGGTTGTAACGTGTATGTTCTTGGATTGCAAATTTCAAACAAACATCTTAGGATCTTTTAAATCCCACAAGAGCAGAAAACACAGGTCTTTTTCACCAAAAGATTTTAAACCAGGAATTGTAGCATCAGCCACCCTTGCTTCCCCAGAATCTGCTTCAAATACATCTGATGATGACATTGGTGAGGATGCTCAACCCGGTAGCAGTACTGGTGCTCTAAATGACCTCCCAGATGTAATTGAGCACAGTTTGGCAGCAGCTTTGTTAAAATTAGAACATTTTTCCCATGTACCAAGCAGAGCAATCAATGATTTTTTGGTAGAACTTCACCACTTAACTGGTTGTCTCTCAAAATCTCATGCTGAAGGTGTTGTAGTAGACATTTTTCAGAAGCACAAGCTCCAGGTTGACAGAGCTGTCATAGATGAAATAATCTCCTCTCTGTGCTCAGCAAATCCTCTAAATAAGGCCATAGAGAAGGATGGACCTTTGAGTTCTGCATATCAACGTAAGCAATATGACAAGGCAAAATTTAATGTTGTTGAACCACTTGAATATATTTTGGATGCGAAAGAGAACAAAACATTCCAGTATGTCCCCATCCTAGAATCCCTGCAAGTGCTGCTGAGTAGGAAAGATATTGTGGACAAGATACTTAGTAATCACGAAACACAAAGGGAGACAGAGACTGGAAAAGAAATTGTGTACAGGTCTTATAAGGATGGTCTGCATTTTAAGGAAAAAAGTTTGTTGTCAGGGGAAGACCTAAGTTTATCCATAACTTTGTATGCTGATGACTTCGAGGTCTGTAACCCTTTGGGCACCTCCCGCAAAACCCATAAACTTTGTGCTGTGTATTGGGTTCTGAGTAACCTTCCCCCAGGGTCTCGTTCTAGTTTGTCCTCAATTTTCCTGGCCATTTTGTGTAAAACGGACACTGTAAAGTCATTTGGTTATGACAAGGTTTTAGAGCCCCTAATACGCGACCTGAGGTCTTTGGAAATTGATGCCATTTTTGTCCCACAACTGAACAAATCACTGAAGGGTACAGTGCAGACTATTGCTGCTGACAATTTAGGAGCACATGGAATAGCAGGTTTTGTGGAGAACTTTACAGGCCCCTACTTTTGTTGTTTTTGTACAGCACCAGCTTCAGATATTCAATTGCATGAGGTTAGGTCAGGAACTTTCAGCCTCAGAACAAAAGAAACACATGAAACCCATATCAGAGCAGCGCTAGATAGTGGCAGTAGCTTTTTTGGAGTTAAAAGAGCCTGTCCTTTTATTGGAGCACTGTCTCATTTTCATGTTGTCAGTGGCTACCCTCCTGACATTGCTCATAATCTTTTCGAAGGCATTGTGCCTGTTGAAATAGCATATTGCCTCACATTATTAATATCAAAGAAGTATATCACTTTGGACGATATAAACAGTTCCATTCTGCATTTCCCATACAAGTGGACAGACAAAACCAATAAGCCTCATACTTTGCCACAAAATCTTTCAAGCAGGAAAACCATAGGGGGCAATGCCCATGAAAATTGGAGCTTGTTAAGATTGCTCCCATTTCTAAATGGCCCCAAGATTCCTGAACATGAGCCAGCATGGCAGGTCTTGTTGGATCTAAAACAGATGGTTGAGCTAGTGGTTGCCCCAGTTCACAGTGACGAGTCTATCGCTTACCTTGAGAGCAAAATTTCAGATCATCGACAAAGGTATCAAGAGGTGTTTCCTAACAAAAAAATGCTGCCCAAACACCACTACATAGAACATTACCCACAACTGATACAGCTTTTGGGGCCTCTCGTGGGACTTTGGACCATCAGGTTTGAGGCAAAACACAGTTTCTTTAAAAAAGTTATGAAACACACCAGTTGGTTTAAAAACGTGCCTCTGTCTCTGGCTCTGAAACATCAGATTATGATTGGTTATCACTTGTCATCTCCAAATATTGATAAACCAGTGCTGGATGTATCAGATGTATCCACTGTCCCATTAGATGTTTTGAAGGAAGAGCTAGCTCAAGCTTTTAAACAGAGAGATCCTGATGTATCTGAAATAAACATAGCAAAAAACGTTTGGAGCAAGGGAATAAACTACAGACTAGGTATGATAGTGGCATATGGTTCTGAGGGTGGCTTGCCTGAATTTGGGGAAATCCATCAAATATGCATTCTGCAGCAGAGACTATTTTTTGTGTTGAAACTGCTGTGTGGATGGTATTGTGAGCATTATGAAGCCTCAGCTGACTCCATCTCCAGCACGAGAACTTGCTCTTGTGGAAATCTCCGAACTGGTTGATGAGTATCCACTGGCTGCCTATGTAGTTGGGGGTGTGCGGATGGTGACCTTGAAGAGATCAATCTGTGTGTTCTGGTATGTAATAATATATATAAATATATGTTCTGTCTAGATTTCTAGATTTTGAAATGGTTTGGAATTATTATTTTATATTTTAATATGCATGGCTGTGGGTTCTTTGTCCTCTCCTTTTGCCACCCCTTTCCTCCTGTTCTGCTCATTCCTTCTCATCTCCTCTCCTCATCTCTTTCCTTGTTATCTTCCTCCTTTCTTTCTGATTATCCTATCTCTCCTTCCCTCCATCTCTTTCCTCCTCAGCCTCCTGTTGCTTCTTTCTGTCTCAATTCCATCTGCTCTTCTCTTCCCCTCTTCATCTCTTTAATCCTCATTCTTCTTTTGTCTTCTCTCTGCTCATCTCCTCTTAAAAGTTTGAAAAATTAATGTATGGAAACCCTAGAGAGCACTCTTTTTCAATTCTGTTTTGAGTCTGTAGCGCACTTCATCATTCCTCTGGTATTGTCCTGTGTTCTCCTCAGCCTCTGAATGTTATCACGGGGATATGTTTGTTGTACTCTGTGTTTAACCTTGTTTGTGTGGGAAATGGTGATGGGATTGGCAACATCATGTACTCATGACTGTGATGAAAGTAATGGTAGGACTGTGTTGGGTAACACTAGAGGATAGTGTAAAAAAAAACAAAAAAACATTGTCCTCTCTGCTGTCACGTACTAATCTGCATGGGAAACCCTGGACACACTAACTGGTGTTTTTTTGTTTTTGATATTAACTCAATTTCTTGTACGCTTTCTTGTTGGCATGTCTGTTTTACGTTCAGAGTTAAGTTGTCAGATTCTTAAAAGTATTAGTGTTTTAATAGTAAAAGATAAGATTTGGTGATTATCAGTTATAAAACTGATTCTAATTACATTTTCTTATTCTTTCCTAACAGACAGTCAAGTGAGACCATGACAACGCAAGCTATCCTCAGAGTTATCCTTGGACCAGACAGTAGTCAGAGGGTCATGTTTTCTGCTGGTCTGCCTTCAACTGTGGCTGAACTAGAGACTAACATAAAGACTTAGTGTAAAATAATGGAACCCTTCCGACTGTAGTTCATGGACACGCTTTTTGGCAACAAGTTTATGAACTTAACTTAAATGGAAGAAATACAAGACAAAGCGACACTCAAAGTTGTATACACATCCTGGCAACCTCAAGACCAAGGTGAACACAGTTTCTCCTTTTCATCAACCAGTGCTCTGGATGACACCTCATCCTGTTCTGGTGACAGCACCGTGATTCTTTCATCTCCAGAGTCTACATCATCACGGGCTTCATGGCCAGATTTGTTCTGTGTTCCCCGTTTCACATACAATGCGGAAATTAAGCTTGAGAAGGCCCACATAGCTTTCAAGGAAAATGGGATGCTGCTGATCCCTGATCCAAAGCTGAAGTCCGACATATTAGAGGGGTTGATCCAGGAGGTAGTCAAGTACACAGTCTATCTCACAGACAGTAAGTTTGAAGAAGTTGCAGAGGCGCTCATTCTGAAGCATCCATGTTTAAAAGAAAAAGGCTCACCCACTGGCTATGAAGGATGGAAGATGAGCCTCAAATACAAGGTGTCAAACTACCGCACACATCTCCGGAAAGTAGGATGTCCTGAAGTATGTGTGAATTCTTTGAAATATAAACCAGCTGAGAAACGTTCCCCTGCTTTTGACGTTAAGAAACCAAAGAGGGGTGAAGTGAAATACTGCCCCTCTTTTCCACTTGGAGAATGTGCCCAGTCCCTGGAGAAGATGAGGGTCGAACTCCTTTCAGATGTCAAGAGGCGCAACAACAGAGAGACAATTAGGGCTAAAATGGACAGAACATTTGCATTAAGCATTTGTGATGCTCCCATGGTCAGCAATGTCCAAGAGAGATGGCCAGCTCTTTTTGATGCAATGGAGGTAATTTTAAAAATGATGGCCTGACTAGTTGTGTCATAGATAATGTGTTCATGTGTAAAAATAATGCTTGACTTCATTAGGATGTAAATCCAAATATTCCATAGCAGAGACCAGATGATTAACCATGCACACTGCACGCCAAGATATGGCGGGCAGGTGTAGTTTTGATGTTTAGAAATGTCTTCTAAAATCTGTGGGCTGTGCCGTTATTTAAAAATAATTTCATGTTGTTTCAGATAAACGCGGAGTTTAAGCGCATCACAATCATGCCTCTACAATCAAGGTTTCGGTCGCAGCTTGACCTTCTCTCTGAACGTCTGCAAAGCGATCGGGGGAGCAGGGCAAAAAGCTGAAAGACATGGCTGCCATGATGACAGTAAGAACTTTTAACTCTAAATTGTTTAACTATAAAGTGTATATGCATTGCATTAGGTCAGAAAATATTTATATGCATCCATTGCAAAGCTCAACTCCCTTTACCTGTGAGTACTGATTCCACTGAAAAGACCCAGTCATTTTTATCATGCATTCACTGTCCCACTGTGAGAAATATATCTTTTTTTATATCATCTCTGGAGATGATATAAAGTCCAGTCCATAAAGGTCAGGTCCAAACGGGTAGTTCTAATGTTGTTTTGTAGATACTGGTGTCACATGCTAACTGTTTAAAAAAGTCAGAGTTTTTGTCTTTGATCACTTTCTTCTGTGCTACTGAGTTCAAATATCTCTATTTTCTTTGTTATAATTCTTAAGGATGACACTGATACCAGAAGGGAGTCCCTCATTAAAGGACGCTGCATCTATCTGAATGAGAATCCCGACGTCTTGGTGCAGGAGTACATGGTGAGTGTTTTGTGAGTAGATTGTGGCTTTGCTACATTTCAAAACATATTCAGTTAACCCTGTGATCCTACTTGGACTGTTTAGGTCCATTTGCCCTCTTTATCACCTTGGCAAAGTGATTCCAGTGCTGAGATTAAAACAAATGGTCCAAACAGTCCACTTTTTCTCCATAGTCCCCCATTATGAAAGTGAAAAACCACCTATTTTGACCCCTCTGCCACAGAGCGAAAAAATAATGTTTCTCTTACATTAGGGATTACACCAGTGTGAAAACACTTCAAATTTGTGAATCTAGTGGAAGAAGGAAAAATCCACCATCTTCCTACACTGCACTGACCCTCATCTGACAAGGGCAGAATTGGGACTGGGATACAGCCCTGGAGTAAATCCAGGTTAATGATAAAAATCATCCAGGAACATGAAAACAACTTCCAGAAAAAATGAGGGCGAGAATTCAGTCTTTACATTAGTTTGTAAAGCTTGAAGGCTCCTCTTCATTTGATCTGGAATTTGTTATGTCTGTATTTTTATTTTTATTTTTTTTTTCTCTCTCACAAATTGACCATGAATGGCAGCATGGCAGGACAATCTGTAGTAATCTGCTATGCTGCTTACATGGGTTTAAATAAACTATAGCAATAGAATTGCTGCATTCAAAAGCAATAAATTTTATTTTATTTTATTTTATTTTATTTTATTTTATTTTATTTTATTTTTTTTAAAAAGCTTCAAGAAATGTTTTATCTTTAACCAGGACATGACTGAGACCACTGCACTGAGTGCCATCGAGAAAACGACAGTGGGAATCTATGTCACCAGAGAGACGCCAGGCAATGACTTTTCTGATGTTGGCATCATCATCGAGGGTGTGGTGGTTCTTCAAGATCTGGATAATGTAGCCCTTGCAACAGCCTTGCTGTTTGGACTTTTTTACTCTTTGAACATGAGGTATCTGTCACAGCTCTGCTACACTTTCGAAGTGATTCAAAAGGTGGTAATAGAGTTGGATGTGACTCAACTCTCGAGGAAAGCCCAAAGCTTAAAGACAAAACTGCTCCAGTAAGGAGAGCTCACTGTTGTTGGGGTTGAGGTTGTATTTCCAGGTGAACAATCAGCAACCCACAACAAATCACAGCATCCATTGTTAAGTCCACCATCAAAAAAGATAGTGACACTCGGTTTATACTTCTTCTTCACCAAGTGTTTATTCCTTAACTGCCATGTGGATGGGGCCAGTTTTTTCCCTCTTCCTCTCCTCTACAAGTTCTCTGATTGGCAGCATTCTTCAATCTTCGTAGTAGTTTCGATCTGTCTTTACAGGTGAAGAGATGGAGAACTGTACACAGTCTAAATAGCGCCATCAGGGCCGTGTGAATCAGGATGTTTAGTTTAATTCAGTTGGAGTAAAGAATGTTCTATACTTCTAAGATGAATACTACTTCTAAGAATACAACTCAGATATGGCTTTTGTAGGGATCGTTTTTCTTCGTGTACAGGCCCTACCTGTGGGACCAGAGATGTGTTTAGGTTAGATGGTTTTAGGCTAATGTATAATTTATGAAATTTTAACCTTGTGTAGATTATTTCAAGTTCAACTGCTGTTCTAAATGCTACAACAGTATTGCATTAGATATTGACACAGTTCCTTAATCTTATGTACAGGGTGAATTCATGGCCGGACTGAAGGCAGTGTAACAGTTTTGAAATATTTACCTGTTACTTGTATAAGTGTCACTTAAACCTTCAATCTTAGTTGATGACCAGATTCTTTTTTTTTTCCACATGGCATCTTACAGATTATTGGAGACAAAACACGGGGGTTTATTTTATTGCACTTTTTGTATTCGGGTCTGTAGATTTCAGTTACATATTTTAAAGGCAGTTGTCTCAAAATGAATGTATATTTGCTGTACACTCACTGTATATTTCATAGCTGGAGTTATAAGACATTTTATTCATAAAACCTTAACTGCCACAGGGCCGTGTGAAATGGGATGTTTCAGTTGTAGTAAGGAATTTTAAATACTTCTTAAAGAATACTGTTTTGAACCAAGATGTCACAATGAGGTCTGTTTATCCTATGGCTCTTGAATAAAGGTTTTGACATGCAACTGTTCATTTTTATTTTTAATTGGGGTAAAAATGGGTAATGTTAATGATTAAGAGAGTTAATAGAAAGGTATTAGACATTAAAATAAATGATTGCTGGAATGGCAATGGTAACTAACGTTTTTGCATTTCAAATCAGTTCTATAGTTACATCGAATTGTTTACAGTTACAATTGTTATTTAATTTAATCTTGACAATAGAGACCTTGAACATAATGTTTGTATTCTCTTCGAAGATGGTTGCCTGTAACCTTTTTCAAAAGAAAAGGTCTAATTTCCATTCTGTGACTGAGTCGGTAAAACACTGAAAAACTGACATTACTTGTTCACTGCTGATTTGTATTACAGTAGAACAGTAATGCCAGTTCAATTCCTTACCTACTGTCACTGCAGTGAAATTAGACATTTTATTTTGAAAGGTTACTAGTGGTGACAGGCAACCATCTTCAGAGAACAATACAAACAATCTCTTTTAAGGCCTCCATTGTAAAATTGTGTAATTTACACTAGAATATAATACTAACATGTAATATGAAAATAACATGTAGTATTTAAGTGACCAAATAGTATTGGGGTAAAAGTTATTGAACAGTGTTGAAATAAAGTGAGAAAATTGTGAAGGATTAAAATGTTCCAAGAGCTCAAATTACTATATCAAAACATGTTTCAATCACACTGTATCAACACAAAATGCACAGGTTTATTGGACATGAATAACTTGTGTTAATTTAACTCAATTGTTTAAATTGCTGCCAAAGCAAAACATCTGTGCAACCAATGTCCACTATTGAATTAAGTTAATCCAACATGTTCCTTTTTTCAGTGATGTCCGCTCAGCTCAAACCATCTGTTATTGTTACTCACATGATGAAAACATTTCTGCAGTTTGAATTCATAATATTATTACTTTCATTAATGTTGTTGTAAGCTACTGTCATTACCTGCATCTCTCTCTCTCTCTCTCTCTCTCTCTCTCTCTCTCTCTCTCTCTCTCTCTCTCTCTCTCTCTGTCTCATTGTGTCATATGGATTACTGTTAATTTATTATGCTGATCTGTTCTGTACGACATCTATTGCACGTCTGTCCGTCCTGGAAGAGGGATCCCTCCTCAGTTGCTCTTCCTGAGGTTTCTACTGTTTTTTTTCCCCGTTAAAAGGGTTTTTTTTGGGGAGTTTTTCCTTATCCGCTGTGAGGGTCATAAGGACAGAGGGATGTCGTATGCTGTAAAGCCCTGTGAGGCAAATTGTGATTTGTGATATTGGGCTTTATAAATAAAATTGAAATTGAAATTGAATTCAAAGCAGCAGTTTATTTCCAGAGTGCAAAAAAACAATTGTCACAATTTGTAGTAGTGAAGTAAAAAAGACCCTGAGCGCTTTAAAACAGTTCAAGAGTCAAAAGATTGAAACAAGGTGTTCAGTGAAATACAGTGAAATTTTTTGTTCTGTCATTTTAAAACTGATGTAATAACAAGTTCATCCTGTTTGTTCACTAACTCTAAAAAATGCTCCCTGTGTTTGTTACTTCTTTTAAAAGAAAATAAAAGAAAATTCAAAAAGGAACTCAGAAGATTTCCATTTGTGTGATACTAATAATACTTGAAGAAATAATAATCATGTTTATAAAGTGGGATTTTGTGGGATTATTTATAAAACCTTCAGAGCCGTATTTGCTCTTCATTATTCAGCAGCTCCTTTATTTCAACTGTTTAGCGTTTCTCAGTATGTTGATCATGATTTTTAATATTATATATATATTATATATATATATAATATATATTAAACTTTTTGTGCAGAATAATTCTGTGATCATGACATCAGGCAGCTTCATGGATTGATTGTTAGTGTTTCTCCCCACTCTTTCTCTCTCAGCCAATCAGGACACTTCATTCTGAGCCACTGCTCCTGACTCCAGCAGTGCTTTGATGACATCATCGCTGTAGGACAAAGTGTGTCGCAGCACCTGCATGGTGTGCTGGCCAATCAGAGGAGGGGGTGTCGGCTTATCAGGGGTGAAGCTGCTGTAATGCACCGCTGGACCTGGCACACAAACAAACACACAAAGGGTTAACCAGCTGTCTGACGTGTTGTGTCTGTAATGAACACTGCAGCCTGCAGGGGGGTCTGTCTAATTCAAATAAACATAATTTACATCACAGCCAGGTTGGATAAGAAAACAGCTCCGTGAGAAATGTTATGACACAATAAACACTGATGATGAACCTGATGATCAATAAATAATCAAACACAGTAAGAAAACAAAACAAAACCAATGGTGGAAAGAGTCCTTTTATTCAGTAGCACTGCCACAGTGTAAAAATACTGCCTTATGAGTCCTGCACTGAAGTACAGAACAGTGTACAGAAACATTTCTGTCACAACTTTGTGTCCACTAAGATTCATCTTAAGGCCCCTTAGGGAACCCTGAGCCACTGCCCCCGTTGTCTCATTATTTATTTGTTTGTTTGCTTATTTACATACAAAATGTTCATTTTATGATCTTTTCTGTATTTAGTTTGTGTATTAATGTTTGTGGATATTTTACTTAAAGTGCATTTTAAAGATGACAAAGAAATAAAAACAAAGAAAAAGCAAGAGAAGACGGCTCACCTTTCATTTATATTCACCAGACTTTCTCACTTTCACAGTTTTTACTCACAAATTCAACATGTGACAGAAAACATGACGTGCATTGTGAGGAAAACTAAGGAAGGTGGAAAGGAAAGGAAGGAAAAAAGATGGAAGGGAGGGAACATTAGGAAAGGAAGGAAAGAAGTATGGGAAGAAAGGAAGGAAGAAAACAAGGAAAAAGAGAAAAAAGAAGGAAGGGAAGGAAAAAGGGGAGAGGGAAGGATGAGAGCAAAGCAGGAAGAAAAGAAGGGAAAAATAGAATGATGGTAGGAAAAAAGAAAGGAAGGAAGGAAGGGAAGGAAAGGGTGGAAGAAAGTAAGAAAGCAAGTAAGATGAAATGAAGGTGATAAGGAAAGAAAGAGGGAAGGAAGGAAGGAAGGAAGGAGGGAAGGAAAGAAGGATAGAGAGAAGAAAGGAAAGAAGGAAGGGGGGAAGGACACAAGGACAGAAAGAAAGGAAGGAATAAGAATGGAGCAAAGAAAGAGAGCAAGGAAGGGAGGAAGCAAAGGCAAGATGGATGGAAAGAAGAAAGAAAACAAAGAAGGGAGGAAGCCAGGAAGGAAATTAAAGAATGTAGGGAAGGAACTAAGGTAAAGAAGGATGGAGGGAAGGAAGAGAGTAAAGAGGGGGGAAAGGAAGGAAGCGAGAAAGGAAGAAAGATGAAAGAAAAGACAGTGAAAAGGAAATACAGAAGGAAAGAAAGAAATAAGGATGAAAAAAGGAGAAAGGACAGAATAGAGGGAAGAATGAAAGCAAGGAAGAAATGAGGGGAATGAAAGAAGGATGGAAGAGAGAAAGGGGAAAAAGAAGAAAAGAACAAAGAAAGAGGGATGAGGGAAGGAAGACAGAAAGGAAGAAAAGGAGGAAAAGAAGGATGGAAGAGGGAAAGGAAGGAGGAAGGAGGGTCCAAAGGACAGAGGGATGTCGTATGCTGTAAAGCCTTCTGAGGCGAATTGTGATTTGAGATATTGGGCTTTATAAATAAAACTGAATTGAATTGAAATTGAAAGCAAGGAGGGAATGAAGGGAAAAAAGAGGGATGGAAGAGATAGGAAGAAATAAAGAAAGAAAGGAAAGAACGATGGAGAGAAGGAAGAGGGGAAAAGAAGGATCCTCAAGAGAGAAGGAAGGCATGAGGGGAAGGAAAGAAGGATTGAAGAGAGAAAAGATGAAAGGACAAAAGAAAGGAAGAAAAGACAAAAGTGAGGAAGGAAAGAAGGATGGAGGATAGGAAGAAAGACAGGGAGGAAAATAGGGATGGAAGAAAGAAGAGAAGCAAGGAAGGGAAGTAAAGACTGATGGAACAGAGAAAGGAAGGAAGGCAGGAAGGAATCAGAGCTGGCTGAGGGAACAAACAGTTTATTTTGGGAAACTAACAACAATCCTCTGTTGTTGTTTTTTTGTTTTCCGGCACTAATGAGCTGAACTCTCACAGTCAATTTGTGTGTGTGTGTGTGTGTGTGTGTGTGTGTGTGTGTGTGTGTCAGCCCACACGTGCATGATCACATGAGCATGTGTGTGTGTGTGTTGGCCTGCATCATGGTTTCACGCATGACTGTGTTTTTGAACAGTGCTTCAATTTTCACCCCATTAGCAACCGTTTTCCCCTTCAATGACACTCAACAAGTGTCAAGATCAGTGTGTGTGTGTGTGTTGGTTGGGGTGTCAGGACAAAATATTAAGAAATAAGATTATGTAATTAATCTATTCATCTATCTTTTTTTTCGTTATTCAGTTCATGTTCCAGCAGCGACAAAAACCCATTCAAAATATATTGATTGATAGTCTATTAATTTTGTTTATTCCATATGTACGTTTTTACGGCCTTTAACAAACACCATTTCCCATTATCCTCTGACAGTCCAATGCTGTCACTATTTTTATCAGGATTTTTTAATATACCAAAGAATGGAGGTTGGAACATTTAAATGATATAAATCTTGTATTATATTTATTTATTTATATGTTATATATTTCCTTTTTATTTACCACTTGGTTACAAATACAGTGACATTATTACATTTGATTAAAACTGCATGGTGGTGTGGTGGTTAGCACTGTCGCCTCACAGCAAGAGCATTCCTGGTTTGATCCTGGGTGTGGGAGCCCTTCTGTGCAGAGTTTGCATGTTCTCCCCGTGTCAGCGTGGGTTTTCTCCGGGTACTCTGGCTTCCTTCCACAGTCCAAAGACATGCAGATTGGGGAAAGGGCAATTGGTGACTCTAAAAATTGCCCATAGGTGTGAATGGGAGTGTGAATGGTTGTCTGTCTCATGTCAGTCCTGCGATAGTCTGGCGACCTGTCCAGGGTGTACCCCGCCACTCGCCCAATGTCAGCTGGGATAGGCTCCATTAATTCCATTATTCCATTATTTTTTATGTTTTATGTTTATTTGTAGAAAAATAAAATAAGTTGATGTAAGGTTATATTACAATAATAAGATATTATTACAAGGTTTGTCCCTATGCTGTGACCTCATCACATACGTACTGTACTGTATCCACTGCTGAGGCTTCCTGTTTACTTGTAGCTCCTTTTTACTGTATTAAATCATAACATCAGCCTGTATTAATGGAAACACACTATTTTACTGTTTGTTCAGAATTTTTTCTTTTCAAAGAAAAACAAAACACACACACACACACACACACACACACACAGAGGAATGTAACAAACAGGCCAGCCAATGAATGTTCTGAGCTGCACGTTTTCACGCTCAATTAACCTCCAAGCCACACAGGCACACACACACACACACACACACACACACACACACGCACACACACACCCACACACAAACTAACATTTGTGTGTGGTGCTGTTTACTAAACAGAGATGGAGGGAACAGGAAAGAAGAGAGCAAAGAAAAGCATATTGTTAAGGTGCTGAATAGATGGACAAACACATTCTTAACAGTGACATTTCAGAGTACTGATGTCATCGGTTAACCGTTAATCACTTAACAGCTGAGAATATGGTTGACTGGTTACACATGTCGGTCTATAAGTTAATTTTTCTATTCTTCAGTTTACTGCAATGTGCACCACCCAAGACTGGTGGGAGACAGACAGTTGGCTATGGGCCCTAGGCCTTTTTTGGGGTATTTTTACTGCCTTTACTTTCAAGCTCATGTCAAGTGCAACATACACTGCCGCCGTACGCCACGCGTCAAAACGCCCGCCTCCATTATATTCTATGAACCAACCCACACTGGCGCCGGCCGACGTGCCGTGCCGCTCTGCTTCAGCCCACTGCTCTATTTCCAGCACGGCCGGCGCTCATGGCGGCGCTGCGAGAAAAGCCTTTTATGTACATCTCGTCTCGTAGGATCAACTCCGGTTGTTTCAAATTTTTAATAAGACGACTTCGATAAGAAACTCACCCATGAAATTCAAGTTGTTGTTGCCTCAAAGTTTTTCCTCTTCTTCTTCTGTTACTAGCAGTTGGCAACCGTTGACAACTAGTGTAGGTACAGCCACCTAGAGGGCTGGGGTGGGAAATACATGTTGACAGTGCCGCTGCGCGCCGCTGCCAGTGTGTGTTGGGGGGCGGCCCTTGACGGCCACAGCGCCGTGCCGGCGGCGGTGTGTGTTGCACTTCACAGTCATTATAAAGGCTACATACACATGCTATATCTTGTTTTTTTTTCAGGACAATTTGGGCAATCCAGATTTGCCATCATTCCATGACCTTCTATGTGCCTGTATTTTATATTAATTTTTGTATCAATGAAAAAAACAAATCCATGTGACTAAATTCTTACATTTTGTCATGTATCTCACCATAGCAAGTTGGAAGTTGACATATTCTGCATATATGAAGAGGGGAGACTCTGGAATCTGGTAATATAAGAACCATGATGCTGGGATATTCTGTCACTTCACAGTTGTCCAAAACATGTGGTTTGTGCCAGGCAGACATGATTATCAGTATTTTTTCATTATTGCAAGAAATTCCATTGACTCATTCACAAGTCAAAAATGCATTTTATCTGAAAGAAACATGCAATATTTACATCTAAGATAATAGAAAAATAGTCAACCAAGTGCAATAATGTCCTTCAAGATAATATTTGCCACTTTGTTTGCAGTAAAAAAAAAAAAAGAAAATTGGGCATGGGGGGGGGGGGCATGTGTCCCCCTCAATGTATATGGTGACTACTGCACTGTCAGGCATGCATAATTAGGCTACTGTTGTCTGGGTGCGCAAAGGTGAAGTGCACTGGTCTTGTCATACAAAGTTTGATGGAGTGTCAACTGGACAATATGGAGATATTTGCATCTTGAAAGCTGGACTACAAATGTGGATAGACAGGAAGAAAGAAACGCAAGACATGGTAAGATACGATATTCCTCACTATATGAAGTGACATAACAAGATCTGTATAATGGATTGTAAAGAAATTCATCAGGTTTTTATTTTGTAGACAATTGATCTGTATTTATAGCGTGATGGGATGACAGCACAATGATGTGTGTGGTATCACTGGAAAGCTCTGCTCCTGTACTTTCATGAGATATGCGTGGCATTTCTGTGCGAGCCTGCATTCGCTAGTAATCCATCTAAGAGTAATGAGTGTGCAAAGCTGTATGAAAGCTCTGTTATACATCATTTTAGTGTAACTTTATCATTTTCTTTCGCTGTGAAAACATTGGTATACCGACAAGTGCTTGGTCTTGTCAGAAAGCTACAGTTCCGCTCACGGTTGCGGAGAAAATTGATAGAGAAGAACAGGTGTGAATTTGGACGCGCTATACTCGTTCGGGCCCATAGGGTTAACATGCAGAAGCATAGAGCTTACTGCATCCCTCCTAACCCAACCGGGCAACCTGATCTCACAGAAATACGTGAAATGACCACGACCTCTTAATACCGCATTCCGTGGTGGCAGCACGTAATGGGTTAAAATTATGTGCCGGTACCACAGAAACAATGCCAATGTAAAGTCAATTAGGATTCATTGTCGTGGTGGACATACAGATTCCCTGATTCAACAATGTCACGTCAACCTTGTTTTCCTCAATGATATCTTTAACATTTCTGTATACACACAAATAAACAGAAGTGTCCTTGATAACTCAACAGTATGATAGGTCAATGTCAAGGCCATAAAATAAAATAAATGTATTTTGCCAGCTTTTGATACCGTAGGGCTTTAAGAGCATTGTGCTGTGGGCGGATGGGGCGCGTTCCACTACTGTTTTGTAGCTACTGTCTGCTGTCTGTGGGCTTCATTCCATTTCAAATTGCCGTCCATCTGCCGTAACCGAATCCAAACGCCACTATCTCTGTTAAGAAAAGATATTGTGTGTGTGTGTGTGTATGTGTGTGTGCATCAAATCCTGTATCATGGCAATATAAATAGGATGAAGACGGGATTTCCGGACTATTATTAATCAATCAATCAGTCAATCAATCAATCTTTATTTATAGCCTAGAGCACTTTTCATACAATAAAATGTAGCACAAAGTGCTTACATGTAAAAAGCAGAGCCTCCCCATCCCCAACAGATCCCCCACAGACCCCCTCACCTCCCTCACCCCCATCCCGATGTGATTAAAAAAAGAATAAAATAAAAGAAAAAATAAAGAAATAAACAAGAACAAAAAAATAAGGCTGAGCACGGAAGAACCAGAGAGGAAACACCATCACATGGAGCCGTCTGCATCAGGAGGTGGCCGCTGCCCCCGGCAACCCGGCCACCCTCCACTCCACCAGGGGAGAGCGGACTCCAAGCCAGCGCCACAGTACCAGCAGCCGCCCCCCGGTGGAGACGGCTTCCACTGAGGAAACACTGGAGTTAAGAACTAAACTATGATAAATGACATAAAATATTAAGATGTAGGCCTAACATAAAATAAACTCATTATTAAATAAATTAAAACATATAGCCTATAGCAAATAAAAAATACAATAATAGGCTAAATAGTATCTAAGCGTCTAAACAATAATAAATAGTATCTAAGTAATTTATTAGGCTACCATTCCAATCTGTAAATAGATTTTAAAATTTCAATATAATTTTAATATTATTTTTGTTTATTTCATTATTGTTATTATTGGTTTACTTTTTAGTAGTATTGTATTCTCTGAGGATGACTCATATTAGTAAATATTTACAGTAAAAAAAGAAAAAAACAAGCAAAGAAACAAACAAAAATCATTTTATACACTGGGCCTTCAAAGTGCTCTCTGAAACTAGACCTGGCATGGCTTGTGTCCAAAAAATAAAAAACATAAAAACTTTGTCATAGAGCTAAACCAAATACATCATTGGAAGGGTCTCAACCTGGAGAGTAACATATGTCAGCATGAATTCTACATGGCTCCTGCTTTGAGCCATTGACCTTTGAACCTTGACCTCAGTGCATGTTTGAGGGCTTATAACTCAGCAACAAAAGGGGGTACAGACATGAGACCAACTGTTATAGAGAGCTCTTGACCTCAACTATCATGTGAGTGTAGTCAACAACTGGGGGTGCTGTCGGATATGGGTAAAATATGGATAAAATTAATTTTCACCCATTTAGAAATTAGATATTTAAAATCTGATTACACAAGTGTGTTTACCATCCCCTTAAAGTCCACAGTGTACTCTCAATTCAGTATTTACAACTTCAAAATCTAGGAAAAACAATTAAATTTTTAAAAAACTACAATTCCCTAGGACCGCGCCATGCAGCTTGATTCATATCAGCAACATAGTTGTAGTTCTTCTGATTTGCAAAGTAGGGTTCTAAACAGAGTTGTAAAAAGATAGATCTACCCAATATATCTAATATCTAGTAAAGCTGAACTAGTAAATACACTACACCTAGATGAACTATGTTAAGAAAAAGCAAGAATGTTGGCTAATTTTTGTTATTTTACCTATTACTCTAGAAATGGCGTTTTTGGGACAGTAGTTTTTTGCGGCTTGTAAAATAGAGTTGTAAAATAGGGTTGTAAACAGATAGATCTACTGAATATATCAAATATCTAGTAAAGCCGAACTAGTAATGACACTGCACCTAGATGAACTATGTTAAGAAAAAGTTAAAATGTCGGCTAATTTCAGATATTTTAGTTAGTACTCTAGAAACAGCATTTTAGGGATGGTAGTTTTTTGCGGCTTGTTGTAAAATAGAGTCGTAAAAAGATACATCTACTGAATATATCAAATATGTTGTAAAGCCGAACTAGTAATGACACTGCACTTAGATGAACTGTGAAAAAGTAAAGATGTTGGTTAATTTCAGATATTTTAGCAAGTAATCTAAAAACAGCATTTTTGGGACGGGGGATCTTCAGGTTGTAGAGTTGTCAAATAGTGTCGTAAAAAAATAAATCTACTGAATATATCAAACATCTAGTACAGCTGAAATATCATGTTATTATTATTATTATTATTATTAGTGGGAAATCATAACAGAGGAACATATTGCCGTTTTAATATCAAGAACACTTTCGTGTTTTTGTGTGTATTAGAGGGTGACACAGGAGTGGATTTTCAGTCCTGTCCCATCCCACTCCCACAAAAATAATCCCATCACGTCCCAATCCCATGAAAAAGAAAAAAAAAAAATCCTGTCCCAATCCCACAAGAATGACTCCTGTCCCATCCCGCTCCCGTGTTGTGTTTCAGTTACAATAAAGAAAAAAAAAATGCAGTACATGGATCACATAATGCCTACCTTAGTTGAATATAAACCCAAATATGACATTTAATGTTGTGTTTTGATATTTATTGCCTAATTATTTTTACATTAACTCCACCTTGAATCTGTTCAGAATGATAAACACATTTGATCTCTGATGTGGTCAGACAACATGTCATAAGAACCAGTTCTGAGAGAGAAAAATGTAGTTAAAGTATTGCAGTAAAAGTAGTGTTTGGTTTCTCTGACTGATATGACATCATTAGATTATTAATACTGAAGCATCAGTGTTAGAGCAGCATGTTACTGTTGTAGCTGCTGGAGGTGGAGTTAGTTTCAACTACTTTATAAAAACTTAGGCCTGTCACTATAACAAATTTTGCTGGGCGATTAATTGCATCAGAAATTATTGTGATAAGTGATAATATTGCGTAATATTGTGCTTTTAAGACCATTTTTATTATTGTTGTAATTTTGCTGTTTTTAGACAATTTTTTAAACTTATATAATGATAACAAAGGCATATTGATGCAAGTACACCCTTTTAAAGAGAAATAAACATTTATTTAACAAGAATATTTCGGAATGCAAAAAAAGAAAATTTAAATATCCAAAATAACACGTAAAAATATCAAAATAAATACAAAAAATAGACTCTCAGTCTCTCGCTCTCAGGTGTGCAGTTAAGTTGGCCGTATTCGCTCTTTTTGTTGAGATGGTTTTAGAACAAACCCGGCACACCAGCTCGTCCAAATTACTGGGCTCCCCTCTGTCATTTGGTTTAAATCCAAAATATTCCCACATAGGGGCCGTGGCATTTGGTTTAGGAACAAGTTCCATGTCTTTCTCTTACGCTCAACTGTTTTTTTTTTCTCTGCCTCAACTCTCCCTCATCGCAAGATCGCACTGTGTGTGTGTGTGGGTGTAGCCCATAGCCCCACCTCCCCCACAGAGACAAAGACACTCGATGACAAGAGCTTTCCCTCCGTTCATTACGCTAATGAACCAACTCACCTGGCTGCCAGACGATGCACGGCAGTGAACGCTCTTGTCGTCCAGTCTCTCTTTGGTGGACAGAGACGAGGAAAACAAACACGCATGAATATGGCAATTAATCCCTTTTAATTTAATCCCACGGGAATCACGTGACCCATGGGACTCCCGAAAAAATGTCAGCCTCTGGTGTTACGTTACTGAATCAGGAATTCATGTGTCCACCACGACAAAGGATCCTAATTGACTTTACATTGACATTGTTTCCGTGGTACAGGCACGTAATTTCAACCCATTACGTGCTGCCACCACGGAATGCGGTGTTAAGAGGTCGTGGTCATTTCACGTATTTCTGTGAGATCCGGTTGCAATTGGGTTAGGTAGGAGCTAGCTAGCAGCGCTGTCCCAGCCCAACAGTTTTGCTGTGGAAACATGGTGGCCTCCCTTGGGTCTCCCCTCAGGTCACCCCAGTGATTAAGCAGCTCAATTTTGAGCTGGCAACCCCCTTTAGCATTGTTAACTTCACTGTTAGCTCTGTTAGCAGTGTAAGCACAGCTAGTGGTGCTAGCATAGTTAACAATGCTAAAGGGAGTTTGGGGCACAAAATCAAGTTGCTTATTCAACAGGATGATCTGGGAGGAGACTGGAGGGTGACCATTATGTTTTCACTGCAACATCATCCCACTACCGAGACAGTGTTGCCAGCATTGCCAGCGTTGCCAGCGTTAATTGGAAATGAGCAGTGTTGTTAGCTAGCTTCCACTCAACCCCTGCTGGTGCGCACTGCAGAGCAGCCAAGGCTAACATTAGCTAGCCAGTGGAGGCTGGAGGGTGGACAGTGGGCACTATGCTTCCAAATACGTTAAAGGTCATATCCCTGAATATTTCTACTGTTTGCCTCACAATCGTTGCTTTGTTGTAATTGCTGTTATAATTTCTGTGTTTTAGCCCCTGATAAACCCTCAAACTCAAGGACATGTTACTGTTTATGCCCAGTATTAATGTTAACTGCTATTTTTATCTTTCTACATCATCTGACCTTCTGCAGATCAACAGATTCATGATTCTGGACATACACTGTGGTCCTGAACTGGATTCTGTTATCAGAACGTCTGTGTTAATAATTTGACGCTGAATCGGCTGGATCCACACCAAACACAACACACACAACCTGGCTCTGCACATTATAGATGTCTTCCTGCTGCGTCTCTCACACAGACACAAATACACATGGGTTAGAAGACAGATTATACTGTAAATAAACGGTGGTGGACAAACAGCTTCCTCTTGGTGGAAACACACTGAGATCCATCAAACCAAGTGAGCAGGAGAGTCCCCACAGACCTGTGTGTGTGTGTGTGTGTGTGTGTGTGTGTGTGTGTGTCTGTGTGTGTGTGTGTCTGTGTGTGTGTGTGTGTGTGTGTGTGCGCGTTCAGCTGCTAAACACGATCTAGTAGCCTAATTCTAATGAGAAATATTTGTTTGTGTGTCTGCAGGGAAATTCAGTACTGTCCCACTGGAATGTGTGTGTGTGTGTGTGTGTATGTCAGCAGGACATCACTAACAGCGCCTCAGCACCCAGACAAACGCCAATTCTTTCTTGAAAAATGTAATTTAACAAGTTGGTGTCAAAGGTTGAGAGTTAAGAATTAGAAAGAGGACAGCTGTATCTCTAGATGCCCTGCCTCCAGCACGACTGTAAGGCACCACGGAATAATATATGATCAAGATTTGTCCTTTAACTCCCATATCACCAAACTTCAAGGACTGTGTTCTTTCACCTGTGTAATATTGCAAAAATCGGACATACCCTGTCTCAAAAAGATGCAAAAAACGGGGGGATGATTCTGTGGAATCATCTTCCAGTTTCATTCTGAGAGGCAGACATCATCTCACTCTAATTAAAAGTAGACTTTGATAAAGCTTATATTCAGGGCTAGCTCAGGCTTTCCTTGCACCAGCCCGTAGTTAGACTGATATGGGCCTTGTCTGCCGGGGGACCTCCTATGATATACTGAGCCCCTTCTCTCCTTCTCTCCTTCTCTCTCTCTCTCTCTCTTCAACTATTTATGTCCTATTACTGCATGTCACTAACTGCAGTTGTGTCTTGAGTGTCATGGTTGTGCTGCTGCTGTGGTCATGACTGATGCCTACTACTACTGGTGCCATTATTATTTGAGGGAGTTTTTCCCTTATCAGCTCTGAGGGGTCAAGGACAGAAGGATGTTGTAAAAGCCTCTGAGGACAAATTGTGATTGTGATATTGGCAAAGGCCAAGTTTACTTAAAAAGATAAGTAAACTTGAATTCAGCAGAAACCATCAGTGTGTTTATGTGTGTGTTTGTTCTGACCGGGTACAGCAATGTGTCCTGCTGTCGGATGGTTCATCTCCTGTATGAGGCCATTGTGTTTAACCTGCAAATAATCAAACAACAAGAAGTATCATCAGTCTGGTGAAATCACAGGTGATGTATCTTCTTCCTTCATGTTTGCTAAAAGGAAAGCACATCAGTGAGCCACACATGTTCCTTCATCAACATGAACACACACACACTGCACTTTATTTTGACTCTGAGGTGAGTAACTTGTTACAATACAATGTTCTGCTGAGAAACCTTGGGTCCTGACATTCATGTTGATCAATAAATCAGTCAATCAGTTTTATTTATAAAGCCAAACATCACAAATCACAATTTGGGCTTTAGGGCTTTACAGCATACGACATCCCTCTGTCCTTCCCAAAAAAAAAAAAAACCTTTAACGGGTGAAAAAAAATGTTAGAAACCTCAGGAAGAGCAACTGAGGAGGGATCCCTCTTTCAGGACGGACAGACGTGCAATAGATGTCGTACAGAACAGATCAACATGATAAGTTAACAGTAATCCGTATGACACAATGAGACAAAGAGAGACGGAGACAGAGAGAGGTGCAGGACAGACGGTAATGACAGTAGCTTACTACAACATTAATTAAAGTAATACGTAAATGGCAACAGCTGTCCGTGATGGCAGTGACCCCCCCTCCAGTAGGACAATGCACCACACCACACCACACCACACCACAAAAACTGCTGAACTGCCTCTAAATTACCCAGATCCCAATCTGCTGGAGCACCTGTGGGTCAGGCCCCATTGGGCTCGGGCAGAGAATCGGAGCTCTAAAACCAATGCAAACTTGATCTGGACAGCGCAAGCTGTGGCAAAGATATGTCTGTATGAGATGAAAATGATTTAACTGGGGTAAAAAAATTGCACTGAGTTGAGAGGAAGATGGAGAGAAACTGGATGAAGCAAACAACTGTTTACTCAGTGGATCCAGTATACACCTTTACTGAACAGAACATCAGTAGAAATATAAAGTTTCCCTCTGAGTGTCAATGTTTTAGGACCAACACACAGCAGGGTTCAGGGCTCAAGGCAAGTTAAATCTAAGATTTTTTAAAAGTAGTATTTTACCGATATAAAGAGGATCCTCACATAAAACTAGGATGTCTCTGCAGTAGAAAGACACAAATAGTTTTGATATTGGTGCTACAGAACCAGAGAAAACAGAGAAAAGGGACTGTGGCATTCACTTTTCCTCAAGGGGAGCATATCTATGTTTCCACGGTTCTATGTTCCCCACTTAACCCTGCAAAAAAGGTTCTATGTTTCCCGGGTTCTATATTCCCCACTTAACCCTGCAAAAAAGGTTCTATGTTTCCCGGGTTCTATGTTGCCCGCTCAACCAAGCGGGAAACATAGAACCCTTTTTGTGTAAGTGGGGAACATAGAGGCTTTTTTGCAGGGTTAAGTGGGTAACATAGAACCTGGGAAACATAGAACCCTGGAAACATAGGGATGACCCCTCCTCAAGAGGGAGAAAACCTACAACTACCAGAATGCACTGCATCATACTGGACCAATAAATTCTTCCGCTGCTGGGTGAAATAATGCAAACTCATCCATTTGACACAGTGGCGGCCAGCTGCTAACAAATGATCTCCTATTAATCTGCAATCTCTGTAATCTCCTATTACAGTTAAACAGTAAGATAAACTATGTTTTTGAAAATGTTAAGTGAGAAACAGGCAACACAACAACAAAATCTAGGTTTATATTTGATCAGCACTGCTCAGTTTTACTGTTTGATCTCAGTTTTTTTGGCCTCTGTTTTCACCTTGCAGGAAACAGTATGACACCCACTTCCTGTTCACACACTCTCGCTATTACAGCCGAACAGGACAATAAAGTATGTTTTTGAATACATTTAAGCCAAGAAATATGCAGAGTAGAAACTTTGTCTTGTTTTGAATTTGATTAGCTCTACCTTGTTTTACCATCTGATGGGATTTCAGTCCAAGTTTGAGAGAGAGAGAGGCAAGTCAGTCTTTCATACTCTTTATGTGTGTTTGTATGTTTCTGTGGAGGTGGCATGGGTGGTGGGCAGTACAAAAGTACTTAAGTAATAATGGTAGTAGTTCGAGCAATAGCCCGGGAGAGCCAGCCAAACTCTGACAAACGTTGGTTTGTGTGATTTGCGTCACCCGGCGGAGTTTCACTGGAAGGGGAGCAGGGAGATCTAGACACCTGTTAGATGGAGGGAAGGTTACTACAGTTCATTTACACATACTACCCACAGTGTTTTGATACAAAGCTGGTTGAAAAACAGCGATGTATCCCTTTAAGGCTTTAATGCCACCTGAAATGTTGTTTCATGTTGAAATGTTGAAAATTTAACACCAATTTTAAAAAGAACCAGAATCAAAGAAATACAACACATGAACCAACACCAGTTATTCAGGTTAGGGACAAATGTTTATTGTAAAAAAAAAAAAACATGACTTTTTTTGTCCCTTAATGGAGAATAGGGTAAGACAGAACTGGTCGTTTGGGTTTGTTGGTGATATTGTGTTTGTCTCTCTGCAAGTAGGATTTGACTAGACTCACAAGTCAGTCTTTAGACGCTTTGCTTAACTAAAGACTGATGACTTTCTCCCTGATTTTGTGTTTAGATGGGCGGATACAATTTCAGAGTTTAAAAAAACTCCCCACGTTGCAGAACCAATAGTAAATCTGCAAGGCGGTCCTTCGGTGGCTCGCTGAACTCTTGTGCTCGTAAACATAGTCCCACTAGAAACACGTGTAGCGGTACAAAATGGCTCAGCCGCGCTCGCAGAAAACTCTGTCAAAGTTAGTGGATGTTTGTTGCGTTTGCGGCGACACATTCTCGCCAACTAAAAGAAACAAACATAATCTTTTACAAGGCCATGACTCATCCGTCCGGCCGGACGATAGAGGGAATCGCCTTGTTGTTTACAAATACTTCCGGGTAGAAAACCAGCAGAGCTTTTAGCTATATATATAGCCTATATATCACATTTTTCACATCACTGTATCACCGTTTGGACTAATCCGATGTTTGTTAAGTCTATAAACACAATGACTGAACAAACATTACTGTTTCTGTGTGCACATTTAGCTGGGCTAACCGTTAGCTGTTAGCCCTGTTAGCCGGGTTAGCAGGGTCTGTAATAGGTAATAACTCATTAAACAGTCCGTGAAAAAAATATCTTTTCCAGCGGATATCTTAGTTACAACATGATTGAGCTAGCAAAGCAGTTTTGTGTTGCTATGTGTGGTATTTATTCAGTTTTGGGAAATCACGATGTCTAAAAGGCATCAGTGGCTGCAGCTGACAGGGACAGCTAACACCAAGTTAGCAGCAAAGCTAACATCAGGACGTCATCTGTTAAAAGCCTCCCGTTGTCGGATACGACATGAAACTACTCCAGTTAGCTCAGTCATGTTATAACTAAGACATCCGCTGGAAAAAATATTTTCTTCACGGATAAGCACACGTTTGATAAAACGGAGTTTAATCTCTCGGCATCCATTTTCAAGCTCTCTGTGTGTTTGTTTCCTTGCGGACGAGAAAAGGGGGAGCGCACATTTCCGAGAAGGCGTGTCCTTTTCAAAAATGCAAGAGGCGTTGCTTTGTTGCCGGCCGTTTTCGCCGGTGTGTTAAACACACTTTAGAAAGAAGTGTCCCCAGACTATCAGAAGACGGAGATCTCTGATTGTCTAGTGGCGAAACTAGGATTTGACTGATTTGATTCCCATCATGCCAAGTTTCAAACACATTTTGCATTAAATACACCAAGCCTTGTTTGCACTGACTTGTGATGGTTCATCTGTGAAATCTTGTTTACATGGTGTAAATTTGATGTTAATGCGAGAGAGACATTTGGTAATTTTTTTTATTATTATTGTTTTGAGATTTTGTAACGCAAAGTCAGAAAAAATGAATAAAACAATCTTCCTTAAAAGACTGAGTTAAGAAATTTTAATTGAAGGTATTATTTTTGATGACTGAATGTAATACCTCTTAAGACTCTACGGATGGGCAGGAAATCTGACACACAGCACACGGTTATGTAAGGAAACATGCAGACTGTCAGACACTTGACACATGGGTGATGACGAGTTAAGTGGTTTCCTCTCTCTCTCTTGTTCTGCATGCACGACTTCATCCTCCTCTTCATCCTCCTCATCCGTCCATCTCTCAGTGTGGACCAGAGGGATGTCAGAGGACACAGATCAAACTCTATGAGTCTTTTAGCTTTTTGTTTCTTGTGTGTCTTACATAATCCTCAGCTGTGTCTGAATGTCTTTAGATTTGGATTGTTGGATAGACAACAAGAAGCATTCAAAGACATCACACTGGACTCTGGGAAACTGATGATGAAATCTCTTTATATTTTAAGACCTCATTGGTCTACTGTCCAAATAAATACGTTTAAATTTCTTAAATGTAAACGTCACATAGCTGAAACGTTTCTGTAACACATCATGATTACCTATCGCTGAAAAACAAATATTCTATGAACCATACTGTAAAATGAGCAGGTAAGTTCATAGGTGTTCAGTACTTTACACCTAACAGCTGCAGCAGAATGCAAGCTCTGTTAATCAGGACTGTTCCATCTCTCCCACAGCGAATTCTTAGCTCCTTTCCAGTTTGTGACCCCAAAGTGGAAAACAAAATGATACAGAAATACTTTAGTACTTGCAGATATTCACCTTACACTGCCCCGCTTACTTTTTATCTCCCAGTTGTGAAGCAACTATTTTAGCGCTAGCATAGCAAGTTGGCATTGTAAACTATGACAGAATTTGGGAACATTCAGTGGCTATACTGCAGTGATTGGTTTTTCAATTCAATCAATCAATCTTAATCAATTTTATTTATAAAGCCCAATATCACAAATCACAATTTGCCTCACAGGGCTTTACAGCATATGACATCCCTCTGTCCTTATGACCCTCGCAGCGGATAAGGAAAAACTCCCCAAAAAAAACCCTTTAACCGCAAAAAAAAAAAAAAACGGTGGAAACCTCAGGAAGAGCAACTGAGGAGGGATCCCTCTTCCAGGATGGACAGACGTGCAATAATAGATGTCGTACAGAACAGATCAGCATAATAAATTAACAGTAATCCGCATGACACAATGAGACAGAGAGAGAGAGAGAGAGAGAGAGAGAGAGAGAGAGAGAGAGAGAGAGATGCAGGTAATGACAGTAGCTTACGAAAACATTATTGAAAGTAATAATATTATAGTTATAGTTCTGGCTACTGTGGTACAATATGTTGAAAGTATGTATTAATATCTGGCAGTATACATGTGTGACAATAGTCATATGTGTATAATAACAGTAGAAGTAGCAGCACAACCACACACGTCACGCTGTCCAGGCATCGTTGCAATATGAGTTAATCTGAGCACAAAGGCTCCGGAGAAGAAGCCGAGTTAGTGACATCCAGAATGGCCGAGTTAGCAAGATGCAGTAATAGAATACGAGAGAGAGAGAGAGAAGGAGAGAAGGTGCCTGGTGTATTATAGGGGGGTCCTCCGGCAGACTAGGCCTAAGTCAGCCTAACTAGGGGCTGGTACAGGGCAAGCCTGAGCCAGCCCTAACTATAAGCTTTATCTAAGAGGAAAGTCTTAAGTCTAGTCTTAAATGTGGAGACGGTGTCTGCCTCCTGGACCGTAACAGGAAGATGATTCCACAGGAGAGGAGCCTGATAGCTGAAGGCTCTGGCTCCTGATCTACTTTTAGAGACTTTAGGGACCACAAGTAACCCTGCGTTCTCAGAGCGCAGTGTTCTGGTGGGATAATATGGCACTATGAGCTCTCTAAGATATGACGGAGCTTGACCATTTAGAGCTTTATAAGTTAACAGTAGGATTTTAAATTCAATTCTGGATTTTACAGGGAGCCAGTGCAGAGAAGCTAAAACAGGAGAAATATGATCTCGTTTCTTAGTTTCTGTTAGTACACGTGCTGCTGCATTCTGAATTAGCTGGAGAGTTTTTAAGGACTTACTAGAGCTACCTGATAATAGAGAGTTACAGTAATCCAGCCTTGAGGTAACAAAAGCGTGGACCAATTTTTCTGCATCTTTTCAGGTCAGGATAGGCCTAATTTTCGCAATATTACGCAGATGAAAAAATGCAGTCCGTGAGGTTTGTTTTAAATGAGAATTAAAAGACAAATCTTGATCAAATATTACTCCAAGGTTTCTTACGGTAGTGCTAGAGGCCAGAGCAATGCCATTTAGAGAAACTATGTCATCAGATAAGGAGTCTCTGAGTTGTTTGGGGCCAAGAACAATAACTTCAGTTTTGTCTGAATTTAACATCAGGAAACTGGTGCTCATCCAGGTTTTTATGTCTTTAAGGCAGTTATGGAGTTTAGTTGATTGATTACTTTCTTCTGGCTTCATAGATAAATACAACTGTGTATCATCCGCATAACAATGGAAATTTATAGAGTGATTTCTAATGATGTTACCTAAAGGAAGCATATATAGAGTAAATAGGACTGATCCGAGCACAGAACCTTGCGGAACTCCAAAACAAACTTTAGTATGTAAGGATGATTCATTATGAACGTCAACAAACTGAAAATGATCAGATAAATAAGATTTAAACCAGCTTAGTGCAGAACCTTTTAGGCCAATTAAGTGATCCAGTCTCTGCAGTAGAATTTGATGGTCAATTGTGTCAAACGCCGCACTAAGATCTAATAAAACAAGTACAGAGACAAGTCCTTTGTCTGAAGCAATCAGAAGGTCATCTGTAATTTTAACTAGTGCTGTCTCAGTTTTCATGTTCACATCCATCAGCCATCAGTGACTGGGAGGATGACACATGAAAATGGCCTAAAATCACATATGTGGACATTTTTAATGACTTTGTAGTGTCTCTATGGCTGCCTTTACACTACCATGTCTTGATGCCCAATTCCGATTTGTTGCCTATATCCGATTTTTCCTGACTGCTGTTTACATGTTCTATTCACCTTATTTTTCACGCAAACACGGAGGCAAAACAGAACGCAGCCAGCTTCCGTTTTTTTGTGCAACACTTCCGGTCCAGCACTCTTGACCACTGTGTAAATGTCCCACGGTATTTGCTACAGTGACATTATTGCGGGCATGTATGTTAACATTACGGAAAGCAATTTTAAGGACTAACTTTAAATATTTGAAGTTAATCGTTAACGAATAAATCACCTGGAAAGGTGGTGCTGCTCCACATAATTTAAAAGGTAACTTAGCCTACACAGAGCGGTGGAAATGTCCGTGCAGCTGCAGACGTTGCGGCTGGATGATTGATACGTACATGCTGATTTGGCTGCTATCAGAGTTGATCCGCACATCATTATGGCTTAATAATCAACTCAGTCAATAAAAACAACCCGTCCTGTGTTAGGAGTGTATGTCACTGACAGAAAGAAAGAAAGAAAAATAAAAAAAAAGATAGAAAAGCAGCGTACACCTCACATATTTATTTCTCACAGTTGCGCACACATTTGGCTGGCATGCAGAAGCACCGTCTGTGTGTCTGTGTGTCGAGGGTGGGAACTGCAGCTTTAGCTGCTCAGGTAGAGAGGCTGTGTAGCCCGGTGTGTTTTTTCGCTGATTCGGTTCTGCAGGTTCTCTGCTGGTACAATGGAGACGGGGATCAAGCAGTTTATCTCACTCGGGATAGATTGTGCTTTTTTTGGTTCATAGTTTTTGATTGACGTGCGATTTATTCGGCTTTCTTTCCTTTCCCTCACTCATGAGCACGTCATCAAAATGCGCTGTTGTCATTCATGACGTACAACGTGAATTGCCAGGAAATATCCGATCTGTCTGTTTAGATTGCAGACCTATTGGCAGATATCTGATTCATATCCGATATATTTCCACATATGAAGGAGGCCTGAATCTGATCTGACAATATCTGATATCATGCGTTTTTTTTCCTGTTTACACATTCATGTTACAGATCTGATCTGTGCCACTTGAGAGGAAAAAATCGGAATTGGGTCACTTGAACCATGTAGTGTAAAGTAGGCCTATGTGTAGATGGTTCCACTGTGAGGAACCAAAACCTTAACTGGGCTTAACTGTTCACTGATTGAGCTAACCACCTGATTGCTACTTTTTCTATGTTGTACAGGAAATCAGAATCTCAACGCCATACAAATAAGGAATGGGCATGAGGACTTGAGTGCTGGATTTGGATGTCAATATTTGTTCAATGCATAGAGTTGTTGTTTTGTTTTTTTTGCTTTGTAAAAGAAAACATATATAATAAATATAAATGTAAACTGACCACATTTTATATTAAAAGTTTTCATTTTTTGGACAGGACACAGTGATGGAACTTTGAAAATGGACATCCCATGGATAACTGCAGGAGATCATTGTTTTCATTATTCTGTTTGAATAGATCTAAAATACCAACATAATAGATAATAGATAAATAATAGATAAAGCAATCATGCTTTTTGCAGCAGAAAGCTAAGCCTTCTGTCTTCCCTGTCATGTTATAACCTTATGTCACCTTTCCCTAAGTGCGGGGCAAAAGTGGTATTTTGCCATAATTACACCAAAATTTCCAGGTAATGGAAGATCATTGTTTGCATAATCCTATATTGATCTAAAATAAAATCTATAATAGCTAGAACATTCATTCGTTTTTGCAGCAGAAAGCTACTGATCCTGTCTTCAGTGTCATTACGGCATACACACGGAATGATGTCATTGCACTACATTAAGTGTGATGCAAAATGTGCTGTGGCACCAGTGGAATGAATGATTACTCCATCACAAGACCTTTACTATGCTCACAAAAATAAGAAAATATCAAATAGTTAGGTACAATATGTACTTTAATGTACAAAGTTCAAATAACCTATAGAGTGTTAAAAATCTTTTGTTCATGATTTTATGTTCAGAAATATTTTTGATGAAAAGGTTCTGTGTTTTCTTTTTGTAATATCTGATTAAAAAACGTAATCTTTTTAAAGACAATCTCAATACTTCTATCAATTTTTATGATTTATTTACTCACATAAGCTTTTAGCTTAGGTTGTACAGATTTTAGGGATATGAAGCATTTGAAGATACTCCAAGAAATTACATCACAAAAAGCAAGAATACCAATGAAGGCATTGGCGGACCATTTCTATTGCAGAGTTCAAAGGGTTAATAGCTGCACAGATTCATAAATCAAACCTGATAGATCTGACTAGCTAACCGCCAATGTTTGTCAGGCTAAGTTACCTGTGTTACCTGCTAAGTTACCTGTGAAAATGGGTTGACAGAAAGTTGAACTCGCCCACCCTACACTCAGCATCGCGGTGGCGCAGACCTCCTATGAGTTTCTGTATACTGACACCATTTCCCTCAGTGGAAACAAAGCTTGTATTTACTTGTATTTCACAGATAAGAAACAATAAATTGTGAAGACAGTAAAGCCTCCTCTAAAATAGCATTTTTCAAGTCTTGTGTGTGATATATCCTTCAGGGATTTATACTTCGGGATTTATCCTGGCTTCATATGAACAGAGGAAATCTCCGCTTGTCGCTAGGCTAGTGTATACAATGTAAAATGCCATAGGCTGGCATTAATAACGTTAGAATGTTGTATTTGTTTGGAAAACGTGTTTAGTGTGACGGTTGTTGGTGAATGTTGTGAGTTGTAATGGAGCCAAATTGTGTGACATTACCTTTGTTAAATGCTGCTGTTGTCCCTGGTTTTATATGAGAAGAGGAAAAGATCGCGAGACGTTAGGCTAATTTATACAATGTAAAATGCCATAGACTTGTGCTAATAATGTTAGCATGTTGTATTGGTACTTGAAATGTGTCCAGATAAAGACAAGTGTTTGTCTGTCAACTCTGTGATTTATAGAGAAGCTGATTTGTGCACTTGCATTAGACATTGTCTCTATTAAGCCATATTTAATGTGTGTTTTGTATCAACTAAACTTTACAGCACTTAACAGAGTTCTCCACCGCCGACTACTGTTTTGGAGGTGTAACTGCAGAGTGACACAGACACACCACTGCAGAAGTAAAAATAATGTGCAGATTTTTTTTTTCCCCACGACTAATCGATTAGTTGAAGATTATGTACAACTTTAGTCGACCAAGATTTTCTTTGGCTGACTACAGCCCTACTAACAATGGTGAATGACAAATTTGATGTGACAATGTTTTCAGTGGACAACAGCCAAATGAGTTTGAAATCCATATGTGTCTTGTGTTGTCTGACCAACAGCCCCAAACCCCAAAATATTCGATTTACTACCATACATGATAAAGAAAAGCAGCTAAGTCTCCCATTTGAGAACCAAGAACCATTAAAAGATTTGGCATTTTTGCTTCAAATAATTACTTGACTGACTAATCTGTTATCCAAATAGTTGCTGCTTAATTGTATTTTGACTGACTAATTGACTCTTCATCTGACATTTATTTATTGCTCTGTCATTGTCCAAAAACCAACACAGGGATCACAGTTTAAGAGAGCTGCAAAGAGAGAGGTCCAGGATGGGTTTAACCTAGCGTAGCACAAAGACTGGAAGCAGGTGGAAACTGTGAGGCTAGCTCCATCAAAAGAGGAAGAATCCACCTTCCAACCGTTGCAAGTCTTTCTGATTTACATATTGTCTACAAAAGTAGAAAATGTTTTATGCTTTGTGAAACAATGTAATTGAGAAGAGAAGTAAAGGGATAGAGACCCAGGGGAAACAACAGTTCTAAGATCAGATGTTTCAGTCGTAACATCTTTACCTCAGGGACTTGAGTTCATACTCAAGTTCCCGAGGTCATGTTGAAAACACTAATATCATGTTCAAGCCCCAGAGGTCTGAATCACCAACTGAAGTCATCATAGAGTGATGTCAGAATCATGCTGGATCACCAACAGCTATTTTAAACCTTCAACTGAAGAACAAGAAGGAAAGAAAGAAAGAAAGAAAGAAAGAAAGAAAGAAAGAAAGAAAAAGCTAACGACACTCACACTCTTTGCCCCAGTCATCCTGACCTGAGATCAGGTCTCATTGACCTGGAAGTTTCTACAAGTGGTGACAGATTCAGACAAATCTCTCATCAGGGGAGCTAAAAAAGGAAGACCACAGGCAGGAAGCTGCTGACGGACTGCTGTGTGCTGTGACTGGTTTGACAGAAACACCTGAATCACTGAAGACCACAAGAAAACAGTAAATGACGCACCTTGTGTCGGAGGTAAAGATGAATTATTTCAGATGAGAGATAAAGACAGGAAGCTGGGAGTCTCCAGAATTTTAACTCCTGTTATCTGACACATTCTTGATCATTTCTCTAATAATCTATTGACAGGGTGAAGAACCACAGAGATTGTTCAGATGTAGATTGCCGAAACAATCAGCTGCTGGGCAGTGGTGAGTCAGACTCGGCATTTTAAGGAGGAAGAGGAGAAAGACTATTAAGGTATAGTTGGGTTTTTTTAACTGGGGCTGTATGGGGTAGTTATCTATAGTCTGTGTATAACACACAGATCGGTCGGCACACTCCCTGTTTGTGAGAGAGTTAACAGCAAAATGTATTTTGTCAAAAATTCAGCTTTCCAAATACAATTCTGACATTTACCACACTACCTCTACCATGTCATGAAAACTTTCTTCTTTTCTTTCCTGAACATTGGATGTTTATTAAGCAAAAATTGGCAGAAGCCGTTTACAGAAAAACATTTTGATGCAATATGGGTGCAATTTTTTGATATTTCAAAGATCTGTAAAGTGGTGTATTATATAATACGTAAAGTTTGGTTTACTTCCATGAATGTGAATGAAGATTTCAAGGTAGGAATAATTATAACATTGAGCAAAACAAGATTAATAATCTTCAATCACCAAGTAATTTGACCATTAAAACATTTTTTTCCACTGTCTCCAATGTAAAGATTTACTGCATTACCATGTAAAGATAAGACTGAAAAGTAGAATTAGCGCCCTGCAATTGCATACCTCTGCACAACAGGCAAGTTCCTCTTACAGTTTACATGAATGTCTGTATCGTCATTTTGTCGATAGCGCCGTAGGCTCGCTGTGAACAACACTTGACTCTGTAGCTCCTCTTAAAAAGAAGTTAAAAAAGCAAAGAAAGTTCGCTCCTTGGTATAGCTCTCAAACCTGTAAGTTAAAACAAATATCGCGAAAATTTTAAAGGAATTGGCAATTAACCAAACTGGAAGAATCTCGTTTAATCTGGACAAACAGTCTCAAAACTTATAAGACGGGCCTCCGCAATGCCAGAGCAAACTATTACTCAGCATTAATAGAAGAAAACAAGAATAACCCCAGGTTTCTTTTCAGCACTGTAGCCAGGCTGACTGACAGTCAAAGCTCTATTGAGCCTTGTATTCCTTTAGCCCTTAGCAGTAATGATTTTATGAGCTTTTTTTAATGACAAAATTCTAACTATTAGAGGCAAAATTCATGACCTCCTGTCCTCAGATAGTACCTATCTAACCTCAAACACAGCTGTAAAACCTAATATATATTTAGATTGCTTCTCCCCAATTTCTCTTCAAGAATTGACAGCAGTGATTTCTTCATCTAAATCATCAACGTGTCTCTTAGACCCCATCCCAACTAGGCTACTTAAGGAGGTCTTTCCTTTAGTTAACACTCATATATTAGATATGATCAATATATCCTTATTAACAGGCTATGTACCACAGTCTTTTAAGGTAGCTGTAATTAAACCTCTACTAAAAAAGCCCACCTTGGATCCAGAGGTGTTAGCCAACTATAGACCAATATCTAATCTTCCCGTTATGTCAAAGATCCTTGAGAAAGTAGTCGCAGACCAGCTGTGTGATTTTCTCCATGCTAATAATTTATTTGTGGAATTTCAGTCAGGATTTAGAGTGCATCATAGCACTGAGACAGCACTAGTTAAAATTACAAATGACCTTCTGATTGCTTCAGACAAAGGACTTGTCTCTGTACTTGTTTTATTAGATCTTAGTGCGGCGTTTGACACAATTGACCATCAAATTCTACTGCAGAGACTGGATCACTTAATTGGCCTAAAAGGTTCTGCACTGAGCTGGTTTAAATCTTATTTATCTGATTGTTTTCAGTTTGTTGACATTCATAATGAATCATCCTTACGTACCAAAGTTTGTTTTGGAGTTCCGCAAGGTTCTGTGCTCGGACCAATCCTATTTACTCTATATATGCTTCCTTTAGGTAACATCATTAGAAATCACTCTATAAATTTCCATTGTTATGCGGATGATACTCAGTTGTACTTATCGATGAAGCCAGAAGAAAGTAATCAATTAACTAAACTCCATAACTGCCTTAAAGACATAAAAACCTGGATGAGCACCAATTTCCTGATGTTAAATTCAGACAAAACTGAATTTATTGTTCTTGGCCCCAAACAACTCAGAGACTCTTTATCTGATGACATAGTTTCTCTAGATGCCATTGCTCTGGCCTCTAGCACTACCGTAAGAAACCTCGGAGTAATATTTGATCAAGATTTGTCTTTTAATTCTCATTTAAAGCAAACCTCACGGACTGCATTTTTTCATCTGCGTAATATTGCGAAAATTAGGCCTATCCTGACCCGAAAAGATGCAGAAAAATTGGTCCACGCTTTTGTTACCTCTAGGCTGGATTACTGTAACTCTCTATTATCAGGTAGCTCTAGTAAGTCCTTAAAAACTCTCCAGCTAATTCAGAATGCAGCAGCACGTGTACTAACAGGAACTAAGAAACGAGATCATATTTCTCCTGTTTTAGCTTCTCTGCACTGGCTCCCTGTAAAATCCAGAATTGAATTTAAAATCCTACTGTTAACTTATAAAGCTCTAAATGGTCAAGCTCCGTCATATCTTAGAGAGCTCATAGTGCCATATTATCCCACCAGAACACTGCGCTCTGAGAACGCAGGGTTACTTGTGGTCCCTAAAGTCTCTAAAAGTAGATCAGGAGCCAGAGCCTTCAGCTATCAGGCTCCTCTCCTGTGGAATCATCTTCCTGTTACGGTCCGGGAGGCAGACACTGTCTCCACATTTAAGACTAGACTTAAGACTTTCCTCTTTGATAAAGCTTATAGTTAGGGCTGGCTCAGGCTTGCCCTGTACCAGCCCCTAGTTAGGCTGACTTAGGCCTAGTCTGCCAGAGGACCCCCCTATAATACACCGGGCACCTTCTCTCCTTCTCTCCCTCTCTCTCTCGTATTCTATTTCTGTATCTTGCTAACTCGGCCATTCTGGATGTCACTAACTCGGCTTCTTCTCCGGAGCCTTTGTGCTCCACTGTCTCTCAGATTAACTCATATCACAGCGGTGCCTGGACAGCGTGACGTGTGTGGTTGTGCTGCTGCCGTGGTCCTGCCAGATGCCTCCTGCTGCTGCTGCCATCATTAGTCATTAGTCATACTTCTACTGTTATTATACACATATGACTATTGTCACATATGTATACTGCCAGATATTAATACATACTTTCAACATATTGTACCACAGTAGCCAGAACTATAACTATAATATTATTATTTTCAATAATGTTGTTGTAAGCTACTGTCATTACCTGCATCTCTCTCTCTCTCTCTCTGTCTCATTGTGTCATGCGGATTACTGTTAATTTATTATGCTGATCTGTTGTGTACGACATCTATTGCACGTCTGTCCGTCCTGGAAGAGGGATCCCTCCTCAGTTGCTCTTCCTGAGGTTTCTACCGTTTTTTTTCCCCGTTAAAGGTTTTTTTTTGGGGAGTTTTTCCTTATCCGCTGCAAAGGTCATAAGGACAGAGGAATATCGTATACTGTAAAGCCCTGTGAGGCAAATTGTGATTTGTGATATTTGGCTTTATAAATAAAATTGATTGATTGATTGATTGATTGATTGATTGAAAACATGGATGCTTCACACCCAATATCCCCCCGATAGTTCAGGGGATCTATACAATCAGTACAGTTTCAAGATTAGAGTCACTAATTCAGTATCTGACCAATTGTCTCTTTGTTTGTTCCTGAGATGGCCAGAAAAGTGTTTTATGCAGAACATTATGATGTCACAGTGAAGCTGACCTTTGAGCTTTTGGATATAAAATGTCATCACTTCATATTTTTGTCCGAGTAAACATTTGTATGAAGTTCGTTCATAATTACCATATGAATTCTTGAGTTATGGCCAAAAATACATTTTGTGAGGTCACACTGACCTTGACCTTTGACCTTCAACCAAAAAATTGTAATCAGTTTATTCTTCAGTCCAACTGGATCTTTGTGTCAAATTTAGAGAAATTTCCTGAAAGGTGTTCTTGAGATATTGTATTCACGAGAATGAGAAAGATGCAAGATCACACTGACCTTGACCTTTGACCACCAAAATCCAAACAGTTAACACTGTTAACACTGTTAAGTTCAAGTCAAATTCCTTTACAGTGTTGTTGAGATATTGGCCTCTAGTTTCCCGGCGCGGTGCAGGGTGGCGCAGGGTGGTGAACCCCGCGCAGAGCTAGTTTCGAGTTTCAACTTTTAGTTCATTTGGAGACACATTTCAGTCATAAATGTCCTGCTCTCCTTCCTGCTCTCCAAAGAATGAACACTGTGGATTCTAATGACAATGAGTTTTCCTCTAGCGCCACCATCAGGACAAACTACACTTTGAGCTCCACAGCTGTTAAAGGTGATAGATATAGGATTCATACTTCCCGGTCAGTAGGTGTCGCACTCACACTCGCCCACTCTCGCTCCACTTCAGTTCTACAGGTTGCCAGGTTCGTAAACGACAGACACTGGAGACAGCGATGTCAAGTGAAGAGTCTTTTGTGGAACAGTAATTAAAAAATAATAATAATAATAAATCATGAATCCTCTCTTGTGCGCCCTGTAACACACTGTAACAATCTCTGTATTTTTTTAGCATTTTTAGCTCTACTCGTCACTAATGCTAACGTAATTAGTCAATTAGGATCCTTTGTCGTGGTGGACACACGGATTCCCTGATTCCCTGATTCCTGTATACACACAAAAACATGAAAGTGTTCTTAATATTAAAACGGCAAATATATTCCTCTGTTATAACCCACCAATAATAATAATAATAATAACAATAACATGATAGTTCGGCTTTACTAGATATTAGATATATTCAGCAGATATATCTTTTTACAACCCTGCTGCGTTAGTTAGCAAACATTAGCTTACCTGTCCAGAAGGAAAGTGGCAACCTCTGCATGGCTTTTTAGCCCCTTTTCTGCCTCCAGCTGACACCAACAATCAAAAGCTGAGCCAATGTCTGGTTTTGCTTCTCTGCTGGTTGGCTAGAATTTGCGATGGATCGCGCTGGGATGACGCCATACCTCTGCAGCTATCACAATCTGGTAACCCTGAGCTCCCCCCCGTAACCAACATTACTAAATCAAAATATTGACATATTTTGGACCCGTCAAAATTTCTAAAACAATTATTTTTCTATTATTATTTTTTTCAGGAAAATACGGACTTTCTAGACATTTTATGGATGTATGATTTTTTTTAAAATATTCTTTTTGATGAAACAGCTATACATATGACCTTTAAGTCTCTCAGAAAAGACAGATGACATTGTGTCTTGTCATTTGGATTGCTGGAATTAATTTGTGATGAAGAGAGTGAGCAGTTTATAGGAACAAATAAACAACTGTACAAAAATAATTAATACAGTAATACCAAATGTATATCAAATTTGAACACCCTGAGGAATTAAAACCAAACTTTACACACACACACACACACACACACACACACTCAGAGGTCAAACTGCATTCATTTCGCTTTTTTTTTGTTTTGTTTTCAACAAACAAAACCGATAAAGAATAAAACTGACAGATTGTGAATTTAAAACAGTAAAAACAGTGACCAGTGAGGAGGAAACAGGACATACTTAAAGTTCCTAGATTTACTGTAAATGAGCACAGCATTTTTGTGATGGTATTGCAGTCACATTGCTGTAATCAACTGAAGCCTCTGATAAATCTAACAATATGCTTTATGGTGACCTTGTTGCTTTATTAAAGGACTGTTGCTCTTGTTCTTTGCCTAGCTTAGCACAGGGACTGGAAATGCTGCTAAAAAAACCCTGCTAATCTTGCTCTATTAAAAGGAAATATAACCTACCCCAAAACTGTCCATGTAAGACTTATGTGCTGAATTTAGAGCTAGTGTGGAAGTTTACGTATATTGTGAATATGCAGTTGCGTTTCCTGTTGTTTGTCTTATAGTTTTGGAAAATTAATGACAAAAAAATGTAATTTGTATACTTTGGTATTATCTATTTCTGTATTTATAGGTACGGAATAAAGTTTTTTACAATTAGAAAATTAGAAAATAAGATTTATTACCAATTGAGTTTTCACTTAAAAGGAATCTGCTTTGTTTTTTGGTGCACAGATTAAACATACAATATTAAGAGAAAATAAAAAGTAAAAAGTAAAAAAGTAAGAGTCCATTGCAACTTTTTCAAGGCAGGAATTCCACACCATTATTCCACCTCACTGTTCTTTGTAAAAAGTACAATTGCAGAATGGGGAGACAGAGTTGTCTCACCTTTAAGCTGGCAGCAGAGGTAGTAACAGCGCCAAAATGACACCTGTGTAAAAGAGAGAGCTACCCCTGGGAGATTTACAAAGCAGCTGTTAGCAGTTAGCAGCTAACTCAAATAAGAAGAACAGCAGCTGAAAATAGTGAAAACAATGAGGTCCAGGAGCTCCTTACTAGAGTGTGGCTACCCGAGCCGAGCCCGATGGGTCCCGACGGTACCCGACGGGTTGGGCCGGGTTCGGTCAAAAATGTATAAATTGTATTCGGGCTCGGGTCGGATTCGGTCAGCTTTCAGTGAAAATGTAGTGTAAAAATAAATAAAATCCTATTGTCTGTCCTGTTTATTGCTTGGGGACTATTATTTACGTGACAACACCTGAACAGAACACACACACACACATTGGCTGTTTCTGCTGTTCATCTCTGAAGCTCCAGAGACGATTCTGAGTGTTCTTGCAGTCAGAGGACTGTGTATGTAGCTGCGTGTGTGACTGGGTCAGCTGTCTGCGGCAGCGCCAGTAGTTCTGTAGCAGTTTGGTCAGTTTGTGGTTCTCCTTACAGGCCAGAGCACAGAACTGGGCTGCGCACACTTCAACACCCTCTAGCCAAGCTCGCAAACCTCCGCCGGGCTCCCACACACTCAGCTGCTCGAGTGAGAACGGCTAATATATTTTTAACTGCTGATGACACTGCGTGGTGTGTATGTGTTTAAACAATCTACTAACAGAATAGCACAAATCAGTGCCTTTTTACGGTCATTTACAAGGTGTAACTAGGGTAAATAGCCTGTAACCATAACAACTGTGTGACATAAACTCAGTGCTTTAGTAGGCTAATTAAATAATGTCGGGCTCTGTTCGGTTTCGGACATAACAAAACAGAATGACTGTTGGGTTCGGACGGGCTCGGGTACTTTGCTCTCGGGCTCGGTCAGGTTCGGACAGAAATATGCAGCCCGTGCCACACTCTGCTCCTTACCCTCTGAGCAGAGGATGAGATCAGCCACCATATATCAAAGATTTTCTCATTTTCTTGATTGTCTGTTGCTTATTTCTATTTTCTATTGTGGTTTTAGCCATGCTAGCAGATTGGCTCTATGGATGTTAAAGGGATAGTGCACCCAAAAATGAAAATTCAGTCATTATCTACTCACCCTCATGCTGAAGAACGCTCTGGTGAAGTTTTAGAGTCCTCACATCCCTTGCGGAAATCGGCGGGGGGAGCGGCTAGCACACCTAATGGCTGACGGCGCCTCAGATTAACATCCAAGAACACAAAATTGAAACCACAAAATATCTCCAACATGCTCATACATAGTGATCCAAGTGTCCCGAAGACCCAACATAAAAACTTGTTTCGAAAAACGTCATCTGAACTCTGTTTTTAGCCTCACTGTAGCCTGTAGCTCTGACTGCTTCTCTGTGCTCCGCACTCACGTGTGCGCGCTTGCGCGAGACCAGCGAAAGCATGAGCTTTACTTACCTGTGTTTACATCACGTGACACGTGCACCGCAGGGGGAGACAACAGTAACCACAGAGCTAAAAGATAATTTGCACTACGGTCTTTTAGCAAAGGACAGCCCAACATGTCTGAAGACTTTGAAATTGAGGAGGAACAGCATTTCTTTGTTGAGCTGTATTTGTTTGAGCCCGAGCATACGGAGGTGGAACTCAGGCTACTGGATGAAGCAGCCGCTGCAGCTCATGAGCCTAACCCTCAGCCAGCCACAGAATACCGGAGTCGAGCACTGGAAACCTGGTGGTGTAGTTGTTTCAAATGCAAAGCAATGCCAACGGATGAGGAAAGTCTTTGCTGCTCAGACTGGGAATTGGCGATGCCTGCACTTGAGAATCTGGACATAAGTACTGACGAGACTACTGCTCTTCAGAGACCGTGCATCACCGATCACCCTGAGTTTCCAGCACTACTGACCCGTGGTGTTCTGGAGACATATTTTTACTTCCCCAAGATCAGCTGGAAGAAAAGGCAGAGGCCCGCAGGACCAGATGGCAGGCTTTCAAAGGAGTAAGTCATTCATTTCTTACTGTAGTTCAGGCGGACAATGGCGTTGGTCTCGGATATGTAGTTACTGTTGTCTCTCCCTGCGGTGCGGTAAGCAAAGCTCATGCTTTCGCTGGTCTCGCGCAAGCGTGCACACGTGAGCGCGGAGCACAGAGAAGCAGTCAGAGCTACAGGCTACAATGAGGCTAAAAACAGAGTTCAGATGACGTTTTTCGAAACAACTTTTTATGTCGGGGCTTCAGGACACTTGGATCACTACGGATGAGCATGTTGGAGATATTTTGTGGTTTCAATTTTGTGTTCTTGGACATTAGTCTGGGGCGCCGTCAGCCATTAGGTGTGCTAGCCGCTCCCCCTGCCGATCTCCGCAAGGGATGTGAGGACTCTAAAACTTCACCAGAGCCATCTCCTGAAACATCTCCTCAGCTCCTACCGGATGGATTGTGATGAAATATGATCCATCATTCATGTTCCCCTTAGGGTGAATTGTTGTGACTCTTCTGACTTTCATCTAGCACCATCCTCAGGTCAACACTTTGATGTGTCTAATACTCAGAGGTGGAAGGAGTACTAGAATATCATACCCATGTAAAAGTGCTGTTACTTAAATATCATTTTGTCTTTTACTGCATCTTTAGGCTACAAAATAACGTGCATAAAGAGCTTTTTGTTGTACTCATCTGTCGAACTGTAACAGTTTTGTGCAGTGCAAATACCTCCTAATCTGCTTTACATCAGCTTCTCTGCTTGATCATTCTCAAAGCACATTAGCCTACTGATAATATAACCAGTCCAGTCTCTGTGTCCCACTATAACCAGTTAAGTCTGTGTGTCCCACTACAACCAGTCCACTCAGCCTCTCTGTCCCACTGCACTCTCGAAGTTGAGCTGAATGCAGTCACATCAAGGATTATTGTCACAAACAGAACAAAGTCCTTACACATCTCAATGAAGGTAGGACTTCCTCAGTGAAAGCAGAAGTCACCACTGGATGATCCACCATAAGCATTTTAGATTGTTAGCCTGAGTCAGGCTAGTCTTCACTTGCATCACACATCGTAGGTATGACCAGTTTCAAGTCACTTAGTTTGCTGGCCGGATGGAGCATTAAATGAGTGATTAATACAGGTTGATGCATTTTTTTTTAATCCTGCTGAGGCACAGTAATGCTAACCATAACCACTGCTAGCCATAGCCCCAGTGCCACTGTCGTTCTGCATCCTTGCCACCCCCTGACACTCAGCGGGTGAAAGTCAGCATTCACTACATACCTAAGCAATATCACACGACAGGGAGTGATGTTGTACTGTATATCATCAGGGCTGTGATTTGGCCGAAGACAATTACAACCGTGACGATATACACTACAACGTCACGACCTCAAGTGTGATATTGCTTTAATGCAACAGTTCAACAACAGCTTAAACAGCAATGCTGAGTAGGGAAATGTTAACAAAAGGCGATGAAATAAATTATTTAAGTGCGAGATGTAGCTCCGCGAAAAAAAAAAAACAGTTCCCCGGGTCTGTTGCCAGGCAACGCAGCACACACACCAGGAACTCACAAGCTACTTTGTATTTACATTGATCTGCAACTGTGTAACTTCGGCCAGTTTGGCTGATGAAACGTTGGCAAACCTGGATGTTGGCATGGCCGGATTCAGCTTCCACTCTCCCTCATCCTCATCAGTACCTCATCAGATGATCATTGATAATTCCTGACCGTGTTCGCTTCATTTTTGCTCCTCTCCAGTTTGTCGAGGTCGGCTGATGTTACACAAACACACCTGGAGGTCTGCACAGAAGAGTCCTGGCTTTCCTTTTCCTCATCCTCTCCTGATGACCACTAATAATTTAATTCAAATGTAATTTTGGGGAAAATATCCATCTTCTTGGTGTAACGCTATAGTGTCAGTTTGTGTCAATGTAGCGGGTGTGACAGCTGGTTAATTAACGGTTGTATTTATATTTATAACACCTGTGAGCGGAGTGATTTTACTGTTACAAGTCCCAGTGATCTAGAACTAACTGTTTAATATATATATATATATATATATATATATGCACACACATATATATATATATATATATATATACATATATATATATATATGTATATATATCCAGAATGTCAGCTGACTGCACAGCCCATTCTCATTCCGAAGTTGTCAAATACTGCTGCTTTGTCACTGGGTGTCCATGTAAAATACAGATGCACCGAGGCACCTTTCGTTTCAAATATTTTTATTAATTTTCAAAAACAGAGGTCCAACAGAGGGCAATACACAGTACAGTTTTCAAAACACGACCCCCCCCCCCCCCCAAAAAAAGCAAAAATAAAAAACCCACAAAATAATACCCTGGACACCCCCCGCCAGTCCCCACCCCAGAGCGCTAAGCTGTCGGATTCAGAGGTTCAGGAGGCCCGCTCCTGTTCCAGGAAGGAAAGCAGTGGTCGCCAGATCCAGCACATTAGAATCAACTTCTTAGCTGTGATCAATCCACATAACAATAGATGTTGTTGCGTCACTCTTAAAGATCTCAGCACGTCTGAAATACCCAAGATTATTAGGACTGTTTCAGGTTGTATCAGTACTTTAAATATTTTTGAGAGTAAACTGAAAATGTCAACACAGAAGCCTTGCAATTTAGCACACAAGACAAAACTGTGCAGCAGATCAGCATCAGTAGACTTGCATTTATCACATAAGGGCGGAATTTCAGGAAAAATGCTGTGTAACTTCACTTTTTAATAGTGGATTCTGTGTAGGACTTTGAATTGGATTAAGCAATGTCTAGCATTTAAAAAGCAGGTGCGGACATGTTCTAAGCTGGAGTCCCAGGTGTTATCAGCAATTTGTAGACCTAATTCCCTCTCCCATTCAGATTTAATCTTAGTCGTACTAGGGTGACAAAGACCTTGCAGTCTGTCATACAGGATGGATATTACGTGGTCTGAACCTGTGCACAACTTTAAACCTCCATCCAATTTATCAGGGAGTGCATTTTGAAATCCAGGCAGATGTTCCCTTACATAGTCCCTGATTTGAAAGTATCTAAAACGGTGAGCCCAGGGTAGGTCATATTTTTCCCGAAGCTTTTCAAAAGATGTTAATTACGAGATAAGGATCTCGTAATTATGAGAAAAGATCTCGTAATTACGAGATCAGGATCTCATAATTACGAGATAAGGATCTCATAATTATGAGATCAGGGAAGGTGCCATATTAGCCACTGCTTTGCTCAGAACCACATACTGCACATCCACGAAGGGGGGTCGGAACTACTGTAACCAGCTGCCACTCGGGTGGTGCCATCTTGACTATATCTCATATCTTTATTATAATGTGTATATATTGGAAATTACGACGGAGTATTACACTAAGCAAGGACAACAGTGCGCACCATATTTTGATCTATTTTATACTTCAGATTTATATTGTTTGGCGTTAATTGGTGACAGAAAAGAACGAATTTCATTCTGCAGGGAAACGCGTGTCCTTACTGTGCATATTGAATCTTGAATCTATGTTTTATGAAGACCCTGTGTGCGCTCAGAGCTCTGGCACAAGTTACGCACCGAAATCTGGCGGAAGAAAAATAATAATAAGAGGAAAAATAAGTAGGCTGTGTGTGACTAGCCTATGCGCTGATGAAGTGGTGGGTGATCGATGTGCCTGACATCGATTGATTTAGTTTCAGCACCACGGTAGTGGCCAGCTCCTGTTAAGATATAAACAGAATGAAAGTGGACAAGGTAATTACAGAACTTGTCTTGAGAAATAGCTTTCAAATTCAGAGCTCAACAATAACGATTGCCCGATTGCCCGGGGCAAGTAAAACTCAAGGTCGGGCATGTAAACTAACAACTCACTTGCCCGATTGGGCAAGTTGCTAAAACTAGTAAAAGTTAATAACTAATTGATAAAATAGGCCTAAATGTATTTTAAAACGTGGTTTTTCGGCTCTGATGCAACGGTCTCTCTGCCTGAAGTCACAGGCACACCCTGTGTAACAATGTCCTGCCCACAGCCCCCATTGATATTATTTTGCAGTGCAGTTTGTCAGGTGACAAAGTTATTGAAATGGACAGTGTGTAAATAACCATCAACAGACTGCTGTTACGCACAGACAAACGAGCAGCGTAGCACGGCACTCATGCTGAGCTTGTGTTGTGTTCAGGCGTTGTCACGTAAATAACAACTTCCAGCACTTAAATAGGTCATAGCACAAAACAGCAGCATGTCAAGTGACGTTTTACTTTTATTATATTCAATACAATTGTATGTTCCTAAATCTTGAGACACCTCATATGTAAGCTAGACAGACATTTCACCTGCTCATACTGTGCACACATGTAGCCTACTGTATGTACTTAGTCCTAAAGAGCCCTTCTGGTAGTCTACCAGTAGATACACAGAAACATCCCAGCAGGCTGTGCTTTGCAAGCATACAAAAAAGTTTCACGCATGTGAAAATTATTAAATTACTTCACCTCCGCTGCTACAACTCCATCCTAGGGGAAACACTGTTGTGTGCATTTTGTGCAACAGGTGGATGTGGTAGTCTACCGGTAGAGAGAGAGCTAAGTAGCGTTGAAGTAGAGTAGAGCAGGGCAGAGAGATGGAAGCAAAATATATTAAACCTGGTGTTAATACAGCAGAACTGGAGAGAGGGGTGAAAAATAAATAGAGGTGGGCATGGGCACAAAATTATAGACGGAGAATGATTGACAAATTTTTCACTTTAAGCCCTGACACTGTCATATTTGTGTAGGAATTAAGCTACAATACATGACATATGTTGTTTTAATTAATAAATACAGTGTGAATAAAGATTACATAACATAAAAATAACTGCAGTCTTTGTTAACTGATAGCCGCTTAAATTAAACAATTTTTATAGGGCAAGTAAAAACTGACCTCGGGCAAGTAGATCTCTGACCAACTTGCCCGACCGGCCAAGTGAAAAAAAAAAAAAAAAACCTTAATGTTGAGCCCTGAAATTGAATCAGAGATTAAATGCATTTTCAATAGAGGCAACTTTCTAAATTAGGCTATTGCTTTCTTTTCACTTTCTGCATCCATTTAAGATTTTACTTGAGATCGCTCTTTAAGAAACTCTTAACAGGAGCTGGCCACTACCGCGGTGCTGAAACTAAATCAATCGATGTCAGGCACATCGATCACTCACCACTTCATCAGCGCATAGGCTAGTCACACACAGCCTACTTATTTTTCCTCTTATTATTATTTTTCTTCTGCCAGATTTCGGTGCGTAACTTGTGCCAGAGCTCTGAGCGCACACAGGGTCTTCATAAAACATAGATTCAAGATTCAATATGCACAGTAAGGACACACGTTTCCCTGCAGAATGATATTTGTTCTTTTCTGTCACCAATTAACGCCAAACAATATAAATCTGAAGTATAAAGTAGATCAAAATATATATATGGTGCACACTGTTTTAATATCTTCTTGCTCAGTGTAATATTAATGTGCCTGCCGCGGCTGGATCTGTGAGCGTTTGGTGGCTAAGAAGAGTGTTAAGAGTGGGTCAGCTCTATCTTACAACTCCTTCTTAGTGAAAGATCTTCTTAAGCTAAGAGCGATCTGGGAAACGCGGCCATTATCATGTCAACATAACAGGAAAATGTGTCTGGAGTTTATGACATTTACCGGGAGAGCTAGAGCAATTTGACTAAAGCTGACGTTATTACTGCTGTAGCATGATATTATTAGGTTAAATACTACAATTCTAACAGTGTCTGAGCTGATTTATTGACACAGCATGCTTGTAGGCTGCTGTAACCTTAGGTTTACAGAGGAAATAATGGGATGTGACTTAATCGTGTGAAAATATAGTTAGAGAAACAGAAACAAGCGTTAGTTAGGGGACAAGAGTCAAGAGTCACAAAGACTCACGTAGGCTCTGTTACAAGTTACTTACAACCGGTGTATTTACTGTAGGTTATGTGTCAGGGGTCCTTCGCCTGTGGAACAAGTAACGTGACCACTAACTTGTCCCCAAACTAACGCATGTTTCTGTTAGGCCTATATGTTTCACTAACGTTCTTTATGTATTATGAAGAATGTCAGACTGGCCAATCAGTGGCAGAGCTGGGCCCGGAGTCACAAACAGCGCATTTCGACTGACACAGAACCAAATCGTCAGAACACTGGCACGGTGCCGGTTCCTGAACCTAATTAAGTAGGCTACTTACAACGACATGAAAGACAATCTGACATTCTGTTTGTTGTTGGTTATTTCCTTAAAAAAATACAACTTTATTCTCGTAATATTATGACTTCAATCTCATTAAATAACGACTTTAATCTCATAATTCGACTTTATTCTCATAGCCTAATATTATGACTTTTTCTCAGTTATGACTTTATTCTCGAAATCTCCTAATTTTTTTTTCTTCAATGTGGCCCTAATACTCCTAATATGGTGCGCACTGTTGTCCTTGCTTAGTGTAATACTCCGTTGTAATTTCCAATATATACACATTATAATAAAGATATGGGATATAGTCAAGATGGCACCACCTGAGTGGCAACTGATTACAGTAGTTCCGACCCCCCTTCGTGGATGTGCAGTATGTGGTTCTGAGCGAAGCAGTGGCTAATGTGGCACCTTTCCTGATCTCATAAGAGATCCTTATCTCGTAATTATGAGATCCTGATCTCGTAAGTATGAGATCTTTTCTCATAATTACGAGATCCTTATCTCGTAATTATGAGATCAGGATCTCGTAATTATGACATCTTTTCTCATAATTACAAGATAAGGATCTCGTAATTACGAGATAAGGTGTCTAATTTTTTTTTATCCAGTGAATGCAATGCACTTCCGTAGTCGCCAATATTACCTATACCTAACTCTTTCCGGGCATTAAAAAAGCTGTCCATGTTTGAGGGAGCAAATGATGGATTGGATGCAATAAGTAATAAAAAAGAAACTTTCCTAAGATTAAAGTGCTTTCCCAATTGTTTCCAGATCCTTATTGTATTGTGTATTATTGGGTTGTGTCTGTAACAGCTTTTGTCAACCACCACAGGCGAAAGTATAACTACATCAATTGAGTAGGGCAGACAATCCTCCCTCTCCATCTCCAACCAATCAGACGACACATAAGTGTCGTCCAGCCAGAAGGACATGAAGCAAAGGCAAGCCGCCCAATAGTACGCCGTGAAGTTAGGCAAGGCGAGTCCACTTCTCGTTTTAGACTTACATAAATGTTCTTTTTGATTCTGCGTGATTTGTAGTTCCAGATGAATGATAAGATCATTAAATCTAATTTTTTGAAAAAGGTTGTGGTGATAAATATTGGTATGTTCTGCAGGAGATACAGAAGTTGGGGAAGGAAGACCTGACAGCATTCACTCGACCTAATAGGGAGATTGGTAGTGTTTTCCAGAGTTATATACGGTTTTTGAGTTTATCAATTAAAGGAGTAAAATTTGCATCAAACAGTGCTTCAAATTTTTTTGTGATTACAATTCCTAAATAGGTGAATTTCTCAGCTGTTATTCTGAAAGGGAGCCGCTTCAACCATCTGTCATCTGTAAATCGTATTGGCATGAGCTCACTTTTATCCCAATTGATTCTATACCCCGAGAAAGTTCCAAAAAGATTAATTACCTCCAAAATTTGCGGAATTGTGGTCTTGGGCTGGGTTACATACAACAGTATGTCGTCTGCGTACAGAGAGATCTTATTTGCAGTATAAGCTGTGTTATACCCATGTATGTCGGTGTGTGTTCTAATTGTTTGTGCAAGAGGCTCCAGGGCTAAAGCAAACAATAAAAGACTCAATACACAGCCTTGCTTGCAGCCTCTACCAAGTGCAAATTGTGAAGACAACATCTGATTGGTCAATATCCTAGCACTGGGCTTGCTGTTGTAATCTAATCCATGCGATAAACTTGTCTCCGATTTTAAATTTCCATTACTGAGAACAAATATGACCATTCCACCTGGTCAAACGCCTTTTCTGCGTCCAAACTAAGAACTACGAGTTCCTCTTTAGGGTCTTTGGGGGAGTGTATTATATTGAAAAGGCGTCTAAGATTGTAGAATGAATTCCGTTTAGGCATAGGCCCGTCTGGTCAGGGTGCACCATTTTACCCATATATGTACTGAGGCGTCTTGCTAGAGTTTTGGTTAAGATCTTTTGGTCTGTATTTAAAAGAGAGATGGGCCTATATGAGCCCACTTCTAGATCCCTACCTTTCTTGGGAATTAGAGTGATAATGGCTTCATTCATGGTAGGAGGGAGGGCGCCATCTTCCATGGCCCTATTATATAATTTCAAGAACCAGAACCTCACTAAACTGTTTATATATATATATATAGCTTTTGCTATTCTTGAGCGATGTAATAAATTCTATGATCTCTTCACAGGAGATCTCTGCATCTAAATATTTACGGTCCTCCTGGTCTCACTTTGGCAGTTTGCAGTGTTAGGGGAGAGAAGTAGACCGGCCTCTATGTGTAGGCTCCAAATACAGTACACAGTGCCGCAATGCATAGAAATAAAATAAACGGCCAGGAGTCCCAAAATAAAACAACCAAAATAAAAGAATGGAGCCCCAGAAAGAATACTGGCCCACCCGAGCACAAATACTTGTAAATAAGAGGAGTTGTACAGTGTATCTTCCTCCGGTGAAAATGAAAGATGCCACAGTTCCAGTGTCCGCTCCACACACAGACGAAACAGTAACGTTACCAGTTACGGGGCAGGGCGCATTTTAAACTGTCCGTTCTGCCTCAAAATTAACTCTTAGTCCAGGGTAAAAAAAAAACCCAGTACATAGTAAATTAGGAGGGGGAAAAAAAGAAAAAAGCGAAAAAAAAAAATTATATATATCCGGGTATTGTTCCTCAATGTTGGTAACCCTTAGATTGAATCTACGGCTCCGGTCTTCAGCCTCCTCCGCGCGGCAGAGGAGGGCCTTGTTCTCGGCAGCAAGCTTCTCACACAATCCCTCCAGAGCCGCCAACCTGTCACTGTAGCCGCTGAGCCCCGTCTCTAGCTCCATGATACCTTTCTTGTGATCCCCACAATAGGATTCCAGAAGTTCCAGAGACTTTTTGAATGACTCCATGGCATTCCCAATCGCTGTTTCAATCATCTGTCTCATGTCGTTGATGAGCAATGCCCGTAGAGCCTGCTGCAACTCCGCCGAAACTGCGGGCCCTGAATCCTGAGCTGTCGCCATGTTGGACTCCTCGGTTTGATCCTGATGTTGCGTGAATTAGCCGGGTTTTGCTTCTTGATTCTTGGCAAATTTCACACATAAAGCATTTATGGTCCACACTTTCCACCCACTGTTATCCAAAAGGCCGTGTATGTCACTATAAAATGTGGGTTAAATATCATATAGCGGGAGCCTCCCCCTCACACGTCTACTCTCCTTCACATCACCGGAAGTGACTCCGAGGCACCTTTCACAGCGGTGTAATATGCAACAGGTGGCAGCAGTTGTTGATGCAGTGGCCATCAAAATAAGTTGTCAAATACCAGCGCTGTAAGTGGATGTCCATGTAAGATACCGATGCACAAATGCACCTTTTGCGGCGTTATGACACGCACTAGCCGGCGGCAGTTTGTAACACAGGCAGCAGTTTGTAATGCCGCCTGTAACAACACAATGTACGGAGCTGGACAGTCCCTATAGGACAGACGTGAGTGGAGGTGGATAGTTCAAATAAACCCCAGACTTTCACCTGGGAGCCCGCTGTTTGCTTCCTGTTTCAATGTTGTTTGAATGAATGAAAACATAATGTTTTTCCCTAAACCCAACAACTTGCTTCTGTTGCACAAGGAAAGAAATGTGGTGTTTTACTGACGTAAGTTATTTTGAAAAAGTCTTTGTGCATCTACTGAATAGAAACTGTACATTTCCTGTGAAAAAGGGAAGTGTATTTTGAAAAGACACAGTGCATAAGCATAAATTGGCATGGTGTCCCGGTGTCCAGACGCACAAGGGTACCTAGCGCATAATATATAGACATGAAAGTTTCAAGACAAAGCAGCAATAATTGACGTGTTTGGATAAGCATGTGTTGGACTGCAGCGTCACCTCTCTGGAGCTCTCCCCTCCCGTGGTTGCAGACACACCCGCAGCTTCTTCTCTGCTGCAGCTGCTGATCTATCTCTTGTCATTTGTTCCATTCTCACACAGTTTTTAGGACTGACTTATGTGACTTGTTTTTACTCAGTAAAAGATGCAACTTGAAATGTAGCAAAATACAAGACTCATGATAAAAAGTACTTAAGTACAAGAAAAATGAATTTTGGAATGGATTTTTAAAAATAGTCAAAAAAGTACAAGTGCACAAAAAATGACTACAGTAACGTGAGTAAATGTGATTTGTTACTTCCACCCCTGCTAATACTTTGGTTTGTGACCAAATGCCTGCATAACTAATGACAATCGACTCAGCCTCTGCTGTACTTTTACTTCGTTTAAGCTGTTAGCATGCTCATATGCTAATCTATGGCGTTTAACATGTTTGCATGCTGATATTAGTGCTGTGTTAATGTACAGCCTCAGAGAGCTGCTAGCACATAAGACTCTTAGTATTGTTAGATCTTTCAGGCACTTTTGTCGTTGTCTACCAAGTATTAATATGGTTGTATCAAGCTGCAACCTATGGGGCTACAAAATGAAGCCAACACAAGTGCCACAAACTCTAGAAACTAATGTCCACTTGAGGCTGGCTCCAAGACCAAGTCAATCCCCATAGACCCCCATGTTAACATGTCCAACTTTACAGCAGAAATAAACATACAGCCTGGTATGAAAACAGTATTGGTCACTATAAGTAATTTACCCCACTGGTCACCCCACTCGCCAGTGGGGACGAGGCATTAGTGTGACCTCCCATAGGTCCGACTACCCATAACTCCAACTACCCGCTAATCCGACCATGCAGGTCTACAACGAGTTTTAGCGTTTTAGTCCCATAATGTCGACTGACCATTTTAATGCCATTATTCCGACCGTCGGATTTCATACCCAGTAGTCCGACCGCCCGTTAGTCCGACCACAGCACTTCCAACACGAAGCAGTCTGTGCATTTCTCCCTCACTGCGCCGGCACAGACTGTGAGGACAGTTGCGTTTATCTCATCAAAGGGAAGTCACATCCATCTGCTATATGTGTCATACATGCCCTTATTTGGATAACACATCCCAGTATTCCCCACACATAAAGCCTATTGACAGCGTAATGCACTGTGGTTGCAGATGTAAGCATTAATCCGTTCTTGCAGCACGTCTACAGAAAGTATTTTGTTAGAGACAAACCATCCATCTGTCTGTCATCTCACCTGTACTAACGTTTTGCCTAGCCTTGACCAGCGAATTCATCAGCTTGTAACAATTCGCCAACAACAGAAACTGAGGCTTATGTCACAACGCTACTTTTACAGGTCAAGGGAGGCACAGGTTCATGGTGCCAAGCTGAAACCCCTGATATAACATGAAACCCCCAAAAAACTTAACTCTTTTTGCTTTCAAAATGCAGCAATAAATTGTATAAAACGAAAAGGACTCGTATGGATAGTTTAACTCAACAACTTTAGTGTAATTAAATTAAATCAAACTCAAATTAACACGCGTCCGGCTCGGACGATTCACTCAGCACAGTGCGTCACGCCGATACAGAAAACAAATGACCCCCACTGTGCATTTACTGCTTCTTTATTAATTCCAGTCACGTTTTATGTGTGTGAGATCCTGCTTGTGTGTGCGTGCACCTTGAATATCATATGTGAGGCTATTTCATAACTAAAATGGTGGTGAAAATATATTATTAACTTTGCTAGACAGCATTTCTCTGAGCCATTCGTTAAAAGGAAATAATTTATTGGCTGTGGAAAGAAGGCAACATAATGTGGAATTATAGGTTAAAGATTGTGAGACACACAGACCAGAGAACCCTGTGGCTGTGTCTGTGTGTGCAGCCGTTGTCATGGCGATTAATGACTTGCCCGCACCTGTGGCAGACACAGACACGTCAGGAGAGCAGATCACCAAAGGCTGTTTATAAAGGGATTTAACTCCTCGAACAAATGCTTCGCATACCCAAACCGTTGGTCCAAGCAAGAAAATAAAGTGATTTTGAGAGACAGCCACGTCTCGTGAACGCACGTGTCGCGTTTTATATTTCTTGAGTCAAAAATGTGGTCAGGGGAGCGAGTTTAAAATGTGTTGCACCCCAGCTGTTTCCAGAAATTTCTCCTCTGAGTTTACATGGGAGTGAATGAGAAAAAAATCAGCGCTCCCTTCGCTTTGGAGCCACTCAGCAAAAATGTGTACGTGTGAGAGATTCCATGTCAACATATCTGTGAGCTGGACAAATTTTCCTACGTTTTGTGGTATAAATTGTGTCTGTACAGTGAAAATTGTAGCCATGGCAGCGAGTTAAAGACAAAAGTTTTAGACGATTTTTAGAGCCCTCTCCACTCTAGCTCACAGCATTCCGTGCAATACACACCCATTGTAAAGTGAGAATTTCTCCACTTTTGCTCATGGTACTTTGAGAGGCACAGATCAAAAACGGTAAAAGATATGAAAAAGATGAAAACATGAGTGAATAGATGAGACCTGTGGCAACATTTGAGAGTTGGAATGGAGTCTGTAACACAAAGTATGGAGACGCTGTAAATGCTAGAAAAAGCCCTAAGATTGGTCTCTTTCTCCCCCCTGCTGCCATTCATTTCCTATGGGACAGCTTTCGAAGATCGTCAGGACGTTTTTCTGACATCTCACCTTATGGAGGTCATAAAATCCAAACTAAGCGAGTAATGAAAAAGTTACAAATAACTTTTGATTAGAACGAGTTGATCTGTCATCTGTGCAAGTTTGAAGCCGATTGGATAAGCGGTGTATGAGAAGAAGATTTTTTAGGAAAGGCAGTTTTAAGGCAAAATCTTACTTTGAAAGGGCAAATAGCTCACTTCCTGTTGGATTTAGGTCAAGGGTGTCAGCGCGTGATTTTTAGGCCTTCATGAGACGAACACGCCACTTTTGGTTTCATGTTTCTACGACATTCCTACAGGCCGTGGCGGCCATTTTGGTGTGCCTAGGTGGCGCTAGAGAGCCCATTTTGGCACTTTAGGGGTTAATGTCATGATTTTCTAAAATTTTTCAGCGGTTCTGATGTGCGTGCCAATTTTGGTGAGTTTTTGAGCATGTTTAGGGGGTCAAATTCCAGTTCAAAGAGGCGGCGGGAGAAAGAATAATAATAAACGCACCAAAAACAACTGCTCTGTGAGCAGTCCTCTGCCTTCAGGCTCGGTCCCTAATTACACAACAGAGGGATGAAGAGAATAACCACACTATCTGTTGCTGTTTAAGTGTTTTATTTCTTCTTTTCAGTGAGCGAACAGTGAATATGACAAGTTTGGACAGAAGAAGCTCACGTGGAGGTTCTCATCAATGAGGTCACGACTCTACCCACAGCCTTTTGATTAGGGCTATAAAATACTGGTTTTGAGTTAAAGAACAAAACAATCATCATAACATCTCCCTAACTCTGTCACCGCTCTATCAACCGACTCAGACAATGACTTCTTCACCCTCCTGCTTCTCTCTACTCTTTTTTTATGCCTCCTCTCCCTCCCCATCACTCTTTTTACTCTCCGAGTCTTTGAAGCTAGCTGTGGCAGTCCATTAACTCAACTAACCAGCACCCATGGGAGCCATCCAGGCCCGCTGTTACATCATGTTACTGCAACATCAAGAGAGGAGGATGGAGTATGTGTGCAGCAGGATGTATGTAGTGTTGTGTATATGTGTGTGTTGGTGAAGATCTGAGGTTGTCTGAACCTGCTGCTCTCAGTTTGACCTCGACAATCAAAGCAGCTTCTGAATATCGCAGCATTTTCATTCCTGTGAAGTATCAGAGCACTTTTTTCCTCTCATATACGCGCTCATATGAGCACTTAATAGGATTTTTAGATGTGTTACATGAAGCTGCAGCCCAGATGTTAAAGGTCCCAGGTGATTTGCTTTTTCATGATTTCAGCATCATGACATGAATAATGCTCTTCATCGTGTTCTGCAAATGAGTGTGTTTTAGTCGGAGAAATATTCATTTCTAACTTTGAAGAGTAAAGCAGCGACGTGTCACACTGGAGGAGTCGAGGAGTCATGACTTCCTGTTCAAACATAATAAAAAAAGATTAGATATTCATGGATCATATACTATAAAAAAGTGACAGTTGTGTTTCTGAGGCTACATTACAAAGTCTCATGTTTGGAACACATGGGCTAACTCACCCTGGGTAAAGAGAGGGTTTCATCTGAATGTCACCTTCCAGCAACAGGTGCAAACCAGATGCATTAAAGTCTCATTATGCTTCATGTAAACACTGGGCCTATGCATGCATGCAAGCGCTGTAGCTATGCCACATGTACACCACAGATACCACATGGAGATAACACCGACTGTGATTGGTCATCTTGGGCTGACTTCCTACAAGTTTCTGATGGTGGTGCAGATTGTTGAGAGTAAAGACAACGTGAAAGGAGTCTCCTTACTATGAGATGACAACTGCTATGTATAACCCTTGGAACTCTACTGCTAGAAATGGTCTGCCAGTGCTTACAGTGGTATATTTGCTTATTGTGATGTCATTTCTTGGAGTATTTTTCAAATGCTTCATAGCCCTAAAATCTGTACAATTCAAGCTTAAAGATTATGTGAGTCAATAAACTAGAATAATTGATCTATATAGAGGATTATGCAAACAACTACTCTTCTGTGGCCATTACTAGGAAATTCCTGTGTAATTCTGTGGACATACTACATTTGCATCATATGTTAGGTAAGATAACATAAGGTAAAGACATGATAATGGAAAAGACTGTGGTTGTAGCTTTCTGCTGAAAAAAGATGGAATTTTATAACTAAAATAGTTTTCAATTTAGATTGATAGCTAAAGGATTATGTAAATAACAGTCCCTCACAGCCATTATGGGGAAATACCGGCATAATTGCAGTGAAATACCAGGCTTCCACAGCCTGTAAGGTAATGTAACGTAAAGTCACGAAGTGATGGCGGGGAAAACAGAAGCCTTAGCTTTCTGCTGCAAGAAGAATAAATGTTAAAGCAATTAAACTTCTTGTTTTATATGTATTTAAAAAGGATAATGCAAACAAGGATCTCCCAAAGCTGTCTGATAGATGTCTGTTTTTAAAGGATTAAGCTGTTACACATAAAATATCATTAGAAAGCTTCTTGCGATTGATGCTGATCATCTCAAGATACAACCATCTCAGCAGTTACAACAAACACTTCTGTCAGACCACCAACAAACAAACACACAGTTCTAACTCACCTATTAAGCCCCATCATAATCCAAAGATTGATAATATTCCAATAAAAATTGTCCTCATACATTTGCAAAGGTCCAAATGATCTAAATGAAGTGAAATATTTAGTTCAAACACATTATTACATCCATAGATATCAATAGACTTCAATGTGCTCATTTCTCCATGTATGATATCTTAGGAAACTGCACATACAACAGGTAGGAAATCTAAATAATTAGCACCCACCTAAATGGTGTCTCATGTAAAGTAGTACACGTAAAAATTATGTACATAGCATAAAGTTACATACATTAGATTTAGTTGAAGAATCATGGTTAGGTGTCATTAAGTAACGTACTTTACTTAAAGTTGTGTAAGTTAGATTTAGGCAAGTAATATTACGTAAAGCTATGTAGGAAAGCTTCAGGAAAAGAATTAAATCATGGTTGGGCATCATCAAGTTACATAATTTACCTAAAGTTACATAGGTTAGATTTAGGCAAACAACATTACGTAAAGGTACACAAGATAGCTTTTGGAAAAACATCACACTTGGGCAACATCAAGTTACATACTTTACTTAATTTACTTTAATGGTAGTGTTAAACAGAATAGCTTAGGGGGGAAAAAAACATGGTTTAGTGATTGATTGAGGCAAGGAATGTTATGTAAGTTGTGTAGGATAGCTTTATCAAAAAAACACATGGTTCAGAATCATGAAGTAACATACTTTATTTAAAGTTACATAGGTTAGATTTAGGCAAGTAATGTTATGTAAAAGTGCATACAATCGCTTTAGGAAAACAAACATGGCTGGGTGTTGTGAAGTTACATACTTTACTTCAAGTGTTGTAGGATACCTTTAGGCAAGCAATGTAACATACGTTATGTAGAATAGCTTTAGAAAAAAAAAACATGGTTGGGCAATGTCAAGTTATGCCCTTAACTTAAAATTTTGATAGGTTAGATTAATCAAGTAACGTTGCTTAAAGTTACATAGGATAGCTTTAGGAAATAAACATGGTTGGGCATTGCCAAGTTCCTTACTTTACTTAAAGTTACGCAAGTCAGATTTAGGTAAGTTACTTAACCCAAAGTTACGTAGGCTAGGTCTTGGAAAAGAATCATGGTTGGGCATCGTCAAATTATGTACTTTACTTTAAGCTGCATAGGTTAGATTTAGGCAAGTAACATTATGTAAAGGTTTGTACGATAGCTTTAGGGGGAAAAAAAAACATGGTTGCTCATTGCTCCATAATTGCAGCCTTTACAATTACATGGGTTATGTATGAATTGTGGTACGTTACTTTTCGTAGGTATTCGTACAAGCAGTGAATGAGCACAGCCTGCTAGGTTGGTGGTTTGTTTGTGTTGACAGCTCTCTCACTTAGCACTGCAGAGTTCCTTTTATACAGTCTTCAGTCTCTACAGCTATTAACAAAGAGTGAGCAGTGAGTGGTAAACCTAGACTTTATCTGTTCCTTCAGGACACTGACAGGTGACATCACAGATAATGAGTCAGCATTTTCCTTAGATTTCTAAGGAGCAGTTAAACCAAACTCAGAACTTGATGCAGGCCAGTTTTGCGGCTATGTGGGGTACAGCAGAGGAGTGATGAACCCACTGACAATGCTTATGGCCATGTTGACTAATGTGACCTTCAGAGCGACCTGCACTGATGGACACAGTGATGGACCCAGCATGAAGACTTGGAGGAACTGGATGGTGCCATTGAACACCAGAGTAATCTCTGGCCTTTCTTCTCATGTTGTTCCGGCACTTGTGGACTCGGTCTCTGTCACCAGGAATAACAGGTATTCTGATATGACCAGGTATGTTGATTGCATTTCTGACAGTGTAAGATGGGTACAAAGCAGTACAGGAGCACCAGCAGCTAGTCGACCACGTAGCACGCTAATCCGTAATGGAGAGGTTTTAACCTGTGGAGAGGGAAAATGAGACTTTAGATCATCACAGTGAGCAAACAGACTCTGAAAATAGCCCTTCTTACACAGAGATGGCACTATAGAGCTGCTACAAAGTCCACTAAAACTAGACTAAAACAACTAAGAATAAAAATGACTAAAATGTGAAAATAAGGCTAAGGCCATCTAGTTCCATGATATTGGAGAGAAGGCAGATATCTTCAACACTCGACAACTCACAATAGCACTACAGATAAGAGCAAAAAATATGTATTTTGATTCTGGGGTGAGCTGCCCCTTTAAAATCTACCAATATGAGGAAGGCTGGTAGACATTTAATGTGAAAATCTGTAAAACTTTGAGTTTATTTGTATTGGGTTTCACTGATGGTAGTTTAACATTGACTGAGAAATACAGAAAAGTTGAATTAATCAGCATGTCAACCTTTAAATTAAAGTTACTTAAACCTTCCAGCATACTGAGGAAAAGAAGCAATGTTGGTCTGTTGGAAAACCAAATGCATCTGCTCTAGGCTTTAAAGTTACTTTTCCCATACACATTCTACCTTCATCTGAGTCTGAAAAGGTTGACATGCTTTTAATAGGAAAACAGCTCTGTTGCCTATTGAATGTAAAACAAAATTACAAAAATGCCTTCATATTTCACAGATTTGGCCAGTCATTTACTTGAGTTACCTGAACAAAGACCATGGGATGCACCACAGCCAGATGATGCTCCAGGCAGATGCGGCTCTGGAAGATGGGTCGAGAAATCAACATGGGCTGTAACATACAGTGCAGCACCAGTATCTTAACATCCACCAGCATTCTCAGCAGGCAGTGGAGCATCATATAAAGAGACAAGACGCAGAAGAGGATCTCCGTGATGGCCAGATTGAGGGCCCCACCTGCTCCGGTAGCTATCAGCCACCCCACATAAACATCAGCAGGCAGACCCACCAACAAGTTGCAGGAGGATAAGGTAGTAACTCTTCCATAGAAAGTAAGGACGTCAAACATGAAGATGCTTCAATAAGATTCATCGTCAACAAATTGTAGGTAAGTGTTTTCTGGGATCTGCAGAAGGTAAATCAGGGAGGTGTTTCAGGATAAATGTAGGCATATCATATCAGCAGAACTTTAATAGTCCATATCAATACCAGTGAAATTCCATGATTCTCTATCCCAATTCAATACCACGTTTAAAAACAAAAACTTTTACATACACTCCTTTATTTTAAAAACAAACAAACATTTAAAATCAATTTAATATACATTTTTATTATTAATCCCCAATCATCTGCCTTAACCCTATGGCCCGAACGACGCATAGTGCGTCCAAATTCACACCTGTTCTTCTCTATTGATTTTCTCCGCGACCGTGCATCATAGCAAGAAGCCATGCATATCACGTGAAACAGCAGAATTGTAGCTTTCTGACAAGACCAAGCACTTCGGTAGTCCAATGTTTTCACAGCGAAAAACAAAGATAAAGTTACACTAAAATGATGTATAACAGAGCTTTCATACAGCTTTGCACACACATTACTGTTGGATGGATTACTGATGAACGCAGGCTCGCACAGAAATGCCACACATATCACATGAAAGTGCAGGAGGAGAGCTTTCCAGTGATACCACACACATCATTCAATCAATCAATCAATCAATTTTATTTATAAAGCCCAATATCACAAATTACAATTTGCCTCACAGGGCTTTACAGCATACGACAACCCTCTGTCCTTAGGACCCTCACAGTGGAAAAGGAAAAACTCCCCCCAAAAAAAACCCTTTAACGGGGGAAAAAAACGGTAGAAACCTCAGGAAGAGCAACTGAGGAGGGATCCCTCTTCCAGGACGGACAGACGTACAGTAGATGCCGTACAGAACAGATCAGCATAATAAATTAACAGTAATCCGCATGACACAATGAGACATAAAGAGAGAGAGAGAGAGAGAGAGAGGGAGAGAGAGAGAGAGAGAGAGAGAGATATGCAGGACAGATGGTAATGACAGTAGCTTACAACAACATTAATGAAAGTAATAATATTATAGTTATAGTTCTGGCTACTGTGGTATAATATGTTGAAAGTATATATTAATATCTGGCAGTATACATGTGTGACAATAATCATGTGTATAATAACAGTAGAAGTATGACTAATGACTAATGATGGCATCTGGCAAGACCACGGCAGCACAACCACACACATCATGCTATCCAGGCACCGCTGCGATATGAATTAATCTGAGAGACAGTGGAGCACAAAGGCTCCGGAGAAGAAGCGGAGTTAGTGACATCCAGAATGGCCGAGTTAGCAAGATGCAGTAATAGGATACGAGAGAGAGAGAGAGAGAGAGAGAGAGAGAGAGTGAGAGCGAGAGGGAGAGAAGGTGCCCGGTGTATTATAGGGGGTCCTCCGGCAGACTGGGCCTAAGTCAGCCTAACTAGGGGCTGGTACAAGGCAAGCCTGAGCCAGCCCTAACTATAAGCTTTATCTAAGAGGAAAGTCTTAAGTCTAGTCTTAAATGTGGAGACGGTGTCTGCCTCCGGACCATAACAGGAAGATGATTCCACAGGAGAGGAGCCTGGTAGCTGAAGGCTCTGGCTCCTGTTCTACTTTTGGAGATTTTAGGGACCACGAGTAACCCTGCGTTCTCAGAGCGCAGTGTTCTGGTGGGATAATATGGCACTATGAGCTCTCTAAGATATGACAGAGCTTGACCATTTAGAGCTTTATAAGTTAACAGTAGGATTTTAAATTCAATTCTGGATTTTACAGGGAGCTAGTGCAGAGAAGCTAAAACAGGAGAAATATGATCTCGTTTCTTAGTTCCTATTAGTACACGTGCTGCTGCATTCTGAATTAGCTGGAGAGTTTTTAAGGACTTACTAGAGCTACCTGATAATAGAGAGTTACAGTAATCCAGCCTTGAGGTAACAAAAGCGTGGACCAATTTTTCTGCATCTTTTCGGGTCAGGATAGGCCTAATTTTCGCAATATTATGCAGATGAAAAAATGCAGTCCGTGAGGTTTGTTTTAAATGAGAATTAAAGGACAAATCTTGATCAGATGTTACTCCGAGGTTTCTTACGGTAGTGCTAGAGGCCAGAGCAATTCCATCTAGAGAAACTATGTCATCAGATAAAGAGTCTCTGAGTTGTTTGGGGCCAAGAACAATAAATTCAGTTTTGTCTGAATTTAACATCAGGAAATTGGTGCTCATCCAGGTTTTTATGTCTTTAAGGCAGTTATGGAGTTTAGTTAATTGATTACTTTCTTCTGGCTTCATCGATAAATACAACTGTGTATCATCCGCATAACAATGGAAATTTATAGAGTGATTTCTAATGATGTTACCTAAAGGAAGCATATATAGAGTAAATAGGATTGGTCTGAGCACAGAACCTTGCGGAACTCCAAAACAAACTTTAGAACGTAAGGATGATTCATTATGAACGTGAACAAACTGAAAACGATCAGATAAATAAGATTTAAACCAGCTTAGTGCAGAACCTTTTAGGCCAATTAAGTGATCCAGTCTCTGCAGTAGAATTTGATGGTCAATTGTGTCAAACACTGCACTAAGATCTAATAAAACAAGTACAGAGACGAGTCCTTTGTCTGAAGCAATCAGAAGGTCATTTGTAATTTAAACTAGTGCTGTCTCAGTGCTATGATGCACTCTAAATCCTGACTGAAATTCCTCAAATAAATTATTATCATAGAGAAAATCACACAGCAGGTCTGCGACTACTTTCTCAAGGATCTTTGACATAAAGGGAAGATTAGATATTGGTCTGTAATTGGCTATCACCTCTGGATCCAGGGTGGGCTTTTTAGGAAAGGTTTAATTACAGCTACCTTAAAAGACTGTGGTACATAGCCTGTTAATAAGGATATATTGATCATATCTAATATATGAGTGTTAACTAAAGGAAAGACCTCCTTAAGTAGCCTAGTTGGGATGGGGTCTAAGAGACACGTTGATGATTTAGATGAAGAAATCACTGCGGTCAATTCTTGAAGAGAAATTGGGGAGAAGCAATCTAAATATATATTAGGTCTTACAGCTGTGTTTGAGGTTAGATAGGTACTATCTGAGGACAGGAGGTCATGAATTTTGCCTCTAATAGTTAGAATTTTGTCATTAAAAAAGCTCATAAAATCATTACCGCTATGGGCTAAAGGAATACAAGGCTCAATAGAGCTTTGACTGTCAGTCAGCCTGGCTACAGTGCTGAAAAGAAACCTGGGGTTATTCTTGTTTTCTTCTATTAATGCTGAGTAATAGTTTGCTATGGCATTGCGGAGGCCCCTCTTATACGTTTTGAGACTGTCTGCCCAGATTAAATGAGATTATTCCAGTTTGGTTAATCGCCAATTTCTTTCAAATTTTCACGATATTTGTTTTAACTTACAGGTTTGAGAGTTATACCAAGGAGCCAACTTTCTTTGCTTTGTTAACTTCTTTTTAAGAGGAGCTACAGAGTCGAGTGTTGTTCGTAGCGAGCCTACGGCGCTATCGACAAGATGATCAATTCGGGAGAGGTTAAAGTCGGTATGGGAAACCTCTGTTACTGAAGGACTTGGTATTGAATTTAACAACGGAGTAATCATTTCCTTAAATTTTGCAACAGCACTATCTGATAAACATCTAGTATAGTAGCTGTTGCTGAGTGGCATGTAATCGAGTAAAAAGAAATCAAAAGTAATCAGATAATGATCCGATAGCAAGGGATTCTGTGGAAAGACTGTTAGGTTATCAATTTCAATCAATCAATTTTATTTATAAAGCCTAATATCACAAATCACAATTTGCCTCACAGGGCTTTACAGCATACGACATCCCTCTGTCCTTATGACCCTCGCAGCAGATAAGGAAAAACTCCCCAAAAAAACCCCTTTAATGGGGAAAAAAAACGGTAGAAACCTCAGGAAGAGCAACTGAGGAGGGATCCCTCTTCCAGGACGGACAGATGTGCAATAGATGTCATACAGAACAGATCAGCATAATAAATTAACAGTAATCTGTATGACACAATGAGACAGAGAGAGACAGAGAGAGAGATGCAGGTAATAACAGTAGCTTACAACAACATTATTGAAAGTAATAATATTATAGTTATAGTTCTGGCTACATAGGTCAGAACTAGATCGAGGGTATGGTTAAAACAATGAGTGGGTTCATGTACACCCTGACTGAAGCCAATGGAGTCTAATAATGAGATAAACGCGGTAGCCAGGGAGTCATTAGCGACGTTGATATGAATGTTAAAATCGCCTACAATAATAACTTCATCTGATTTAAGAACTAGACTGGATAAAAACTCTGAGAATTCAGATACAAATTCAGAATACGGACCAGGAGCACGGTACACTATAACAAATAAAAGTGGCTGCAAGGTTTTCCAGGTCGGATGTAAAAGACTAAGAACATGGCTTTCAAATGAATTATAATCTAGTTTAGGTTTAGGGCTGATTAACAGACTAGAGTTAAAAATGGCTGCAACTCCCCCTCCTCGGCAGCTGCCTCGAGGAATGTGGGTATTATTATGACTGGGAGGAGCGGACTCATTTAGACTAACATATTCATCTTGACACAGCCAGGTTTCAGTGAGACTGAGTAAATCAATATGATTATCTGATATTAATTCGTTTACTAACACTGCTTTAGACGATAGAGACCTGATATTTAACAGTCCGCATTTAATTCTCCTGTTTTGTCTTTCTGTCACAGAAGAGGTTTTAATTTTTATGAGGTTGTTATGCACAACTCCTCTTTGTTTAATTTTGGATTTAGATAATTTAGGTGGTCGGGGGACAGACACTGTTGGTATAAAACTATGAAAACTATGGGTGGGTAACTGAACTAGAAGCTCAGAGAAGCGTATAGGACTGCAACTCTGAGTCCTGATCTCAGCTCTGGGTTGTCAGGGATTTGAATTACTAATAAAATTTGCCAGGTTCCTAGAAATGAGAGCAGCTCCATCCAAAGTGGGATGAATGCCGTCTCTCCTAATAAGACCAGGTTTTCCCCAGAAAGTTGGCCAATTATTAACGAAACCCACATTGTTTGCTGGACACCACCTGGACAGCCAGCGATTAAATGATGACATGCGGCTAAACATGTCATCACTGGTCAGATTTGGGAGGGGTCCAGAGAAAACTACGGAGTCCGACATAGTTTTTGCATATTCACACACCGAGGCAACATTAATTTTAGTGACCTCCGATTGGCGTAACCGGGTGTCATTGCCGCCGACATGAATAACAATCTTACTGAATCTACGTTTAGCTTTAGCCAGCAGTTTTAAATTTGATTCCGTGTCGCCCGCTCTGGCCCCAGGGATACATTTGACTATGGCCGCTGGTGTTGCTAACTTCACGATCCTCAGAATAGAGCTGCCAATAACCAGAGTTTTATCCTCAGCGGGTGTGTCGCTGAGTGGGGAAAAGCGGTTGGAAACGTGAACAGGCTGGTGGTGAGCCGTGGGCTTCGGCTTGGAGCTATGCCTCTGGCGAATGGTTACCCAACCTCCCGGCTGAACGGGCGTTACCGGAGGACTGCTAGCAGGGGCTATGCTATGTGGCTCCGCACCGGCTACAGGGGGCTGGCTAACTACCGCAGCTACTGAATGGTTTTCCATGGTGCCGCGCTTCTAATTCACTAAGCCTTGCCTCCAACGCAGCAAATAAGTTACACTTGTTACAGTTACTACTGTCGCTAAAGGAGGCAGAGGCATAACTGAACATTTGGCACACCGAGCAAGAAAGAGCAGAGGGAGAAGCCATCGCTGACTGTAAAGCTAATGTAGCTACCAAGGCTAGTAATGTGCAAACAACAGCTAAGAGATTAGCAAGAAAGTCGTAGAAAGGAGGAGAGCTATAAGTGCTTAAACAGAACTAGTGTGGGTTAAGACCTGAAGTAGATGTTAAAGCAACTGAAGTGAGAAAGCATAAAGCAGGCTAGTAGAATTCACCAGAGCAGTACAGAGACGCTGTCACAGAAACACCGGAAATGACACAACTCGCTTACCGCAATATGTCAGCACGTCCATTGTGCTGTCATCCCATCATGCTATACATCCAGATTAACTGTCTACAAAATAAAAACCTGACGAATTTCTTTACAATCCATTATACAGATCTTGTTATCAGTCACTTCATATAGTGAGGAATATCGTATCTTACCATGTCTTAGGCTTGCGTGTGTTTCTCCCTGTCTATCCACATTTGTAGTCCAGATTTCAAGATGCGCACCCAGACAACTGAGGCCTAATTTTGCATGCATGACAGGGCCGTAGTCACCATATACATTGAGGGGGACATGTGTCCCCCCAATGCCCAAAATGCCCCCCCAATATATAACTCAAACTGAAAAACAACAACAAACTTTGTTTACTGCAAACAAAGTGGCAAATATTATCTTGGAGGACATCACTGCACTTGGTTGACTATTTTTCTATGATCTTAGATGTAAATATTGCATGTTTCTTTCAGATAAAACACATTTTTGACTTGTGAATGAGTCAATGGAATTACTTGCAATAATGAAAAAATACTGGCAATCATGTCCGCCTGGCACAAACCACATGTTTTGGACAGCTGTGAAGTGACAGAATGTCCCACCATCATGGTTCTTATATTGCCAGATTCCAGAGAGTCTCCCCTCTTTAGATGTGGCAGAATATGTCATTTTCCAACTTGCTATGGTGAGATACATGTAAAAATGTAAGAATTTAGTAACACGGATTTGTTTTTTTCATTGATTTAAAAATTAATATAAAATACAGGCACACAGAAGGACATGTAATGATGGCAAATCTGGATAGCCCACATTGTCATGAAAAAACAAACAAGATATAGCATGTGTATGTAGCCTTTATAATGACTGTGATATGAGCTTAAAAGTAAAGGCAGTAAAAATACCCCAAAAACACCTAGGGCCCATAGGGTTAAACACAAAATACCAGTATGTGTGGGCTCATAAGATTTTGTGGGCAAGAAAACATATTTGTATATAGCCCAGAGTATATCAACATATTTCTTCTCAATTATTGTTTTTGTTTGACACTTATACATGGAAATTGTGATGATTAGCCTCTGTGGCACGTTGTTTGTCATCACTGTGATAGGACGGGTGGGTATAAAGTATTCTTGCATAGCAGGACCTTTCTCCACAGCGCAGTGGAATCACAGATTATCCTTCTGCTATAGGGGGAAAAACACTCTCTTGTTTTTGTTTCTCTAAACCAATCACAATTGTCCTGAGTGGCACTAAGCCCAGGATGGTGTTTTTGCAGAATAGTGTCAGGGAAACACACATAGTGATAGGGCTAACTGTTAGCATTACACAGCTAACGTTACCTAACTGTTATTAACATGTTCGATGACAGAGTCAAGCCATGTCGGTATCAGTGTGATTTTGATGGTACCGTTTAACATCTCAGTGTTGGATGTTAGCGCTGCTACTCTGTTAGCTTGTACTAACCAGGCAGACTCTTTGGGAGGAGAGCAGCTCCGCTGACAGCAGCAACAGAAAGGCTGCTGATTCAAAGGGGAATTTGGGTGCTCTGAGATCAGACTCCTGAGCAAAAAGGGATATCTTCAGGTTTGGTTTGCTGGAGATGTTTCAAAAGATGTGGCAAATCATCTCTGACTGGCCGTGTCAGAAAAAGATAAACATCAGACACTAGAATCCTGTGAGATGGAGTCTCGGCTTTTCTGAGGTGTGTTCTGGAGTTGTTGTTTTTTTGTAGATCTTAAAAAAAATCACTGAACAACAGAACAAAGTAGGCATTACATTATCAACAACAACAATCAGCTTACCTTTAAAGCCTCATCATAAGTTGAATTCGAAAGCTACAGTTATTGCTTAACCTTGGTTAGCGGGGCGTAGACAAAATAAGGGGCCTGACTCCGGCCCCCTACTGACACCAGCAGATTAACATAGTCAACAAAACTTAAATAGACTCAAGGATGATTTATTTTTAGATTGTGCCCCTCCCCAAAAGAAAATACAGAAAAAAAAGTTGAAAAAAAAGGTAACCAGCAGAATGTCCCCTTTAATAATAATTGTTCTCATCCAACTCAAGATAATCCCAGTGTGAAAGAAAAGTCCATTGTCCAATGCTTATAATGAAAAAAACAAACAGGTTCTGGGAAAAAGCATTGCCAAAAATGAAAAATGTTCAGAAAAAAAGAGGAATCACACTCACCAGAGTGGAGTAAACAAAAACAATCTGGTCCTACTTGGTTGAGGAGTCCATTTCTTTCTGGTCCTCCACACAAACATGGTCGAGGAAACACCAAGAACATGAGTCCAAAGAAAACTTTTCTTCTTCCAAGGCAGGCTGTCTCCACTCCACCTCTGTTCTCATTCCTCTTTCCCCAACAAAATCACACTGGGTCAAGACAGCACCCAAGCCCACGGAGCTAGCATCAATGTGAACCTGGAAGGGGAGCGATCATTTTGGCTAGGTGAGGACAGAAGGATTTGCCAGGGCTGACTTCAACTTCTCCATTGCCGCCTGGCATTCCTTAGTCCAGTCTTATTTTTCTCCCTTTCGCAACGGCCGTTCAGAGGGGCAGCTAAATGAGCAAAGTGGGGTATCAACTTGTGATACCAGCCTACAAGTCCCAGGAATCTCGCCAGTGATGGGACATTAATGGGCGTAGGATAGTGTGTCACTGCTGCTGTCTTATCAGGGTCAATCTTTGCTCCACGCATGAACTCCAGGATGTCATGGATTAAAGGCATGGGATAGGCATCCTGTGGGGTTTTTGCATTTAGACCCCTAAAATCAACACAAAAACTTGGGGTCCCATCTGCTTTATCTGTCAAGACCACTGGGGCTCCACATGCGGATTGACAAGGCTCAATGATGTCATCCCTTAGCATTTTCTCCAAATGCTCTTTAATGACTTCCTTTTTCTTTGGTGTGACCCTATGGGCTCTGGAGCGGACTGGGATGTTATCCACTGTGGGGATGGAGTGTTTGAGAACAGTGGTTCTACCAATCTTCTCTGAGCAATCTAAGGGCCGTGTCTGGATAAGGGGCTTCACCTCCTAAGGTAGACTCTGAAGCAGGTCGGGAGGATGTCTCTTGGGAGACCCCACCTGGAGATGGAGATGGAGGCATAGCGATGTATAGATTAATGTGGAAAGGTGTTGCTCTACAGGAAGACCAAGCCAACTGTCTGGGGTCAGAAAGGGTAAATATGTCCATCTTCCTTTAATCTCAAGTCCGTATCTGCGCTCGGCAACATTAATCTGAACCCCAGTCCTCTGCATGAAGTTCAGCCCCAGGATCAGTGGGAAAGCCAGGTGTCTGTCGTCCATGATGTAAGTCTCAACTGGCCAGACCAAACCATGCCAAACATATGCCAACTTCAACATTCCCATGGCAGTATGCGATTTCCCATCAGCCAACAGGAAGGGCCGATCTTCAATAATCGCCATTTTTCCCCCGGTCTGGCTACCTGCTGCCACAGGCTGTTCTGCATTAGGGTGTAAGTGCTGCCTGAGTCCACAACAGCGTTACCTGTATAGTCCCGAGTTTCCATGGGAACCACCAAAAGGTGTGGTTGTTCAGCTTCAGCTAAGGCAATGTGTTGGAAGGGGGGGTTGTCTTGACCATCTCTGAGTCTCTGGCCCACTTTTTTCTTTGCCCTGTCGGGGGGTCTCTGGCTATTCACTTTAGCCCAATACTCTTTTTTGGTTGCGCGGTCTCTTTCCACCATTTACCCCACCTTGACAAGTTGTTCCACTGTATGGCAAGATTCTTGTAAGGTAGTAACTAAGGAGGGATTACAGTTGTTCATTATCCTTCTTACTGTCTCCGTCTCTGCCATATCCGGTTTCCACTTAAAGACAAAGGCCCTATAACCATATGCAAAGTCCCTGAGGCATTGGTTGGGAGCTGACATTTTCAGTGTGTACGTTTTTAGCTCAGAGGCTGTTGTTGTTGTTTCTTGTGAAGGGGATTTTGAAAACTGTAACACCCAGATAGTTGAAGGAAGGGAGAATTTCTGGTGATATCAGCAGCCCAGTGGTAGGGTTATAGCCACAGTCTACATCGGGTGAGTCAGACTAGGTAAAAAGCGACAGTTACGAGGGCAGAGTTAAACATTTTTTAAGTTTTGCTGACACCAAACATGATGCACCTAGTGCAGAATACATGCTCAGTGCCTCGTCATACTGCTGGCATTTGCAGCAGAGGGTAAATAAGTGGTGCTCCCATTGCAGAGAATCAACAAAATAAAAAACCTTTTCTTTTTGAGGAGCTGAGGCAGTTGGCACTTGTTGCCATCTTCCACATGTTGTTGTTGTTGTTCTTTTGTGCTGGTAGGTAATGTTGTCCTTCCTTTGGCAAAAGGAGTAATGTCATGCTTTAGAATTTTGGCATCGACTTGGCAGTGAAGTATCAGTTCTGGTGTCCCCCCTTCGATGAATGGCCTTTAAAGGCTCATGTACAAGTCAACTGTTTGTAAGTAGATCCAACATGCTCTTGATCCAAGTCCTCACATCTTGACGCTTTGTCAGTGGCCTCTCACGTCTACATATTATGCACTAGGTATTCTCCTGCATCTACTGTTGATATTACGGGACACCACAACTAACGAAAGCATGTGGTTAGGTTTAGAAAAAACATAATGGTTCTATTTTACATTTATTCGAGAAGCGAACAGCGGTGTACCAGATGAAAGTCTTGGCTTTGACTGACCCATCCACCATCCCTCCCAGCTGCCCTACAGGGACTTTGCAGTACCCCATATTACGTTGTTACTGGCAGCGTTTCAAACTGCGTATCATACCATTGCAAAAAGTGACTTTGGCGTCTGTGTCAAATGCTTGAGTCACTGACAAAGCAGCAGTATTTGACAACTTTGGAATGAGAACGACTGAACCTTACTACCCTCTGTCCCGTTTTTAAACGGAATAAGGAGCACTAAAACTGCTTCATATTTTCACTGAGTGCTTTTTAACATGCTTAAAAGGGCTCTTATATATGTTATATATTTGCTACCCAATCACTAAGTATACACAGATTCAGTTAGAGAGCAATCCGCTAAACAGAGATAAAAGCTTTATGAAAAACATGGACATGTAGGTTTTCCCACACCTCCATCACACATATGTTTCCAGGCAAGTGTTGCATCTAAACAACTTCCATCCTCTCTTGGTTTAGCATTCAAGAGGATCTCCCGTTGGTAATTTGTTTGTTTTTTGTTTCTCATTTGTTTCACCACAAGCTCATTTTAAACTGGACTCACCTGTTGGATTTGCATGGCAGACAGTGAGTGAAGTCGAAGTTTACATCTGGTGTTTACATTTGCATTGGATTTCCCTCAGAATGTAGCTGAATGTCAGTGGAATTTTATAAACAGAATGCCAGCTGGGGCAGGACAAGGAGATTTATCTGAGCTCAGAGGATCCAAAATGGTTTAAATAAAGAACACAGATTTAGCTTTCAGTACAACTTTAACCTCCTGCTTCATGGCTGACCTGGTTCTCTTGGGTAAGACTGTTTGATTTAGATCTCTATGCAGATGATACTCTGGTCTATAATGTTGGTATACTGTGGGGTAACAGGTTAAACTTTTTTTCTTTTGTTTTCTACTCAAAATGTAGGAAAAAAATGACCTACACATCATTCTGTGTGGTTAAGTTGCAAATTCATAAATGCCTGTGACATTATCTTGTGACTGAATGAACTGGTCCCAGTTTAAATTTGTTGACCCTTTTATCAAAGTGAAGCCTGCTGGAGAACAGAAAAAAGTTTCCCGGAGAGATGAGACTACAGAAACACAGAGAACTAATGTCTAAGAGTTTTATCATATCCCAAATGTATATGAGAACTACACACAGAACTGCTATTTGGTTTAGTTTTTTCTTCTCTTGTTGTGTTGTCTGACCTACTGCATATACTCATCAGTTCCTCTTTCTCTGGCCTGCCTGCAGGTTCAATAGCATTAAATTATGATGAGGTCATGAATACAAAAATATCCTTTATAGGCTTTGAGAAATCTTACAAAATATAAAACCTGAAGCTATATAAAACTATAAAACTTAAAATGTGCTGCAGTGATGGTCTGATGATTCCCTGTCAATAGCTTCATAGATGTCTTGTATAATGGTGGTCTATGGAGGGAATGTTTTCTTGGCTGTGGGGGATTTTTTTTTGTTGCAGTTCCTCTGCTGGCCACAGGGGCAAAGTGTCAGATAGACTAATCTGTCATGTCATCTGCAGTTCTGTTAGTCAGCCAAGTCACAAGGAGAAAATGTTGGCATGTTTCTGCATATTGCAAATGCCTTACATTTGCATATTTCATACATATCATATCAAAGTTTCTAAAGTGATGTAGTATATGAGGTGACTGTGTCAAGTGGAGGGGATCTTGGATGATGTGACACCAAGAGGTGATGCCTGCCAAGCTGCAGACCACAATTCAAGACCAACAAACTAGAAAAATGGTTGTGATGTAGCGAGTCATTGCTGTGTTTCTAGCAGCACAAGATGTGGGTGTTTTGTAGCGACGCGCAAAGTTGCCGCGTTTCCTGCCAGGTAGTGGCACAGAAAGGGTTGGTGTTTTTAGCGAGACATTGTCGCATTTCCTGCTGGGATACTGGCACTACGAGCTGTAGCATCATTGCATGTCTTGCTAGGATAGTGGAACAAAAAGCTGCTGTTTTTTTGTTTTTTTTTTTTTCAAGAAATCGCTACCATTCCTGCTGGGATAGTGGCACAAAAAGCAGTTGTGTCTTACCTAGAAATTGCTGTATTTCTGGTCAGAATAGTGGAGCGAAACGCTGTTGTTTTTTACCAAGACCTTTTTCCTTCCAAGATAGTGGCACAAAAAGCGGTCATGTTTTCCCAAGAAATTATAACATGCAAATGTAACATATCAGTGCTTTTCAGAAATGTACAATGCCAACATTTTTTTTAGGCAATTGTGAGTGTGTTGTGTTAATACACCTATGTTACACACTAGGGTGGGGCTACAACCAGTGTTGGGAACATTACTTTAAAATAGTTACTCGTTACTTTCCCCAAAAAGTAACTGAGTTACTGCACTATAAATGTAACTAATTACCTGGAAAAGTAACTATAGCGTTACTAATTTATAAAATGCTCAAATATGTCATGAATGAATGAAAGACATTGCATATAATGAGCCGTTTTACTTTCACTGACAGTGCTGGTATACTGGACAAGATCTGAATGATGAGTACATTTTTCACACAAAATCTGAATCTGCACACTGCCTTTGAATCGTCCCCCTCTTGAAGTCGAATCTTTTAATCCCCTCTCTTTCTACAAATCTTTACTATATTCTTAACATATTTCGGCCACTTGTTAGCAAAATAACCTCCATTAATCACACAATTAAAATGTGAAAAGTCTCACTGACTGACCATCAGCTGTGTGTGTGCGGAGAAGGAGAGGGCCAAAGGGAGTGGAGCTGTGGAAACATCCTACAGTCCGACATACTATCATGCGTTTAAATAGCTTATTAGACGGATATATATAGAGAAAGGCGACGTTTAGAGAGCAAGCCCAAATAAGCAACTCCACTTTTGAAACAAGCCCAAAAAAACGCAACCCGCGAATACCGATATTTGTAAGCGACTTTACAAAAAAAACAAACCCATAGTTGTGGCTAATAAGCGGACCTGTCAACCCTGCTTGTTTGCTTGTGGATACCTGCCCTACTCTGCCTCTGATTGGTTTATGATGAAATTTTGAGACATGGCTGAATGCGGACGTACTGGACACGATCGCCGCACTGGATGGATTCCAGCTCATCAGACACAACAGGACAGCGGACAGCGGTAAGAGGAAAGGAGGAGGGCTGGCTGTGTTTGTGAATGATAGATGATGTAACTCTGGGCACATCACTATCAAGGACAGCATTGCTGCGGGGACACTGAGCTGCTGGCTGTTGGCATGAGACCATATTAGTTTCTCATGTCATTATGGTAGCAGTGTATGTCCCCCCCGTCTGCAAAGGCTGAGTCTGCTTGTGACATTCTCCACTCTGTTACAAATAGGCTGCAAACACAGCACCCTCAGGCCCTCCTTCTGATTTCTGGGGACTTCAACCACGCCTGTCCATCCACCACCCTGCCCACCTTCACCCAGTATGTTTCCTGCCACACCAGAGACAATAAAACACTGGATTTATTTTATGCCAACACCAAGGAGGCATACCACTCATCCCCCCTGCCCCCCCTGGGAAGAGCTGATCACAACTTGGTTCATCTTCTGCCTGTCTACAGACCTCTGGTGCAGAGGGAACCAGCAACCACCCGCACTGTGAAGAGGTGGTCTGATGAGGCCAAGGAGGCCCTGAAAGACTGCTTCGAGACCACTGTGTGGGAGGTACTCAGCGATTCCCATGGAGAGGACATTGACAGTATGACATCATGCACTACGGATTATATTAAATTCTGTGTGGAAAGCACCGTACCCACCAGGACTGTACGCTGCTTCTCCAACACCAAACCCTGGATTACTCCAGAGTTAAAAGCTCTGCGGAGAGCTTTTAACTCTGGAATTAAGGAGGAGCTGAAGGCCGTGCAGACGGAGCTACGGAGAAACATCAGGCGGGGAAAGGAAGGATATAAAAAGAAGATGGAGGAACAGCTGCAGCAGAGCAACGTCAGCAGAGTCTGGAGAGGTCTGAAAACCATCTCAGGACACAAACAACCGGACTCCCAGGCCAGAGGCGACCAGAAGTGGGTGAATGATCTGAATCTGTTCTTCAATAGATTTGATCAGTCTGCCCCTCCCCTGGCCGAGACATCACGGCTGCAACCCCCCTCATCCTCACCTTCACCTTCCCCCCCACCTACACTCCTGGCACACCGCTGGAGCGCCTGGTCCTGTTTCATCTCCGCCCCGCAGTAGGCCCTTCAATGGACCCGCTGCAGTTTGCCTACCAGCCTGGTATTGGGGTGGATGACGCCGTCATCTTCCTCCTGAATAGAGCTCTTTCTTACCTGGAGAAGCCTGGAAGCTCTGTGAGAATCATGTTCTTTGATTTCTCCAGCGCTTTCAACACCATACAGCCTGCACTTGTGAGGGACAAACTGGAGCACATAGGGGTGGCTAATCACCTCACATCCTGGATCCTGGACTACCTCACAGACCGGCCGCAGTATGTCAGGACCCAGGATTGTGTATCGGACTTGGTTGTCTGCAGTATGGGGGCCCCGCAGGGGACGGTGCTGGCACCGTTCCTCTTCACCCTCTACACTGCAGACTTTTCACATGACACCCCCACCTGTCATCTGCAGAAGTTCTCTGACGACTCTGCCATCATCGGCCTCATCACAGATGGGGATGACAGGGAGTACAGAGAACTGAACCAGGACTTTGTGGACTGGTGCCTGAGAAACCACCTTCAGATCAATGCGGGGAAAACCAAAGAGCTGGTGGTGGATTTCTGCAGACGCAGACTCCTCCCCCCAACACCAGTGAACATCCAGGGAAAGGACATTGAGATGGTGACATCTTATAAGTACCTGGGTGTTCATCTTAATAAACTGGACTGGACTGATCACATAACAGCACTATACAGGAAAGGCCAAAGCAGACTCTACCTGCTGAGGCGGCTCAGGTCTTTTGGAATGCAGGGGGTGCTCCTGAAGACCTTCTTTGACACTGTGGTCGCATCAGCCATCTTTTACGGAGTGGCCTGCTGGGGCAGCAACATCTCGGCTGCAGATAGGAAGAGACTGGACAAGAAGGCCAGCTCTGTCGTGGTATGCTCTCTGGACTCTGTGCAGGTGGTGGGAGAAAGGAGGATGACAGCCAAGCTGTCATCTCTGAGAACTAACGACTCCCATCCTCTGCAGGAGGATCGCAGGTCCTTCCTGCCTGCTGCTGTCAGGCTTCACAACCAGCACTGCTCACAGTAAACTGCACGGACTCTTATAAACACCACTATGAGCATTGCTGTCCATCATGTTGTTGTTTATTTGCACATTCAATATTCACTTTGCACTCAATATGTTCACTTTAACCCATTGCTCACTTTTTTATCCCCTGCTCATTATTATTATTGTTATTATTTATTGTTGTTTTCTGTATTTTTTTGTACTTTTTGCATGTCCGACAGTGTTTCCCAAAGCCAAAGATGATGTCCTCAGATGTTTTGTGTTGTCTAAAACCCAAATATATTCCGTTTACTGTCACAGAGGAGGAAAGTAACCGAAAATACTCACATTGAAGAAGCTGGAATCCAAATATTTTGACTGATTTTCCCTTCTTCCTTTTTTTTTAAAGATATTTTTTGGGGCTTTTTAGCCTTTAATGGATAGGACAGACAAGCGTGAGGGGGGAGAGAGAGAGGGAGTGACATGCAGCAAAGGGCCACAGGCTGGAGTTGAACCCGGGCCGCTGCGGCAACAGCCTTGTACATGGGGCGCCTGCTCTACCACTAAGCCAACGGCACCCCTGATTTTCCCTTCTTATCCCACTAGTTGGCTATTATTTCAAAAGTTGACAGCTCATTGAGTAATCGTTGCAACTCTACAACAGAATAACACAGACTGTTTTCCAGATAAATTTTAATTTTAGCAACACTAAATTTCATTCATCCCCATTGTATTGTGGCAGAGGCAGACCACCAGAGGGAGGAGGAAGGAATGAACTTTACAGTGCTTCGGGTAAAAACTAATTTTTTGGCACAGTGTATTGATTGGGGTGAAACTCTAAATATTACTTATTTAACACACGATTTAAGTTTGTCCAGTGTTGCTGAAGCTGAATAAATGTACAGTACTTTGAGGCTGCTGTGTTTGAGTCCAGCCAACCTTTAGCTGTGTTTCCATCTGCAGCATCTCATCCATCTATCAGCCAGGTGGTATAAAGATCAGTGACCTCCTCCTCTGCCTCATTTGCATGACCTATGCCATTTATTTAAACCAGGAGGATATTACAGCTTCTAGTTGTTACATAAATACATGGACATCAGTGGCGGCTGCTGGTCTTTCAAACAGGGGAAGCTCACTTTACGTTTACATCATAAAATTTGTCATATTGTAGCGAGGCAGTAATTTATATAAGGAACATTTAATTGAAGCCGTTTTTCAACCACAATCATGCCATAGAACCACAGCAAAACACACCTCAAAGACTTTCAAATGGGTTGTATAAACGGTGAAAATGAGCTAGGCCTATATGGCTTATGGAAATAAGGAACTCTGGACGGCACTCTGTCATTAGACTCCACTCGCAAATATCCGCATGGGACTGAGCTCGAAATGTGACGATGCCGGTGTGTATTTCCAAAGCGCTGTCAATCACAAAGGGGTTCAGCCTTTTAGAGAATTCCTCCAAACATCATGCATACACCGAGCGTCTTCTCCAGCCTACCGCTCCATTAGGTCCCAGGGAAGCTGAGCCTCCCTGGATATGATGATTTTGTCGCATTTATCCAATGACCGTCTCGCTTTGCTGCATGAAAAAAAACCTGCTCAGCTCTGTCTCAAAGGAATGCTTGGAGGCTCCGCGTCCACCGTGCTGACACGAGAATGTATGACAGGGAGGTTGCGTTTGAAAACTGGTGATAAACAGCTGACGTTTGACATATTGTAAAATGACTGTAGTTTGATGCTTTCAAAAACAAAGCTGGAAGACATGACTAAATGGTACAACTTCATTTGTATGTATTCTCTCTGTCAAACATGGACTGGAAGCCAGTCACAGAGCTCAGCTGCTGCTCCATTGGCTGTCAAGTGAGTCTATCTCTCGCAGCAGTGACGATCTGCCATGATAGTTTCAGCATTTGGTCTATTTTCTTCAATATATTATTATTTTTGTGTAATAACATTTTTGTTCATACAGTGAATATAAAGTACGGCGAAAAGGTACCATTGGGCATGGGCAGATAATGAGAAAATGGGCCCCTGGCCACAGATCTGTAAAAGGCTCAAGACACACAGACTTTGTGGTGATTATGTCACTTTTTAGTTTTTGTTCTGCATCTCTTTTTAGTTGTAATGCATCTGTTTTGTAGTTATTTTGTGACTATTTGCAGTTCCTTTGCATCTCTTTCTGGTCTTTTTGAGTCTCTTTCTTGTTGGTATATATTGAGTGGTATTATTTAGATGAAGGCTGGGGGGGGGGGGGGCTGACACTTTGGGCCCCTGGGCCTGTGTTGGTAGGCTCATTCAGTAATCCATCCATGCCACTGGGTACTGGTCACAAATTCCGGGTACCAAACCTGGTTCATGTGAACAATACCCACCCCTATCAGCTATTATTTTATTGTGTCAGATACACATTTAATCCACATTTCATATCTGCTGCTGGTCTGCTCATTCTCAAGGTGAAGACTGACAAACTGTTTCAGTTTCTTACGCAACAAAACAATCTCAGATCTACTCTGAATCTTGAAGCTTGAGTCCTTATAATTGTAGTTATTAATGAATTCATAAGGATTCAGGATTTGGTGAAATCTCACTGAACCTCAAAAGTCAAGAGCTCACCCAACAACCTCAACAATGGACAGTTTTGGTGTGTGTGTGTTCCATCTTTTTTCACAAAGTACAACTTCCTGTTATGTCCCCATAGAGGACAGATGACCCAGACAAAGAATTTGATAATAATACAAAGGAGAGTCTACAGTTTAAAAGTTCAGTACATGCCTGGTGGTTAAGACACATACTAACTGACCACAATGTCCCTTGTTTGATTCTAGCCAGGGACCTTTTTAGCACATTATACCCCTGTCTTCCTACCCATGTCTCCTGTCTGTATCTCTGCTGTCACCATCAAATGAAAGCCAAAAAGTTCAGTTCATCAAACAGACAAAAACACATTAACAAGAGTCAGAGTCTACAGTCCTGCTACAAGTCATGGGAGTCTGCACTCTGACACAGCGCTGCATTAAGCTTAATGTTAACATCAGCATGCTAACATGCTCAAAATGATGATGCTAGTATTTGTATATTTAGCAGGTACAATGTTTAGCATATTTACACCTGAGTTTAGCCTTAGTCTTGGGTACATTAGAACCACTTTAAACTCTGCAACAGAAATGTCCACCTCCGCTTACATTGGTATTTTGCTTTTTTTGATGTCATTTCTTGGAGTATCTTCAAATGCTTCATATCACTAAAATCTATACATTCTAAGCTAAAAGGTTATGTAAGTCAATAAACCAAGTAGTTTCTCAACACCCCATAAGTGACTTGAACTATGTACATTATTTATTTTTTGAGATCTGCTCATTTTTATGAGCAGAGTGAAAAGGTGTTTTGATAGATTCATTATCTGGTTTCACTATACATTATGCGTGGTTTTGCACCACATGTATTGCAGTATAATGACATCATCACAAGTGTACAATGTGATGAGCTTAGCTTAGCTTTCTGCTGCAAAATCAATAAATGTTCTAAATATTATGATTCTTACTTTAGATCAATTTAAACAGGATTATGCATAAAATGGTCTTCTGTTTCCATTATGGGAAAATACCAGCACCATCCTGCGTTGTCACCATGTCTGTGCTGCACATAAGGTAAGGTAACACTGGGTCATAACATGATGATGCTGAGCAAAGAAGTCTCAGCTTTTATAATGATCTTCGGTGGCCATTACAGGGAAATACTGTTGCTTTGTCAGTGGTTTTGGCATCAGATGCCGATGCCAAAACCCACCTTTCACAGTACTATATGGCGTTATATAAGGAGCTAGAAAATCTCTATAGGGTGGGTGGGCGCATAATGGTGGATGGGTCCAACAAACCCTGGACTTTCACCACGGAGCCCAGTGTTCACTTCCAATGTAGAGCCAAACCATGATGCTTTTTTTCACAACCTGACCATGTGCTTTAGTTGCGTAAACCTAACCATGTGATTTTGTTGACATCCAGGCGATGGTTGTGGTGTCCTGGAACATCAACTGTAGATGCTGTAATGCGCATGATATGTGGCAATGAAAGTCCACTGATAGAATGACAATATGCAAAGACTTGGGATGAGAGCCTGTTGGGAACACCAGCGTCATTACAGTGAAATACTATGTTTGCACCGCCTTAGCTTTTTGCTGCCAAAAGAATTAATGTTCTAGCTATCATGGTTTTAATTTTAGATTGATATATACAGGATTATGTAAGCAGCAATCACCTGCCACCATTTTGGGGAAATACTGGCACCATTATACATTGTCACCATGTTTGCACTGCAAGTAAGGTGAGGAAATGTGATAATGCAATGGTGTGGAAGACAGAAGCCTTAACTTAATGCTGCAAAAAGAATGAGGGCTCTCACTATTATGGTTTATATTTTAGATTGATTTAAACAGGATCAAAACAAGGGACATCCATTTTTAGAGTGTTAAAATGTTGACCTGATAATGGCGCTAGATGAAAAGTCAGAGGATCATTAAAAGTTATCACAACTCATCCTGTGGGGAACATGAATGATGAACCACATTTCATCACAATCCATCCAATAGTTGTTGGGAAATATCCTTTAAATGTTAACCTCATGGTGGTACTAGTGGAAAAGAGGAAAAGTCAGAGGATTAATAAAGTCAGTAGAATACATCCTCTGGGGAACATGGATGTCTGAACTACATTTTGTGTTGAAGGGAAATTTCCGTTTATTTCAACCTGTCTCCTATCCTAAATTTGTTTCAAGTGACTAGTGACATAAAAATAATAGTTAGCATGTTAGCCGTTAGCCTAGATACAGCCGGGGCACATAGTAGCGCCAGACCTGTTAAAACGTAAGTGAACGGGCAACCTTCAAGTGCAAAGTTAGTCCACTAAACAAGCTTTTTTTCCACAAAGACCGCCTCATATTGTTAGGATAAATGTCAGAGAACATATAGAAAACGACATGTAAATGTGTTGTCTTACCTTACCGGTGTGGTGCCATGTTTGTTTACCATTTAGCTCTGCTTTCCAAAGCGCTGCTGAAATATCGCGAGAACAAGCAGCGATCTCATACCGTGTCTGAAATCTCGCGAGAACAAGCAGCAACAGCTGGAAGGCAGAACCGGACAGTAGCCTGAAAACTTCATTCATTTATTTCATGAAAGATTTATAGAATAATGGCTGACTTTCTGACTTCGACTTTGTGGAATTTGATTTTGCAGAGTTTGATGGCTGCCCTTATTTATTTGAGCCAGAATACACTGACGAAGAGCTTCTAACGCTACTATGCGCCCCGGCTGTATCTAGGCTAACGGCTAACATGCCACTTTATGTCACTAGTCACTTGAAACAAATTTAGGACGATAGGAGACAGGTTGAAATAAACCGAAATTTCCCTTTAATCTCTCTCACAGTTGTTGAGATATTTCAGTCTGGATCAAAGCTGAGCTAAGAACACCACAAGATTTAGAAGCGAATTAAAGTGTTTAGGAGAAGATAACAGAAATTTCTTTCTAAACAAAAAGGTCTTTGGAGTTTAAAAAACATACGTTTGTATGATTGTATGACTGTGAGTCTGTGTGTGTTTAAGCTCGTATGAAATGGAAACTTTGGCGTGTGGAATGTGTGTGTTTTGGATCGAAGAGCTGCCCATATGGAGAGAAACTGCGGGGAAAAGCAATGTGTTTGTGTGTAACAGCAGCTGGGCTCCAGGTGTGCAGCAAGTCAGTAACCTCGTGTCAGCAGGGAGCTGTTCAGGAGCAGCAGACGGTGTTAACTCCCACTGATGAAAACAGCCAAATATGATTTCATAGTTTGTGTGGAGAAGTGAATCCCAAAGCTGGGACCTATGAGAGTCTAAGTGAAGGTGACAGTGACACTTCCAACATGGCTGGTAAAATGAGACCTGAGGAATGACAGAGATAAATGATCCTCACATCTCATCCACTGATGTCATTCCTCCCCTCAGACTGACTCATCTACCTCAGTCATTTCCTACATCTCCCAGAATGCCACACCACAAATAAACTGCACCAGAGTTCAGTTGACCTGACACATTAATCTACAGGAAAACAGAAAGGTTTAAACTCAACTCAAAGCTGCCTGAAGCAAACTTTGTGTGTAATCACTCCAAATCTAAAAACTGATTTATGTTCTAAATAATGATTATTGTCAGTCACACATTTGATGAGCAAAACATCTCAACAACCTCTGACCAGATATCCATCACTTTCACAGTGAACAAGCTCTATTTTAAAGCCACAGTGTGTAGGAATTTCTCCCATCTAACGCTGAAATCATATATTGCATTCAAACAGATGGCGCACTCTAGCGCCTCACTGTTTCAAACACGTATTGCAACAACTGTAGCCGCTGTGTACCAAAAAGCTATGATAACACTGATGAAACCATGTCATCCGATACTACATGGAGTATTCATTCAGGCTCCTACACAGACACACGCTACGCGAGTTGACAAACCCCCTCCTCACCATGCTGGCTGTGTTTACAACGTAGGACTGTTGGGGCGGATGTAAATTGAAACAAACCAATCACGTCTTGTCCTTTGACAACTGACAAGTGGCTCAACCTCACACACCTCATCCCTCTCCTCGCATTACTGCGCCGCTAACAGCTGTTAGTGGCCAGCGGCACTACTGCCGCATAACAAAGTCCCACTCTTTGAGCATAATGCAGGATCATGTATTATGCAGCATCATGGGAGACGGAATCCTCGTCGCCAAGAAAGTGCAAAAGGGAATCAAAAAGGCAGCGTGACCGGCGAATTAAAAAAACAAGGGTCAGCATTGGGGTTGCCTTTCCCAGGTGGAGAGAGCTGCTGAAGGAGAAAAGTAATACAATCACAGGCCAGCGCTAACAGCGGCTAACAGCGGCGCAGTGATGCGAGGAGAGGGATGAGGCTGTTAGCGACTGGCCGCTAACAGCGGCTAACAGCCAACAGCGGCACTGGCCTGTGATTGCATTACCATTCTCCCTCAGCAGCTCGCTCTACCTGGGAAAGGTTACCCCGATGTGGGCCTTCGTTTTTTTAATTCGCCGGTCACGCTGCCTTTTCTATTCCCTTTTGCGCTTTCTTGGCGACAAGGATTCCATCTCCCATGATGCTGCATATGCATGATCCTGCATTATGCTCAAAGAGTGGGACTTTGTTTCAAATTTGCCAGGGTAGTAGCGAAGCGCCTCTTGCTCCTCTCCTTCGGCTCCTCAGTCACGCAATGCTGGCCTGGCTCTCAACGAAAATGCTAAAGGCGGTGCTGTATGTCCCTTGCTGGCGGGTGTATTCTCAAGATGGCGAAACGTAATGGAACCCCACAGACGACTTACCCACACAATGTACAAACAAATCCAAAATTCTTCTTTTACGAAAATAAGTCAGATTATTGGTGGAGGTAATAGTACACCACTGATGACATATTTATGAATGCAGACATCAATTTTTGCCAATAAACAACTGAAAATGTTACACAATGTCCCTTTAATGCTCTTAATAAAATGCACTCTGGCACCTTTATAAAATGCACTCTACACCCAACTTCATAATTGAATTCAATCATTGAACAACAACAATAATAATAATAATAATAATAATAATATTATTTATATAGCACAATCCATACAGCAAGTGCAACTCAAAGTGCTTTTCATAATAAAATGAGAAAATACACATAAAAGACAGCATAAAATAGAGTAAATAAGATCCAATCACACACTGAAAGCTACAAAAATGCAAGTGTAAAAAGATAGGTTTCAAGATTTTGTTTGAAGCTGTCTACTGAATCAGAGAGTTTGACATCCTCTGGAAGGTTGTTGTCACAATCCCTGTCTCTCAGTCCTCTCCTGCCACTCTGCTGCAGTGTTTTTCCACTCCCCCTCCCTCTGCTTCACTCTACCTGCCAGCCGCGCCCACCTCATCAGCCCAACTCTGCTCACCTGCCTACACAGCTGCAGCTCATCAACCAGCCCTGCATATAAGCCTCTCCAGCACCTTCACTCACTGCCAGATTGTTCTTTAGCATTATGCGAGACTCTCCAGCGTTCTTCTCCTGCCTGATCTCCCGGTGCCAACTCTGCCTGTCCCCGACCTGCTCCCCTCGTCTGCCTCCCGGTAAACTCACCTGCCTTCTGTCCCCGACCTCGTGCTTTGCTTCAGCGTCTCTGGTTTCTGCCTGCTCGTCTGGTCTCGACTCCTCCGCCCGGCCTCGTCTACCCTCCTGCCTGCTCCTCAACGGTGCTTCTGCCTTCGCTGACGGCTCTTCTAGCTACGACCCCCCCACCGGCTCCCGACCTCGCCTCAGCTCACTCCTCGTCGGCTTCTCAGCACGATCAGCCGGCACTTCAGCCTACGGTGCGTCTGCCTCGCCACCTTTGGCTGCCGTAAGCTTGATCTCTTTCCCTCATCTGAGCCTCAGAGACTGTGTGAGGGCAACTTGCCCGAAGAACGAACTTTATTCTGTGTTTATTCTGCCTGCTGCATTCCCTGTTTGCTGTGGTGCTAATAAAAGTCATTACCAACTGTTCTTGCGAGCCTGGTACTGCATTTGGGTCCACAAACACACCCGTTTCAGTACAATCTGGCCAGAAATGGACCCAGCAGACCCTGCTTCACCTCAGTCTCGCCTAGCCCGGGTGGAGGGCATGCTCCAGCAGCATGAGGCTCAGTTAGCCTCCAACGCGGCGGAGGCTCGTCAGTCGGCGTCTGCTCTGGAACGAGCGCTAACCTCGCTAGCCGCCCAGGTGCAACAGATGGCGGCCGCCATGACACAACACGCCGTTCCTGCTGCGGCTCCAGCCCCTCCTGCTCCGACCCCGGGGCCGTCCTCTAGCACTGCACCCGAGCCCCGGGTGGGGGCGCCAGAACGCTACGCAGGGGATCCTGAGGGCTGCAACCCTTTCCTGACAAACTGTTCCATTCTGTTCGCCCTGCAACCTCATACCTTCGCCACAGAGGGGGCTAGAGTCGCCTTCACCATCAACCACCTCACTGGAAGGGCACGTCTGTGGGGAACGGCAGAGTGGGAGAGAGGCACACCAGCCTGCGCCTCTTTCCAGGCCTTCTCAGAGGAGCTTCGCAAGGTTTTTGGTCCCGTTTCCCTGGGTCCTGATGCTACAGGGGGTCTCATGAGCCAGAGGCAGGGGGATCGGACAGTTGCTGACTATGCCATTGACTTCAGGACCCGGGCTCGTCTCAGTGATTGGAACGCTGCCGCCCAATGTGACGCTTTCCTCAACGGGCTGGCTCCGTACGTGAAGGATGAGCTGGTTTCGTTCGACCTCCCCAGTTCCCTGGACGGACTCATCGAGTTGACCACGAGGCTGGACAGGCGGATTCAGACAAGGAGGAGGGAACAACGCCACGAGGGAGGAGATCACCGGCCATCTTTCTGTCAACGTCGACTCCCAGCTCCTCCTGTCCCACCTCCTGAACCCATACATGGAGGGGCGGAGCCCATGCAGGTGGGGCGGACCAGCCTAACGCCAGAGGAGCGAGAGCGACGACGCCGGGGAAATCTCTGCCTCTACTGTGGCCAGGCCGGCCATTTTGTTTCCCGGTGTCCAGCAAAAGGGAGGGCTCAGCAGTAAAGAGGGGCATTCTGCTGAGCCGTTCCCAGAACTCTGCCCCCGACCCAAGACCTCTGTTCCACGTCCAGCTTTTGCTGCCAGGGGGGTCCCACACCCTCGCCACATTCATCGACTCGGGGGCGGACGTCAGCCTGATCGACGAGGAGCTCGCCCGCCAGTTGGACCTCATTAGGGTCCCTCTCCCTCATCCCGTGCCAGCCAGCGCCCTGGACGGTCATCTCCTGGGGACTGTCACTCATCAAACCACTCCCATCTCGATGCTTCTGTCCGGCACACATCAAGAGACTATTCAGTTTCACATTCTGAGATCTCCCAACCTTCCCCTGATTCTTGGCTACCCCTGGCTTCGCCGTCATAACCCCCACATAGACTGGTCCACGGGGTCCATCCTGGGATGGAGCCCCTCCTGTCAACAGATCTGCCTCAGACCAGCAGTGGCATCCACGCCACCGGCCAGCTCCCGTTCCACCTCAGACCTCTCCATGGTGCCCCCTGACTACCACGACTTTTGGGAGGTGTTTAGCAAGGCTAGGGCCACCTCTCTGCCCCCTCATCGGCCCTACGACTGTGCCATCGACCTCCTTCCCGGCTCCGTCCCTCCCAAGGGCCGCCTCTACTCCCTGTCCGCACCTGAAAGGGAAGCCATGGAGACCTACATAAACGACGCCCTGGCCGCCGGGATCATCCGACCCTCCTCTTCACCTGCTGGAGCGGGGTTCTTCTTCGTCGACAAGAAGGACGGGACATTGAGGCCCTGCATCGACTACAGAGGGCTCAACGACATCACGGTGAAGAACCGCTACCCTCTCCCCCTCATCGCCTCAGCCTTCGAGCTGCTCCAAGGGGCCACCATCTTCACTAAGTTGGACCTCCGCAACGCATACCATCTGGTCCGGATCCGTGAGGGAGACGAGTGGAAGATGGCCTTCAACACCCCTACTGGACATTACGAGTACCTGGTGATGCCTTTCGGCCTCACCAATGCCCCTGCTGTGTTCCAAGCCCTCATCAATGATGTGCTCCGAGACATGCTCAATAAGTTCGTGTTCGTCTACCTAGACGATATTCTCATCTTCTCCCGCTCCAAGCAAGAACACATTCATCACGTCCAGACAGTGTTGCAGCGACTACTGGAGAACTCACTGTTCGTCAAGGCGGAGAAGTGCGAGTTCCACGCCCCCTCTGTCTCCTTCCTGGGGTACATCATAGGCCGGGACCGCATGGAGATGGACCCCGTCAATGTATCAGCTGTCACCTCCTGGCCCGTCCCTGATTCCCGCAAACAGCTGCAACGATTCCTGGGGTTCGCCAACTTCTATAGGAGGTTCATACGGGGCTACAGCACGGTGGCAGCACCTCTCACCGCCCTCACCTCCTCCAAGGTCCCTTTCAGGTGGACCTCGGCCGCCGAGGAGGCGTTCCTGCACCTGAAGGGGCGGTTCACCTCAGCCCCCATTCTCCTGATCCCTGACCCCGAGAGACAGTTCGTCGTAGAAGTCGACGCTTCGGATGTGGGGGTGGGGGCCGTCCTCTCCCAACGTGCTGCCAGGGACCAGAAGCTTCACCCCTGCGCCTTTTTCTCCCGGCGTCTGTCCCCAGCTGAAAGAAATTACGACATCGGGAATCGAGAACTGTTGGCGGTGAAGCTGGCACTGGAGGAGTGGCGCCATTGGTTGGAGGGAACCAAGACCCCCTTTCTCGTCTGGACTGACCACAAGAATCTGGAGTACATCCGCTCGGCCAAGAGGCTGAACTCTCGTCAAGCCCGGTGGGCCCTCTTCTTCGCCAGATTCAACTTCACTCTCTCCTACCGTCCAGGCTCCCGCAACGTCAAACCTGACGCCCTGTCCCGTCAGTTCATGGTCGGGGAAGAGGACTCCCCCAGCCCTGACAACATCCTCCCCACTTCTCGTCTGATGGCCGCTCTCACCTGGGGGGTGGAGGAGCGAGTTAGAGCTGCTTTGGAGGACCAGCCCGGGCCCAGCTCCTGCCCCCAAGACCGCCTATTCGTCCCGCAGGAGTTAAGGACGGAGGTTCTGCAGTGGGCCCACGACTCCCGGCTCACCTGCCATCCGGGGATCCTCCGTACCAAGGAGGTCCTACAACGGCGGTTCTGGTGGGCTACTTTGGATGAGGACACCAGAGACTTTGTTAACGCTTGCCCAATCTGCAACCAGAACAAGGCCCCTCGGCAGGCCCCTGCCGGCCACCTGCAACCCCTGCCTGTGCCTCACCGCCCCTGGTCCCACATCTCTTTGGACTTTGTCACTGGACTGCCGCTGTCAGGGGGCCACACCGCCATTTTGACTATTGTGGACCGCTTCAGTAAAATGGCTCATTTCGTGCCCCTGCCCAAGCTTCCATCGGCCAAAGAGACTGCTGAACTGATTCTGCAACACGTGTTCCGGATTCACGGCCTCCCGTCTGATGTGGTCTCCGATCGAGGCCCCCAGTTCACCTCTACCTTCTGGAGGGAATTCTGCCGTCTCCTGGGGGCCTCCACCAGCCTGACGTCTGGATTTCATCCCCAGTCTAATGGTCAGTCAGAAAGGATGAATCAAGAAATGGAAACGGCGCTCCGCTGCATGGTCTCCAGGCACCCTGCCTCCTGGTCCTCGCAACTGCTGTGGGTGGAGTACGCCCACAACACCCTCATCAGCTCCGCTACTGGACTCTCCCCTTTCCAGTGCGCTTACGGCTTTCAGCCTCCCCTGTTTTCTGCTCAAGAGAAAGAGACCGTCTGTCCCTCAGTGGAGGCCTTCATCCGCCGCTGCCGCCGGACCTGGACACAGGCCAGGGCTGCACTTCTACGGGCCGCCGACAGATACTCGACAGCCGCCAACCGTCACCGCTCCCAGGCCCCCCCTTATCAGGTGGGACAGAAGGTGTGGCTTTCTACCCGGGACCTGCCTTTGAGGGTGGAGTCGAGGAAGTTGGGCCCCAAATTCATCGGTCCTTTCCCCATCGAGAGGGTGATAAACCCAGTGGCTGTTCGACTCAAGTTGCCCCATTCCATGCGGATTCATCCCACCTTCCATGTCTCCAAGCTAAAGCCGTGTCGGGAGAGCCACCTGCAGCCCGCCTCCCGGCCACCCCCACCGCCTCGCATCATCGATGGGGACCCTGCTTACACGGTGCACCGCTTGCTCCGCTCTCGTCGCCGGGGAAGGGGCCTGCAGTACCTCGTCGACTGGGAGGGGTACGGTCCGGAGGAGCGGTCATGGGTTCCGGCCCGTCAGATCCTGGATGCACGCCTCATCAGGGAGTTCCATCGCCAACACCCTGACCAGCCCTCCAACATCACCTCGGCACAAGGGGGCCCCAACACTGACCTTCGGTCTCCTCCTGCATCTGAGGCATCTGGGTCTGAGGAGGAGGATGCGGGACCGGCCTCGGAGGATGAAGAGACTGGGACAGAGGCCTCTGAGGAATTTTAGCCCTCCTCCAGGCCCCCGCCACCCACCCGGCTCCTCTGGAACTGTTTGGGACGTCAGGAGCCGTCCCTTGAGGGGGGGGTTCTGTCACAATCCCTGTCTCTCAGTCCTCTCCTGCCACTCTGCTGCAGTGTTTTTCCACTCCCCCTCCCTCTGCTTCACTCTACCTGCCAGCCGCGCCCACCTCATCAGCCCAACTCTGCTCACCTGCCTACACAGCTGCAGCTCATCAACCAGCCCTGCATATAAGCCTCTCCAGCACCTTCACTCACTGCCAGATTGTTCTTTAGCATTATGCGAGACTCTCCAGCGTTCTTCTCCTGCCTGATCTCCCGGTGCCAACTCTGCCTGTCCCCGACCTGCTCCCCTCGTCTGCCTCCCGGTAAACTCACCTGCCTTCTGTCCCCGACCTTGTGCTTTGCTTCAGCGTCTCTGGTTTCTGCCTGCTCATCTGGTCTCGACTCCTCCGCCCGGCCTCGTCTACCCTCCTGCCTGCTCCTCAACGGTGCTTCTGCCTTCGCTGACGGCTCTTCTAGCTACGACCCCCCCACCGGCTCCCGACCTCGCCTCAGCTCACTCCTCGTCGGCTTCTCAGCACGATCAGCCGGCACTTCAGCCTACGGTGCGTCTGCCTCGCCACCTTTGGCTGCCGTAAGCTTGATCTCTTTCCCTCATCTGAGCCTCAGAGACTGTGTGAGGGCAACTTGCCCGAAGAACGAACTTTATTCTGTGTTTATTCTGCCTGCTGCATTCCCTGTTTGCTGTGGTGCTAATAAAAGTCATTACCAACTGTTCCTGCGAGCCTGGTACTGCATTTGGGTCCACAAACACACCCGTTTCAGTTGTTCCCGAGACAAGGGTAAATAGTCAAGAGCCAGTCCATTAAGGCATTTAAAAACTCAAAGCAAAATTTTAAATTGAATTCTAAAATGAGCGAGAAGCCACTGAAGACCCTTCAAAACTAAGATAATGTGCTCTCAATGTTTTGTTTTGGTGAGTAGACATGCTGCTGCATTTTGGATCATCTGCAGTCTGTTTAAAGATTTCTTGAGAGGCCTGAGGAGAAGGCATTACTGATCAGATGGCTGCGATGCTCCGCAGTGTCTTCACTCTGGTGATGTGGAAATTGTGGGACCACGTCTGCCACGTGCTCTGATTTTTTGTAAACTGCTGTGGCCCTCACAACAGCACCCGGAGAAACCTCTTTCCTCACTAGAACTTCAGTGGGGCTGGTCTTGGCTAGCTGGCAATACAGCTTGTTGAGCAGCTCTGAGTAAGTGGAAGTAGCAGACTTGGCCATGCCAGACTTTTGAAATCGAAGTTGGAAGTCTGTTGTAACCAGGACAGTGGAAGCTGGGGGAGTAACACATCTCCTGGGGCAGCTCAAACATATTTTCATCAAAACCTTCAGCAAGCACTTGGTCATTCATGAGCAGCATATCCATAGACCCATCTGTCCTCCATGTGTCATTCACCGTTGGAATGGTGGAGACAGAGGAAGTGACTACAGTCTCCTAAAGCTCTCTGAAAAAGGCTCTGGCTCAGAGGCAGACTGTCAAATGCTTGTTCTTCCATGCTTTTTTCACCCTGTTTTGCAGATGCAAAGGCAGTGCTTTTTATATAGCAACTGCTGTCCTGGAGAGATGAGTCACTTCAATGTTGCTGAGGAGGGGAGCTAAATCAACTGGAAAAAGTCAGAATATTTTGAGGTAAAATGAGCATGTTGTCATTGGGGAATCCCACCAAAATGTGTACCTGAAAAGATGTTGTGTACTTTCCAGATTAACTGCAAATTGTTGAGTTAAAAATAAAAGTAGTTGTTACTACTTAGTATTGGTATTGAGCAGTGTTACAGTACAGTGATAGGCAGAAACACATTACTGCACAACACTGTACTGTAACACAGTCACTGTTTATGTCACTGTGAGCATTTATACTTGTGCGTTGATGTGTCTGTGTCACTCTACAGGTACACCTCATAAACACTAGTCAGCAGCGCGGTCTTTGTAAAGTGCTGTATAGTTTGACTGATTCAAAGCACTCCTGAAATACACATTTATAACAATCAGCTTACCTTTAAAGCCTAGTAATGAGTTAAGTTTGAAAGCTACAGTAATTACTGAATCTTGGTTAGAGGGGGTGGACACAATAAGGGGCCTGACTCCAGCTCCCAACTGTAGTGTGACCATATTTTGATTTCCAAAAAAGAGGACACTCGGCCCGGCCATGAGAAAGCCTACTTAAATGATACTTGCAGCTTACTCATAGATGCCTTATAATTTTAATATATTTAAAGTCCCGACGGTAGGCCTACCAGACGGGTCGGGCCGGGTTCGGTCAAAAATGTATAAATTGTATTTGGGCTTGGGTCGGATTTGGTCAGCTTTCAGTGAAAATGTAGTGTAAAAATAAATAAAATCTTATTGTCTGTCCTGTTTATTGCTTGGGCACTGTTATTTACGTGACAACACCTGAACAGAACACACACACACATTGGTTGTATGTTTCTACCTCTCCCCTCGCTGGAAGCCTCGGACCTTCCGCCGCCCGCCTCCGCCTCCACCTCCACCTTGATTAAACGCTGAAAATAAAATAAAAGAGGGAGACAAGTTTTCCTATTTTATCTTATTTTGTTATATTTCTCCCTCTCCCCTCGCTGGAAGCCTCAGACCTCCCTCCGCCCGCTCCCGTCTCAAACACGGAAGTCTCCCTCTCCGCGGAGCACCCACGGCGCACACCCGGCCTGTTAAATAGCCTGTAACCAAAACAACTGTGTGACACAAACTCAGTGCTTTAGTAATTAAATAATGTTGGGCTCGGTTCGGTTTCGTGCATAAAAAAACAGAATTACTGTCGGGTTCAGACAGAAATATGCGGCCCGTGCCGCACTCTAACACCAATGGCGGTTTTGGACGGGGTTCAGCAGTGGCCAGTGCCCCGTAACTCCGAGTCCAGTTCCCCCTGTGGCCCCCCCACCGAGGAGTCGGAGGGGGAACGCGGAACTAAATCGTCTCAACAGGTTGCCGGTCGGACAACTTAAAGAGACGCACCCAGTGAATCATGCAGAATACACTACACAAGAAGGAAAAGGGCCTGAGTTTTCTAGTGTTTAAATACAGTGTTTCCCATACATTGACTAATTTGCCCTGCCACAGTCTCCAAAAATTGGCCAGATATAAAATGCCTCCAGTAAATGAACGTCACTCTGTAGCGCACCGGCTGGAGCGCCTCTTGAGAATTCTTCGGCTCTCGTCTTTTCTGCGCCTGACTTCCTGTTTGACTCATTTGGTCTGTGCAAATTGACGCGCCGTCAGAAATAGACCCGGCGCATAATTTTAGCGGAGCGGAGCGCCGAGCCGAGCCGCTTCTAGGCCGCGGCTGGTGGAGCAGCTTCTTGAATGGCTGCTATTAGCTCCAGCACCTGCGCCTCAGCTGGATCGCGCACACCACGGATCCAGTGGGTTGCCATAAACGGGCCTGTCCCAGAGGCATTCAATTACCAGAGGGCTTTTGAAATGCTCTGATTCAGGCTGTACTTGCAAATCGAGAGGGAGGGAGGAAAGCAGTAATTTGTGCCTGTTTGTGTGTAATTTATTTGAATCTCACCTTTTGTTTTCCTTTTGTTTTGCGTATTTTGTATTGTTTTGCGTATCTGGAACTGTACTTGTGAGTGTGAGAGTTTTAAAATAATATTTTGTCTGCACATGTTTTTAAATATTAAAATAGCCCTCCTGAGGCAGATCAGTACATCAGTCATTTTTCTTTTGATTACTGAAATGTTTAACCACTAATACTTAGCCGTATTTTAAGTGTAACCCTTCACCATAACATACCACTAGTGTTTTTATCAGTACAAATAGAACATTTTTCACACATAAAAAGCACAAAGATGTTGAAATATCTAGGCATATTCTGCCATCATAACTTTGCTCTCAGAATTCACCAGATTGATGCCTTTAAATCAAATACAAAATTTTCTCCCGGGGGAGCATGCCCACGGACCCCCCTACACACATATATATCTTATTGTTCAGACTTAGATATTTGACCGTGCTTGTATGTGCCCCTCTATCAAAAGGACTGGCCCTAGCTTGGCTGCATTGAAACTGGCCTAGAACCACCACTGTCTAACACACACACACACACACACGGAAAACCGGACATTATCATCAATTTATAAACACCCCCCGGACGCCCCGGACAGGACGTGAAAAGTGACCCTACTGACACCAGCAGAAAAACAAACTAAAGGAAACCTAAATAGACTCAAACATGATTTTTTTAATATATTGTCCCACTCCCCAAATGAAAATACAGGAGATAAAAAACTGAAAAAAAGGTAATCAGAGGAATGTCCCCTTTTATATTTATTTCTTTCATCCAATTTAAGGTAATCCCAGTGTGAAAGAAATGTCCAATGTCCAAAACTTAAAATGAAAACAAAAAAAAGCAATTTGGTCCTACTTGGTCGTTGGCTCAGTTCCTTTATTGTCCTCCACACACACCCGGTCGAGGAATCATCACCACCACCATTCTGATTTCCTCTTTGGCCAACAAAAAAACCTCCCAAACAATTCTCTGCTCCTTTGTTCTAACAGCCACACTCCTTCACCTGTGTGCAGCAGCACACCTGAACCCACTTAACTCACAGGTGGCAACAAGATAGAGCAGGGGTGAGAGGGAGACACTGCAAGACACATTGAGGACTACTCTATTTTAAAACCCTCGAACAATCCTGTACCCCCCTGCCACCAGCATCGGAGGAAAACCCCCAAAGAAGGGTTTGACATTTACCACATTCACTGTATCCTGTCTGTTGTTGTCATTAAGCCATTATACCCTGTAATTCACCCAACCTGAGCTTAATCTTAGCTAAATGGCTTAATAGAGACAATTTCAAATACAAGTACACACATTGGCTTCATTATAACTCACAGGGTTCACTGATTTTTGCTAGTCATGTTTTGTCCCTACAAATGTATCACATTATAAATATGTAGGAATTACTATCGATTCACAGCAGACGAAACATGTGAAGCAGGTGTGTAAAACTGTAAAATTCAATTGAAGGAATTTCCGACATACTCGAAACCACCTCCCCTTAGATGCAGCAAAAATATACATGCTGTCAATAATTTTCACATATTTTAAACTGCATTACAGGCTGGTCACAAGCTGGAAAAACAACACTTGTCCCACTGCAAATACTAAACAATCAAACACCCAAGACAGTGGACAAAAAACATTATGTTATCACCACTGTAACATTATTCAGAGGCATAATCTACTGACCTTTGACTGCTTTGTGTGCCTTGCTGATGCTAGTCACCTTTAAAAGAGTTCATACAACTGCGCTCAGACAATGGGAGAACATTGGGACTGCGTTTTTCCATCCGCGTAATATTGCGAAAATTAGGCCTATCCTGTCCCAAAAAGATGCAGAAAAATTGGTCCATGCTTTTGTTACCTCTAGGCTGTATGACTGTAATTCCCTATTATCAGGTAGCGCTAATACTGTAAGTCTTTGAAAACTATCCAGCTAATCCAGAACGCGGCAGCACGTGTACTGACAGGAACTAAGAAACGAGATCACATTTCTCCTGTTTTAGCTTCTCTGCACTGGCTCCCTGTAAAATCCAGAATTGAATTTAAAATCCTTCTCCTAACTTACAAAGCTCTAAATGGGCAGGCTCCATCATATCTTAGAAAGCTCATAGTGCCCTATTATCCCACCAAAACACTGTGCTCTGAGAATGCAGGGTTATTCGTGGTTCCTAAAGTCTCCAAAAGTAGATCAGGAGCCAGAGCCTTCAGCTATCAGGCTCCTCTCCTGTGGAATCAACTTCCTGTTTCCGTCCGGGAGGCAGACACCGTCTCCACATTTAAGACTAGACTTAAGCCTTTCCTTTTTGATAAAGCTTATAGTAAGGGCTGGCTCAGGCTTGCCTTGGACCAGCCCCTAGTTAGGCTGACTTAGGCCTAGTTTGCCGGGGAACCTCCTACAATACACCATCTATAATACACCGAGCACCTTTTCTCCTTCTCTCTCCCTCTTCTTTGCTAACATTAACGTCCTATTACTGCAGTTCGGCTTCTTCTCCGGAGCCTTTGTGCTCCACTGTCTGGCAGGTTAACTCGTATCGCAGCTGTGCCTGGATCGCGTGGTTGTGCTGCTGCCGTGGTCCTGTCTGATGCCTCCTACTGCTGCTGTTATCATTAATCATACTTCTACTGTCATTAAACACATATGATTATTGTCACATACATATACTATCATATATTAATATATCCCTACAACATATTGTACCACAATAGCCGTAATTATTATTGTAATATTATTACTTAAATTAATGTTGTTGTAAGCTGTCATTACTGTTTGTCCTGCATCTCTCTCTCTGTCTCTCTCAGTCTCTCTCTCTCTTTCTGTATCATTTTGTCATACGGATTTCTGTTAATTTATTATGTTGATCTGTTCTGTACGACATCTATTGCACGTGTGTCCGTTCTGTAAGAGGGATCCCTCCTCAGTTGCTCTTCCTGAGGTTTTGACCATTTCTTTTTCCCCGTTAAAGGTTTTTTTGGGGGGTCCAAAGGACAGAGGGATGTCATATGCTGTAAAGCCCTCTGAGGCAAATTGTTATTTGTGATATTGGGATTTATAAATAAAATTGATTGATTGATTGATTGATTGATTGATTGACTGATTGATTGATTGATCAGGCTACAGCATAGGGTACACGTCTATGCAGAGTCTATGCCATACGTATGGCATTGATACAACGTAGACGTATCCTGCTTAATACGTTACAAGTAATGCATTCTTTTTCATAGTAATTCATAGTAACTTACTGATAAAATGTCAGTAATAATATTACACTTACTCCAAAAGCATATTCTCGTTATAATCTTACAATCTAATCTTGTTTTCACTACTATTTTTAATTTTACTCAGAGATCGGCGTCACCACAGGAAGTGAAGATACAGTATGCAATAAGCAATGTGGATACTCATGTGTTCAGTGAGAGTCATCACACTACAACAAGTATGTCATATTACAGTTACCTCCCAAAACAATCAACTTGTTACATCCTTACTTTGCTGTCACTCCCCTACTGATTTGAAACCAACAATTAACCAGATCCCAGGCATCATTTTCGTAGTCATTGCACATCACAGAGCAGCTGACTAGTTTGGAAGATGGAAACACTTAAGTGGCTGAACGTAAGAGATGTGTAAAAAGAGAAAGTGAGAAACCGAAACAGCAAAAAGAGAGATAAAAAAGAAAACGGGAAGATGAGAGTGAAATAAACATTACATCATGGATGTAACATAAAGGCATATAATGAGCTATGGATGGATGGATGGATGGATGGAAGACGGGGTGAAAGCGAGGGTGAGAGTTTTTGATGCAGACCCATGCTTATAGACGAGTGTGATGGAGTCTGCAGAAATGGAAGTGATAAACTCATATAGTCGGCATGAACGCAGAACTGATCCAGGATTTGTGGAGGATAAAGTTGGTTTGAAAGTGTTCAGAGATCAAACTGATTTTTATGGAGGCTTTGATGTGTCATCACAGACGGAAGACAGGGTCACTCAAAAACAAAATCTAGATACAAGTCCAAGAACAGATGCAGGACAGTGTGATGGTCCTAAAAATAAAATACCAGCCAATCTGACAACAGATAGCTTTAACACTGCCAACACAAACATACGACATGTGAATCGTCAGACTTTTAAGACAACACGGAGAAGACATCCTCCAGCTTTGGAGTTGTTTGAAGATGGATGTATTTCCTGTGTGACCGAGTTCATACTGGTGAAAGTCCTTGTAGCCCACAGGCTAGAGATTAACGTTTTGGGGGGTCTGTAATGCAGGAAAATGACACACAGAGGCAGCGTTAGTGGTGGCTTTAAGTGACACTCCCTGCAAATTTTGGCAAATGCTAGATGGGCTGGCCTATCTTGTGGGCTGCCAAGCCGCCACCAGCAAAGCTGAAAAATATTGTAAGGAAAAAAAGAAAGACCTGCGGCTGCGGCCCATTTGATGTTGGAACAGTCCACCTGATAAGGCATTACATGGTCCAAAAATTTTCAGTAGACTACCTACACTAGCCATGTTTCCATCAGCCTGTTTAGATGTGCATCTAGAAGTACTGTATCGGAAAATTATGATGGAAACGGCAAAATTCGAATTACAATCCCCTGATTCGCACAAACTAAAATACGCTCGCTTTAGCCAGGTTTTGGTTGATTGATTCGAAAAAATGTTGATTCGCAAAACAGGGGATGGAAACAGTTATGTTCGAATTAAGTCTGACATAGCGCACCTTTCTCCATGGTGATATCCACACTCCAGGTCGGGAAGGTGGCTGGTTGCCAACTGCCAGAAAATGTAGAAGAAGAAGAATGTGAGATTTGTTTTGTTTTCGGTTCCGCGAGTTTGTAGTTTTCACCAAAGTCCGTACATTTTATGGAAACACACAGGATTCGTATTTCTTTTAATGCGCATTTCCCAATGATTTGAATCACTTTTGGATGGAAACATAGCTACTGTAAGGTAGGTGCAGTGGTACCGGCCAATCGTCACCTCCACCCACCCTGTCAAGTGGATCGGTCTATCATGTCATGTCAGAGGTCAAGCAGGAGATAAATGAAATCAAGACAGAGTAGAGTACTTGGAATGTAAATCCAAACTAGATGAATAAAAGAGCAAAAAACAAAAAAGCTGGAGAAGAAAAGGTCAGAGAAAAAAGAAAAAAGTACTCAAGGCTGATACAAATGTAGATTGCATGGACCCAGTAGCATGTAGTCAGGTATTACACACTGCACATTTAAAAACACAAAGAGTTTAATCAGTAATCTCCTAAAAAATTAGCTTAACTCTGGTGCAGCTTAGTAGCTGTGCAAAACTACAGTGTATGTGGATACATTCACTGCTGGACTCTGAACATGAAAAAATATATACTGAATTTTACCACATTTAAACTGTGGATTTAAAAAGCAGTGCAAAGTTGCTGATGCGTCTCCAGATGTTTCTCTGTGAGTACAAATTAAAGTGAGGATCCACAAACAGCCAGCCAGAGACAATATCTGAAGGGATGAGTGATTTCTTCAGTTCACACACACACACACACACACACACACACACACACACACACACACACACACTGCGTAACTTCATCTGGAAAACTGATTTACATTTAAGTTTACACAGCATTTAGGAGACATAAACCCATGCAAACTGCTCTGATTAGCTCATCACATAACCTCTGTTGACCTCCTGACCAATGACAGCTCTGCGTCAACTCATTATGACTCAGCAAAAACAAAAAAACGTTTACTTGGTATGATCGAAAAAGGCATGGTACGGATGGGCAGAGGAGAGGAAACAAGGAAGAGAAACAAGGAGAGGAAACAAGGAAAGGGGAGGAAATTAAAAGGAAACAGTTAAAGCTGAAAAGGTTTATTACACCACAATAGTAAATTGTGTGTGTGTGTGTGTGTGTGTGTGTGTGTGTGTGTGTTCCTTATATGAAACTCTCTTACACAGTGACAGACACAAACACACAGACTCTACCTGCTCAGGTACGCTTTACTGTACCTGTTCAGGTTCACTGTACTCTTCCTGCTCAGGAACACTGTACTAAATCTGCTCAGGTATGCTGGCCTCTACCTGCTCAGATACACTGTACTCTACCTGTACACTGGACTCTACCTGCTTAGGTACACTGTACTCTACCTGCTTAGGTACACTGTATCTGCTTAGGTACACTGGACTCTACCTGTACACTGGACTCTACCTGCTTAGGTACACTGTATCTGCTTAGTAGTGTTGTCACGGTACCAAATTTGGGACCCACGGTACGATACCAGTGAAAGTATCACGATTCTGAGTAGTATCACGATACAACGGCAAAAATGAGGCAGATGTGCCTTTTGTCATTTATCAAAAGATAAATCACTTTTCTATAATACATCAATGATATTTCAACGGAATAAATTACTTACTGACTTATTCATACTTCAAAAACAGCATCAATAAGTGATTAACATGTAATTATAACTACTTGCAGTAAAAATGAATGAATGAGACCCCACACCAGTCTTTTCTGTTAACTTATTTAACACTTTATTTAACACTTAAATACAGTAAACAAATATATAAACAAATCTAGCCTACAAGTAAAAAAAATAAAATAAATGTCACTGGAAAACAAACAGCATATTGAACAAATGTAGCACTTAAATACAGTGGAAACAAAGCACTGTAGCAGCATATTGAACAAATGTAGCACTTAAATACAGTGGTCACAAAGCACTGTAGCAGCATATTGAACAAATGTAGCCTAGAAGGCTTAGGCTATGAAAAAAAATAAAACTTTCAGTGCTAATATTCATCAGCTCAGCTAATACAAGTGTTTTTATAATTCAATTGCTTTCACTTCAGGAAAACAAGGCACACATATGTATATACTGATATACTCAGCAGCTCAGATGCAAGAGCGTTAACAGCCTTCAACTCCTTTATACTTCAGGTAGGCTACATTTTTTTCTTCTTTTTTTTCCCACAGGAAAACAAGGCACACAAGACCAGTATGTAAACTTTGGGTTAACCACTCAGCAGCATTAACAGTGCTTTTACAGTTTACGTCGCTTCACTTCAGGCAAGTTTTTTGCAAGGAAAACAAGCATATTCATGTTTTCTTGTGTCAACCTAACTCGTTTTGGGTTGCATATTGTCCCTGAGATGCTAAACACCCATTCTGAGGCGCAACTCGATGCAGAAATGCATAAGTATTTTCTTGCACACAATGCGAGCAGAGGAAAAGTTCCTGCATTCTGTTTCCACCAATTAAGTGGGCTATCCTCAGCACCAATCTCCTCCATTTTGCAATCGAATTCGATCTCATTCTGAAGTTTTTCCCTGTGTCCAAGTGTAGAGGTCTTACCGACTGACATCCGAGTGCTTGCTTCTTTACTTCTTTGACTTGATGCTTGAAAGAAGCCCTCCCATGTCTGACTTGGCCCGTTTGCTGGCTTGTTTGCTGCTCCCTGGCTCTGTATCTCCCTCAGGTTGTCGAGTGGTCTGTCTGGAGTCCTGGAGAGTACGTGCTTGCTCCAGCAGCATTTCTTTGACTTCCTGTTCCATTGAAACGAATGAATCTTTAAATCGAGGATCAAGAAATGTGGCACAGTTTAATACTTTTTGTAGTTCCCTGTCTTGGTATCTGTTTTATAGATCAACACTTAATTTCTCTTTCATGTCATGTGCCAGGTTGCTGTCAGATTCAGAGACTGTAAGACATGACTGTATCTCCCACACAAATGGCTGGACTGCAGAGACAGTGGGGTGTTGCTCTCTGCTCAGTGCATCTGTAAATCTTCTCAATGGGCCAAGGACCTCTTTAATGGTTTCGATAGTGGTGATGTCAGTATCCTTGGGCCACTTTTTCAGGTTTTCTGCCAGCACAGCACACACTGCTTGTTGTTGTTCTACAAACCTCTCCACTATGTCATAAGCAGAACCCCAGCGCGTCTTTTCATCCTGGATGAGTTTGTGGTTTGCCAAGTTCAAGCCTGTTTGCTTTTTTGAGAGCTGCCTGGTCATCTTGGATGATCTACTAAAAGCAGAGATGGTCTTTCGTAGCCTGGACAGGGTGGCAGAGACCCAATCAATGCGAAGTGCTTTGTCAACGGCCAAATCCAAGCTGTGCCCAAAACACGAAATCCAGGGATAATCAGAGAAGGTCTTGATGTTGTTTGATGTGTTGTCTGTTGTGAGTCCAGACATTTCTGAGATTTCTAAGCTCCACTCATCAATAATCTCATCAAATGCTTCCCTCACACCTTCTGTCATGTGGTCACTGTTTATTGCAGAACAACCTAAGCACCAAGCTTGCATTTCCCAGTTTGCTGAGATTGACTTAAAATAACAGCCATGTATGCTTCCATGGCTCTGCTGGTCCAGAGGTCAGTGGTGCAGGAGAAGTACTTTGACTCTTCAAGTTCTGACCTGACTGCCTCTCTTGTTTCTGTGTAGAGCTTGGGAATTTCATTAAACATAAAAAAATTCCTGCCAGGCAGTTGGTATCTGTTATTTAGCTTCCTCACTAGTTCTCTAAATCCAGACTTTTCAACAGTGTATATGGGAACTTCATCCAAACAGATAAACTCTGCCGCTGCCCTGTTTAACATTTTGGCCTCCTTGGAACTTTTGTCATACTTCTTCTGTTGTTGGAGTACTTCTGGTAGGGCTAAGGTGGGCTGCTTTGTTGACGAAGATACTGCAGGTGGCTTCTGAAAAGAGAGGGGAAAAAAAGTTAGTCTCGGAGCCAGACTTTCCACTGAAAAGAGAGTAAGGAGGGGAACTGCGCATTGGTCCGACAGCCCATTGGTTCGACATCCCATTGCTCTGACCATATTAAACTCATTGTTCCGAAGTCCCGTTGTTCCAAAATCATCATGATGCCCTGTGGTTAAGGTCTGGTTAGGTTTAGGCACAAAAACCACTTGGTTAGGGTCAGGAAAAGATCATGGTGTGGGTTAAAATGAAAAAGAAAGTGTCAAACACATAAGCCACGAGCCTGCTCCGCCTCAAGCCTTCCCAGCTGACCCAGAGCCGGTCGCGACGCACCATACGCCTGCCGCGAGCCGTTCAGCACTGCGGACAGTCGGAGTAATGGGATGTCGAACCAATGGGCTGTCGGACCAATGACATGGACCCGTAAGGAGACAGTCAGGCTGAAAGTCAACTCGTTTGGCTAGCGAGACTATCTTGCTAGTGACTTGTGCAATTGCTTGCTAGCACACTAGGCTAGTGTTAGCTAGCGTTAGCTAGCGTTAGCAGCAAGCTAACTAGCTAAGAACAAACACATGGCTTAGTGACATGGGCTGTTGTTAGCTAGAACTAGCCTAGGGCTCTACGCTAACCTTTTTCACTAAGAGCAGCAGTGCATCGGATGAACTCAGCTAAATTTTAAAAATCTAATTCACGGTGAAGGGTCATGCATATTCCATCAGTCACTTTGAAAAGCTCAAGGAAATAGATTTGTGGCTGGGGTATCAAAATAAAATAAATAAATGAATAAAATAAAAATCAACCAGCCACCCTCCTCCTCTGACAAGTAAAGAACAGTCCCTTATAAGTTAAGAACAGTCCCTTATCAGTGCATAAACCACACACATCATGCAGCCCGGATGGTATATTTTAGTACATTCCCTAATAGACCCACAGAGGGCTGGGTGCTAACAGTCACTGTGGAGCATGACACCAACAAAGAGGAAATTATTGGACCTGCTGGAGCCGGGCTCCTCGGTCGCCGGTAAGCCGTAATCTTGCGGTGGCCGTAGTGCTCGGCCGTATTCCTGTCTGTGACCCCCGTTCAACCCGCAACTGGCAGAATTCACCTTTAGTTTATGCTGCTGGTTAAAATCTGTACTCGCACAGCGTGCTCCTGAATGATTTCTTTTGCTCACACAAACCTAACCCTAAGTGCTAGCTAACGTTAGCAACTGTGGTCTTTCAGAGTTTCAGAATCCCTGTTATTGTATTGACACAATAAGAAAATATCTTAGCTAATTCATTCTATAACAAAAAAAGGTATAATAAATACTAACCTCAAGCTCACTTTGAGTCTTCTTTAATTCCACTGCTAGCTCTGGGTGCGTCACATTGAGGTGTTTAAAGAGGTTCGATGTATTTCCCCCCTTGGCTGGTATTCCTTTTAGGCATTTTCTGCAAATGGGTTTTCCGTCGTCAACTGGCTTGTTGTGCTCGTCGGCCAAAAACCCAAAATAATTCCAAATTAAACTTTTGGAATTTGCTTTCCTCTGTAATGTAGGTGGCGCAGCAGCACCAGAGCTTGTCTCACCCCCTTCTGCCATGTGTAACATTACCTCACACACACACCTCACATGCGTGAAAGCAGGTGGCCAGCAAGCCACACCCTCTTGCGATTGGACTTTGAACTTATCCCACAGTAGTGGTGCCGTGAGGTACCGTAGTACTACGGTACTCCAACATGATGGTATCATATGTACCGTGGTGTTTTGGTACCGCGGTCTACCATTGGTACCGGTATACCGTGCAACACTACTGCTTAGGTACACTGGACTGTACCTGCTCAGCAGGGTAGTCAGAGACCAGCTGGTGAACATAGTGGAGCATTTAGCTGCCAGGTAGACAGATATTTCCTTCAGGAGTTGGTGGAGACCAAAACCAGAGCTAACAGAAAGAATATTGGACTGACATTCATCAGGTAACACAACTCCTGATGACTCATTATGTTGATCTGTAACTGCTGGATGTGGCTGGTTGATCACATGTTAAGTTTTTAGGGGAATATCAACACGTTGATCCAGGCTGAAATATCTCAACATCATTGAATGGGTCATCATGAAATCTAGTTCATACATTCATGTTCTCCAGAGGATGAATCCTACTGACTAATCTTATACAACTAATCCATCTCCTTAAAACTGTAAGTCACTTCACTGAAATTAGGTGAGTGTATCTTTTGTAATCTGCTGATTAAACTGAAAGATGACCATGATTAGTCTTTCCTGATGTGTAAATACTTAAGATTTATAAAGTAAATATCAAGATTTTTCTGATATAGCTGACTTGGCACTAAATAATACGAACATAAAAAACATAGATGCATCATGCCTGTAGTTCAGGTTAAATATCAGTCTTCTTCTCCATCTTTTGTTTGATCTCTTACTTTAAACAAATGGTGGTATTTTAGCTCATTAGCTGCTGCCTTTATTAAAAAACACATTTCAGCTCCTGAAAATGTCCCAAAGTAACATGTGAAATACCAGTGGCAGTCCACATATTTCCTCTCTTTCATTTTGCCTGCTTTTGTTTGAAACTCTGTCCATTCCTGATTATTATCCACCTCTTTATCTCTCGAGTGTCACCGTTTAATTGGACCCCCCCTCCCCCGTCCACATGGGAAAGTATGCAGACACATTTTGATTTGATTATAGACAGACGAGCAGGGCAAGGCACTGGACACGGCTGGGCTTTTAAAGAAGCTCAGATTTGTCTCTTAAGATTGAGGTCTCGCTACCAAGTCACACAGTTCATGAACCAATCAGATTGACTTCCTCTTCCTCTCTTTCCATTCTCCTTCCCTCCACTGTGGGCTGGTGCACAGACGCCCTCTACAGGCAGGAAGATTCACTGCATCAAACTGCAACAATATCAACATGTGTCCTGTTTCTTTCTTATAGATTCAGAGTTGAAGCACTGCAGCTGGATTTAACCAGTAAATCAACACTTAGGGTCCTTTCACACCTGCATTGTTTGGTCAGAACTTTCTGACCTTTCAGTTCGATCAGAACCAAAATAACAGGAGTAAAACCTCCCCAGATCAAACAGCCAAACCTCAGTCTAACCATGCTTCAGTTCATTATAAATATAAAATCCTTTTTTTGGACAGTTTGGAGTTTCAGACAAAATACAGGAAGTTCTAGCAAGCTGTCATCAGAGCCAAACAACAACAAAACATAAAAACCACCACAGCACATGAGGAAAGGACAAAACCAAATGGTAAACTGACATTTGGTCTGATGACTCTCTGAAGATTGAGCGAAAACAAAAACCTCACAAAAATTATACACTTGAATAATTGCATGAGAATGAGAGAGAGAGAGGATAAAAGAGGATGGGAGAGCCCGTCTACAGACCAATCAATGTCAAGAATCGAAATACAAAGCTCATGTACATGATGAGGACAGGATATAGGTCTCTTGACATAGGTTCTGAGCACCAGCCTGTTTTTCCAGTTGTTCCTATTTAGGAGAGAGGGTATGTGGTCATGTGAGAGAAAAGGGACTGCACCCAGTGTCTTTTTTCAGAGTGCTCTGCATTTTTTAGGCTGAGCGCTTCTAGTTGAAAAACTTTTCAGAAAGGTGGTTGTGTTGTCACTGTCAGTCCTTTGCTGTCTCGAACTGTATGACATGTCAGTCAGAAACAATCACAACAAAGACAGAAAAGTCCATTTGTGAGAGCTGATCAGCTGAACACTGAATGTTGCTGTTGAGTAGAGCTGCAACGATTGATTGATTCAGAGCAGTAGCATTGCATGTGTGAGGACTCAACATAAGCGCTTAAAACTGCAGCACTTCATGTCTATTGTGCCTCCACATGTAGACAGTGGTGTCCGCAAACTTTTGGCCATATGGTGCATCTGAGCATGACGTCCATATTTGGCCAGTTATGAACAAGAAGTTGAAATATAACAGCTAATGGAGGCAGAGATGTGAAGAAGATCATCAGCAGCTGTTTGTGAATCAAAGCACTGCAGTGACTCAGACATTTTCCCTTCTTCTTCTTCTTCTTCTTCGTCTTCCTCTGACTATAAGTTGGACCTCAGGTTTATCAAGCCGAGTGGTTCAGATCCATCCTTCATGTGGTTTCTTGAACCAATTCCCATCATGCAACACAACAATAGCTTCCAAATTCTTCAATTTAGACCATGAAGGTTTAGAAAAGAGAGGAGGACTCTGGTTGGCTTATTGTTGGATGTGTTTTTTTTTTTTTTTTTTAACTTATTTATTTAAACAATATCCACCAAGAGCAGGTGGGAGTTCCTGTGCCTTAATCAAGAGAGATATATGATGTGCTATTAAGGGATAAAGTGAGAATTCACGATGAGAGGAGAGAGGAAAGGATGGAGAGCAAAACAAAAATAAAAACAAAGTGAAGAGGAGAGAAAAAATGAGGAGGAAATGAATAAAGTCTAAAAAAAAGAAAATAAGGTACTGTAAAGTAAATAAGTAGAATAAGTAAAGCTGAGGAGGATGGGCAGAAAAACAAATACATAAGAGACCAGGGGTGAAGAGAAAAAACAAAGATGAAAAACAAACTGGAAAATGCATTTCCTACAAAAAGTACAGTGTGAATGCTGAAAGCTGAAATGCGGAGAACATAAATGAAATGCGCGAAAAAATCCTAAGGCCCAAAACTCTCTGGCACTGAAGAGAGAGAGAGGTCCAAACCATCAGAAACAGAAGCAGATGAAATATTTCTTTGCAAGGTCAATAATTTGAAGTAGTCATACTTGTAGCAACAGAAGCATTTATGTCATAAACAGCTAAAGTATTAGTAAAAGTGATAGCTGCAGATGGAAATTGAACATCGACCATCAGTTTCCCAAAGTACTCATTGACTTCACATTGTAAATGTATTGAAAAAGGCTTCATTTTATAAAAAGTAAAATTGCTGGACAAAAAAAGTAAACATGTGCCTATAGATATAATATGTAACAATTTTGCATCACAACATCTAAAAATTGAATGGACCTTTGTTATGTATTTTGTTTAGTTGTAACCTCGCATTATTCCAAATGTTTCCAACAATGTTCAAACTCAGAGAAGTTTGTTATTTTAAACAAGGTAACGGTGTGTTTCTTTCGGTCGCCTGTCAATAGCTTCATTTCCTGTTTATCCACTCTGGTTGCTCTAAGTTCCAGGGAAACACGGGAAACACCAGTTGACGTGTCATTGTAAATCAAGAACAGCCACCAAGCTCATGCATACGATGAGTTAAAACCTGTTAAACCCAAATGTCCCCCAGTTGGGAGACTTTGAGAACGACTTTGCAAGCACAGTGTGTAACAATACACTGATCACGAAGAATATAGTGATGTTGCACATCAAATACTGTATAACATGATTGATGTTTAATTGTTTAATTTAGAGGTGCTGTGAATACAGTAGGACCTCCGTGCCTCCACTCCGGTAGATGGCGTGGAAGAGCCACTGCTGTGGGGCACAGCGGCATTGCTGTAGTAGAGGCAGTCATAGCGGCTGAGGTAAACAGAAGCCAGTATGGCTAGCACCATTACAACGCCTCAGCAGTTCAAAGCGAACGTATGGGAACACTTTGGATTTCAAGTCAAAAAAGGGAGTAAAAGCAACGAGTTGGATAAAGAAAATGCCGTTTGCAAGCTTTGTCTCACTGCCGTGAAATATTGTGGGAACACGACAAACTTGAGAACTCATCTAACAAGACACCACGCCAAGGTATTAGCACAGAAGCAGCCGCAAAAACGTGTTCAGCCAAACCAAACTATGCTGGATAACTTCCTACCAGCTACCTCACCTCGTGCTCAGCGTATCACAGAGTTGATGGTGCATTTTATTTGTAAAGATTTGCGGCCATATAGTGTGATTGACAACGCTGGTTTCAGGTGGATGCTACATATGCTGGAGCCGCGTTATAAGATTACGCAACGCGCCCACATGGTGGACATAGCTGTGCCCAAGATGTATGAAGAGGTGAAGAAAGCCGTGAAAACATCTCTTAACGCTGCACAGAGAGTTGCCCTAACGTGTGTCGGCTGGACGTTCAAAGCCACCCAGTCATATGTTACCATAACGTCCCACCACATCTCTGACGACTGGGAAATGGTTACACATGTTTTGCAGATGTGTGCAATGCATGAGAGCCACACAGGCAGTAACATCACAGATTTACTGAAAAGGGCAACGGAGGAATGGGGCATACAGGACAAGGACCCAGCAACAGTAACAGACAACGCATCCAACATGACCGTCGCTGCAGAACTAGCTGGTATGCTGCATTTTAAATGCTACCTGCACACCCTCAATTTGGCTTCCCAGCGCGCACTAAAGTTGCCAGCCGTCCAGTGCTTGCTGGGAAGAGTGAGGCGCATTACCAGCTTCTTCAAACGCAGTGCCATAGCCAGCCATGTATTAAAACAAAAACAGAAGCTGCTGAATCTGGAACAGCACAAACTTAAGACTGACGTTGTCACCAGATGAAATAGTGCGCATGACATGCTCCAGCGCTTTCTCAAGCAGCAGCCAGCTATTACTGCTGCCCTGCTCTCAAATGAGGTGAGGAAAAATGAAAAGGACATCAGCACTCTCAGTGAGGCCAACATAATGGCTGCAGAAGAAATAGTCACTGCTATGAAGCCCATGAAGACTGCCACTGTCGCCATGGAGGAAGAGAAAACTCCAACATTGTCAGCAGTTGCACCTGTCCATGCCCAGCTAATTCAGCAACTCCAGGGGAGACCAGGTGACTCTAACATTATAAAGGAGATCAAATCTGCCATATGTCAGGATCTTGAGAAGAGGTACTTAGATGACCAGAGGGAGACTCTTCATATGTGTGCAGCTCTGGATCCCAGATTTAAGACTTTGCCTTTCCTGACTGAGGATGAACGCCAGGCCGTCTATGATAGAGTCATCACAGAGGCTGCAAGGACCCAGGGGCTGTTTCAGGTAAGCTAAACTATGAGATTAAACATTAGACTGCTTTCACATATTCTTTCAATATTTTTAATGGAGAAGCCTCTGAAACAGTCAAATATTACAGAAATATTTTAAAAGCATAAATACTAAAAGTTTAAAATGCATAAATAAACACTGGTGAATGTTAGTAAACATTTATAATCCATGAACAACAGATTATGTCGGAATTTAATTGTCATTTATTGCATTTGGGTTTATATAATTTACTTAATTTAATGAGATGATGTTTTTCAGCAGAGCGAAGCTGGAGAGGATGAGACAGGGGAGCCAGAGACTCAGGCTGATGGAGAAGAGGAGGAAGATGAGGATGCAGGGCTGGGGGCGCCAGATGAGGAGGACGAAGGGAGCAGCCAAGGTCCTGAGGAGGAGCGGAGCTCTGCAGCACTGTCCACGTCTAAGAAGAGATCCAGGGATTCTTGTGGCCTTGCTGACCTTCTTGATCAAACATATGCTTCAGGTCAGTGTAGGAAATTTAAAGGGCCCCTAGTGTCAAAAATTAGTTTTACTTCTTATCCCTGCAGTTGAATATTTGAGCCTCACTGTGCAGAATAGTGTTTGTTCAGAGTTTGACACAAAACCTTTTTCAGATTTTTCCACTCAAAGTGTAAAGTTTATTTCTTCTCATTTAAAAATCCAGATTCCTCAGAGCAAGTGTAACACTACTGGATGCTTAAAGTTTCATATTATACTTAAGTTTAATATTTGTCCAATATTCAAGTTACACACATGCACAAATCATGTTCTGAGGAGTCTGGATTTTTTTAAGTGAGCAGAACAAAGCTCATAGCACACAATTCTGAAAAGGCCTATAGTGCCAAACTCGCACATATTTTATTCTGCACCATGAAACTTAAACATTAAACTGTAGGGAAAAAGGACTTTGGGTGGTCTTAAAGAAATCACTATTTTTGTGACACTGTTCCAGAGGCTGCAAAGAAGTTGAAGACGCCAAAGAACCAGGCACAAGAGGAGATGGCGAGATTCAAGGAGACTGCTCTGATGCCAATTGCAAAAGGGGCCAATCCACTGAACTGGTGGAAGGCACACGAGTGCGAGTATCCCCTCCTATCAAATCTTGCAAAGAGGTATTTGTGCATCCCTGGGACAAGTGTCCCCTCTGAGAGAGTTTTCTCTACCGCAGTGGACATTATCACTGCACAGAGGAGTGTACTCACCCCAGAGCACCTTGATCAGATTCTCTTCCTGAACAAAAATCTAAAAACAAAGGAAGTCAAGTACAAGTACTAGTCCTATCCATGTATCAGAATGTTTACGGTTTACTATTTGTAAACTATTACTATTTGTAGTTGTATTTATTGTTTACAAGAATACTACTATGTGCACTTTATTTTCCTTTTCCAGCCCAGTGTGTTCAGTGACATAGAGCACATATGTACGCGCATAGACATTTTATTTTCATATGATCTGTTTAGTTCAGTGTTCAAACAGTGACACAATAGGAGAAACAATATTTTTACTTATGTACTTTGTGCATTGTCAGTAACTCAGGGTACTATATCCCTCATGTTTCACTTACTGTGTGAGTTAGTTGTATATAATGCAGGTTACAATGCTTTCGGTGTGTATTTCAGGGAAAAGAGAGAGTAATGGTTACTTTGAGACATTTACAGCAGTCTCAGCTGCAAGAAACTTGAGGCACTTTATTTTATGATTTCAATTGCATTCAATTCCACATTTATTTTCAATACTTTTTCAGTGAAAAAGATTTGCATAAATTTGAACAATAAAATGCAACAGTTGTTTTGAATCAAATAGTTTTGACTCAATTTGTTCTCTGAATAATCAATATCATCTGATGTACATATACTGCAACTTGTGTTATCATCTCTATTTTTAATTTAAACTATGTAGAATATCGCAATATATGGTGATATCATGATATCGTGATATATCGTGATACGTATCGTATCGTGAGGTCCTTGCCAATACTCACCCCTAATTTTTACATGCCCCAAACACAGCTCAAACAACAACTAAATAAACAACAACTAACTCCAACAACTCCATACAGCACCGATATCCCAACCCACTCGGTATATTTCAGGCTTTAACTCAACCACACGTTATTCAAAACACACGCCGTTCATCTCAAATGAAAGCTGAGACTCCACTGTTTCCACACGTATGCACCAAAGCACTCTACCACAAACCATCAGAGAGCTACAGGCCAAAGAACAACAACAACAGAAATCTTTTCGCCAAAATATATTTGTAATATCTCTCTTACCTGGTTATTTTCGCCGTGAAAAGGGCATTCTGCTGTTCAATCACGCTGCGTTTGCATATTACCGGATGTGGTCCGTCATTTAAATGAATCCAGGCGGAAAAAAAGGTTCCGGGGGAACCAAAACAATGACCACTCACAGCAGCTGACATCGCCCCACAACGCATTCTGCAGACTCTGATTGGCTTACAAGTGGCTTAACCTCACACACCTCATCCCTTTCCCCGCATCACTGTGCTGCTGTTAGCCATTAGCCGCTAACAGCGGTGCAGTGATATGAGGAGAGGGATGAGGTGTAGTTGGGAAACGGCTAACAGCTAACAGTCGCGCGTGTGTGTAGGAGCCTGAATGAATACTCCATGAAGTATCGGATGACATGGTTTCATCAATGTTATCATAGCTTTTTGGTACACAGTGGCTACCATTGTTGCAATACGCGTTTGAAACAGTGAGGCGCTAGAGTGTGCTATCCGTTTGAATGCAGTATATGATTTCAACGTTAGATGGGAGAAATTCCTGAAGCATATAAGCCACACTGTGGCTTTAACAAATCTCACAAGTGGTTGCAGAGATATATTCATTTCATTATGGATATGCAATTTTCGAGCAAAGCCTATAAAATAGGCTTAGGGTTTTGGGTACGAACCACATATTGATTTTCCTTTTCTGTTTTTTTTTACTGTTAAAAATGGTAAAATCTTATTTAATTGTAGACCTGCAAACAGCTCATTGATTCACTCAGCCTCACATGCTCTGCCCTCTCTCTGCTCATCAGAACAAAAATAAGACAACCTATTAGAGGAGCTTTATGTGCTATGCTAGCTAGTTGGCATACCCAGCAGTCCCTCTGTTTTACAACCCGCCTAGGTCAGCTCATCTGTAGCAACTTGTATTCAGAGACCACAAACCCCAGCGTTGGGGGGTTGGCCAGCGGGTCTAACTATGTATCAATAGCAACAGAGAGTGTGATGGTGCGTCAGTGGGAGTGATCTAGATTACTGCTGGTTGAATTTGAATTGCCAAAGGTTGTAGAGAGGAAAAAGAGGAAGGGAAGCTGATGAGAGGAGAAAAATGATGAAAAAGAGGAGGGAATGAAAGAGAGGAAAAGACGAGTTCAAGAGGAATAGAAACAAGCGTGAATTTGCAATAGTTGCATCTGAATTAAAAGTTGTGCAACTTTTTGTCATTTCCCCCAATAAAAAACAAGAAATAATAAGCAAATAGGAGGAAGAACAGGGGGAAAAGAGGAACACAGGTAGGAGGAGCAGGAAAAGAGAGGAAGAACAGGTGCAAGAAGAGGAAAGAATATAGGGAAAAGCTGAGTACAAGGAAATGGAGGAGAAGAGGGGCAAAAGAGGAAGAGGAAGAAAGAAAGAAAACAGGAAGACTTTCCCTCTCTGTGATCACAAATAAAAAAGAAAAAGCGCGACAAGATTTTTCACATTTCTGTGTGAATCATCCTGTTTGTTGTGGTGTGACATGTCCTCACATGACCCCAAACTGTGCGTGTGTGGCAAGGCAAATGTTTGCTGTTCTATCCAACACACACACACACACACACACACACACATACAATGGCTCGGCTAGAGGAACATCAGGTGTGGACAAAATAACATGAACACCTGAACAGTGATGTAAAAACTTCCAAAAGCAAACAACCAACTTTACTGATTCTGGGACAGAGGAGGAGAGGAGGTAGAAGAAAAGAGAGGGACAACGAGGAGAGGAACATGATAATAGATCGGATCAATAAGAGTAGCTTTAGTCTCAAACTGATGATTCTCACATTTTATTTTTTATGTCTAAGTTGTGTGTTTTTGCTCAGAAGGTCAATTACAGCTCTGAGTGTGACGTTTGTTTGAATCTTTCTGCATCAGATTACAGGCTTGTGTGACATTATTGCAGTAATCAGATGTAATCAGTCTCTGCGTTTGTGTCCAAGAGTTTTATAAAACTCAACACAGTTATCTTTGGACTAACAGAGCTTTGATTGTTTTGGCTGTTTTATTTCTTCCCAGAAACATGTTTCTCATATTTTTTTTGTTTTTATTTGTAAAAACAAACAAAGCACCTCTACACATGCATTTTCTCCTCCTTCTCCTCCCCTCTCCACCCTCTTAGTGTTTCCCAAATCTTTTCCACAGAGTGTTGATGATCAGTTCAGCTCAAGTTCACCAGAAGACTGAACAAAACTCCAACAGCAACAAGTGAATGCAGAGCAGAGATGCTCTCAGTCTTTTGCCCAAATCACTTACAGAGCACAGTTTAAAGGAATTCTGAGTGGTTTTCAGAATGTGGAAAAGGCAACAATAAGAACCAAGAAGTACCCCCCTGTGGTTGTATGCCTTCATGAGTCAGTCAAGTTTCTCTTACAGTTTACATCCCTGACTGTGAAAATATGGATGCTTCACACACAGACACTGATCTATACAATCAGCACAGTTTCAAGATTAGTCATCAATTCAGTATCTGACCAAATGTCAGATGAGATATGATAATGAATAATGGCATTTTGATGTTACAGGGAAGTTATCCTTTGACCTTTTGGATACAAGATGTTATAACTTCATCATTTTATCATATTAGACATTTGTGTAAAATGTTGTTATAATTAGCAGATGAATTCTTGAGTTATGGCCAGAAACATGTTTCCTGAGGATACACTGACCTTTGACCACCAAAATTGAATCAGTTTATCGTTATGTCCAAGTAGTAGCTTGGGCCAAATTTGGGAAAATTCCCTCAAGGCCTTCTTGAGATATTAGGTTCATGAGACATGAGGCCGATGCAAGGTCAAAATGACATTGACCTTTAACCACCAAATTTTAATCAGTTCATTCTTGAGTCCAAGTGGATGTTGGTGCCAAAGTTGAGAAAATTCTTTCAAGGCCTTCTTGAGATATTGAGTTCATTATCATAAGACATGAGATGGATGCAAGCCCATCGTGACACTGACCTTTGACCACCAAATTCTAATCAGTTCATTGTTGAGTCCAAGTAAACATTTGTACCAAATTTGGGAATTTCCTAAAAGCCTTCTTGAGGTATTTGATACATGAAACATGAGACAGACGCAAGGTCACAGTGCCACTGATCTTTGACCACTAAATTCAGATCAGTTCCCTGTTGAGTCCACGTGGACATTTATGCAAAATTTAAAGAAATTTGAGATATTGCAGTCACAAGAATGACATGGATGGCTGATGCCACAGCTATAGCTGGTGCAGAAACATAAAAACTAAAGGTCTACAACTATTACTACTAACAATAATAATACGAATTAAAGCTGCAAGCAGCGATGAACGGGCCCTCGCACCTTCACGCAACTCGGGGGAGCTGGCAGGACGCCTTCTGACGCGTCAGTTCATTTCTGTCAAAGTTAGATATCGCATGCAGGAGTGACTCCGCATATCCTTGATAAGATAAGTGTCTGATAAGAAATACTTCCTTTCGACACTAGGTGGCGCTATGATTATCAGGAAATATGGTAATGAGAATGTGTTCAGGGCGGGACTAATATGAATCATGTGAAGTTTGGTGGAGATTGGACCATTTATGCCAAAGCTACAGCAATTTCGTTTTTCATGGCGAGACCTCAAGATTCAACGCTCAGCAGCGGGCGTGCCATTCAACATTGGGCAAATCCTGTGACAACTTTTGGTCACAACACAGTCACGTTTACATACGCCAAGTTTGGAGCCAATCTGATCAAATCTGTAGGACAAGTTTGTTAATTTACAAGCCCTGGAAATTGGCAAAAATGCACAAAAGTGGCAAAAGTCAATTCAAAATGGCGGACTTCCTGTTGGGTTTGGAGCATGGCTCCAATAGGCTTTTTTGTACATAATAGAATGTTACAGGTGACTACCAAGTTTCATACATGCAGGTCAAACCAGCTTTGGGGGCTGCATAACTGAAATATTCTAGGGGGCACTGTTGAGCCATCTTGGTGCATCAAAGCACAAAAATCACATCAGACAACAGGACTTGTGACCTGTGATGTGTATGCCATGTTTGGTGAGTTTTCAAGCATCCCTTGTCCCTTCAAAACAACATCGTGTTTGATGGCGAACAAGGCGGCACCATGGTGACAGCGCTTGATGAAAACTCAAAAGCTTCATTTTTAAGTATCATCAAGGTCTAAGGACTTAGACCAGCAAGTTTGAGGTGGTTCTGATTAACCTGCTAGAAGAGGGACATCAAAGAATGTATAAAGTAGCTTTCTGTTGCCAGAAGGTGGCGCTATGACGGTGATTCAAAATTCCTCTGTAGATGTGTTCAGGGCTGGACTGTCATCATATGTGTGAAGTTCTGGCAAGATATTCCCACGTGGAGTCAAGTTACAGCAACGTTTATCATGGCGAAACATCAAAGTTCGCCGCCAGGCCATGGCCACGCCCTTCGACGAAAACTCACAGTTTCCACAATAAAGCGTCATCAACGTCTTATGACTTTTTTCACCAAGTTTGAGATGGATCTGGTCAATTCTGTAGGAGATGTACATTAAAGTCTAAAACATGACATTTCCTGTTGCCAGTAGGGGGTGCTATATTTATCTCTAATTACTGACATGTAGATGTGTTCAGGGCGGGACTGTCATCAATCCTGTGAAGTTTGGGCAAGATTGGACCATGTATGCTGGAGTTATAAACTACTTCCTGTTTAGCGGCAAGACCCCTAACTTTGACGCCATCCCACGGTCACACGCATTGACGAAAACTCAAGCTTTTGATAACTTTTCATCTTCAAGGTCTTGGGATGGGACAGACCAAGGTTTGAAGTCGATCGGATGAAATCTCTAGGACTAGTTCGTTCATTTATGACCCCTGGAAATGGCCAAAAATGCACCAAAATTGCACAGTAAATTCAAAATGGCTGACTTCCTGTTGGGTTTAGAGTATGCCTCCAAGAGGCTTTTTGTACGTCTCTGGGCGTTACATAAGCCTGCCGAGTTTCATACATGTAGGTTAAACTAGCTTCAGGGGCTGTTTCCTCAAACTTTTGTAGGGGGCGCTACTGAGCCATTTTTTGGAACCTGCACACGAGACCCTTAAAATATCAAATTTTTCACCAGTCCTGATATATCTGCAAAGTTTCATGAGTTTTCAGGTATGTTAAGCCTCCCAAAAAGGCAATTCATGTGGAGGAAGAAGAATAATAATTAACCTGCAAGCAGCGATGAACGGGCCCTCGCACCTTCACGCAACTCGGGGGAGCTGGCAGGACGCCTTCTGATGCGTCAGTTCATTTCTGTCAAAGTTAGACATCGCATGCAGGAGTGACTTTGCATATCTTTGATACAGTGCTGGAATAACATATTTCACATTTTGTATCACTTCCTCTTTCCACTAGAGGGAGTTGGAGAAAGCACAAATTATACATCATGCTTTTGTACATCAAATATACACCACAGCATTTAACTTTCAGATAAATTGAAAGATAAGTGTTTGA